>NC_090328.1:62681259-63019975 GCF_035084215.1 Heptranchias perlo
GCACTGGATACAGCAAAGGCTATGGGCCCTGACAACATCCCAGCTGTAGTGCTGAAGACTTGTGCTCCAGAACTAGCTGCGCCTCTAGCCAAGCTATTCCAGTACAGCTACAACACTGGCATCTACCCGACAATGTGGAAAATTGCCCAGGTATGTCCTGTTCACAAAAAGCAGGACAAATCCAATCCGGCCAATTACCGCCCCATCAGTCTACTCTCAATCATCAGCAAAGTGATGGAAGGTGTTGTCGACAGTGCTATCAAGCGGCACTTACTCACCAATAACCTGCTCACCAATGCTCAGTTTGGGTTCCGCCAGGACCACTCGGCTCCAGACCTCATTACAGCCTTGGTCCAAACATGGACAAAACAGCTGAATTCCAGAGGTGAGGTGAGAGTAACTGCCCTTGACATCAAGGCAGCATTTGACCGAGTGTGGCACCAAGGAGCCCTAGTAAAATTGAAGTCAATGGGAATCGGCGGAAAACTCTCCAGTGGCTGGAGTCATACCTAGCACAAAGGAAGATGGTAGTGGTTGTTGGAGGCCAATCATCTCAGCCCCAGGACATTGCTGCTGGAGTTCCTCAGGGCAGTGTCCTAGGCCCAACCATCTTCAGCTGCTTCATCAATGACCTTCCCTCCATCATAAGGTCAGAAATGGGGATGTTCGCTGATGACTGCACAGTGTTCAGTTCCATTCGCAACCCCTCAAATAATGAAGCAGTCAGAGCCCACATGCAGCAAGACCTGGACAACATCCAGGCTTGGGCTCATAAGTGGCAAGTAACATTTGCGCCAGATAAGTGCCAGGCAATGACCATCTCCTACAACAGAGAATCTAACCACCTCCCCTTGACATTCAACGGCATTACCATCGCCGAATCCCCCACCATCAACATCCTGGGGGTCACCATTGACCAGAAACTTAACTGGACCAGCCATATAAATACTGTGGCTACAAGAGCAGGTTAGAGGCTGGGTATTCTGTGGCGAGTGACTCACCTCCTGACTCCCCAAAGCCTTTCCAACATCTACAAGGCACAAGTCAGGAGTGTGATGGAATACTCTCCACTTGCTTGGGTGAGTGCAGCTGCAACAACACTCAAGAAGCTCGACACCATCCAAGATAAAGCAGCCAGCTTGATTGGCACCCCATCCACCACCCTAAACATTCATTCCCTTCACCACCGGCGCACTGTGGCTGCAGTGTGTACCATCCACAGGATGCACTGCAGCAACTCGCCAAGGCTTCTTCAACAGCACCTCCCAAACCCGCGACCTCTACCACCTAGAAGGACAAGAGCAGCAGGCACATGGGAACAACAGCACCTGCACGTTCCCCTCCAAGTCACACGCCATCCCGACTTGAAAATATATCGCTGTTCCTTCATCGTCGCTGGGTCGAAATCCTGGAACTCCCTTCCCAACAGCACTGTGGGAGAACCGTCACCACACGGACTGCAGCGGTTCAAGAAGGCGGCTCACCACCACCTTCTCAAGGGCAATTCGGGATGGGCAATAAATGCCGGCCTTGCCAGCGACGCCCACATCCCGTGAACGAATTTTAAAAAAAGTTGGCTGTAATCACATCTTTGTGAGATAGCGTAAAGTAGACCTTAGCAAATAAGAGGTTCATCAGTCCTTACAATAAGAAGCATAGTAAAACTAACCACTTTTCAGTTGTGCTGTGAGCTCCTCAATGAAATACTTAATTGAGTAAATTTTCTGTTCAGCATCACAGGTGGTGCTGGAGCAGAACAGGTGCATGGTGGGGTCAGTAATTTGGGTGAGGGTCCATCTAACTGGATTTTGTCCTGTTCTGCCAGCACAATCTCCCAGCTGGGCCTTAAGATAAGACCAAGTGAGAGTTTCATTTTAATTCGGATTGCCAACTCTGGTTGGAGGTATTCCTGGAGGTTTGATCACATGACACCTGTCCACATGAAGTATGTTATTGCATTTATCTTATAAAGGTTGGGTTCCCTGTAGCTGAGTATCTTTGTTTGTGGTTTTGCACCAGCAGCTGTTGTGCGAGAAGTTCTGAAATTCTGAGAATCAGGAGGCGTTCTCTCCTGTAACCCCATTTCCTCCAGATTCTTTTATATTCATCCTTTTCAAATATTTATCTCCTTCCCTTTTAAATGACGTTCTAGTATCTGCTACTTGTGGTGAAGCATCCCATGTTCTTATAGCCAGTGTTCAAAAACCTTCCTGCTCCCCTGGTTTTTCCAGTTAGAATCCTTGGTCTCCTGCCTCTTGTTCCCCATTCGCCAATCAGTGGAAACAATCTTTCACTATTCACCCACAGTAAAGTCCCCAGGTCTCTCTCATCCCTTTACTGGCAGCTCCCACTCATCGCATTGCTGCTGCTGCTGCTGCTCCTGGCTCTGGAGGAAATGCTGGGCCCAACACCCACCCCATTCCCCAGTCTTCCTCTTTCCGCCCACCTCAAGCCCCAATCCCCTGTCCGCTAGTCCCTTTTCACCCTAGCATCACACCTCTCCTCAATCCGCCTCTCTCTCCCACAGACTCCCGACAACCAGCCGCTCCCATTTCCAGTCAACACTAATCTGAGGCTGGTTCTCTGAAGGGGCAATATTTTGTGGAGGGGTGATGTCATTGAGCCGGAGGCTTCTGTGGGGAGGCAGCCGGTGATGTCACAGTGCATGGGAGGGTGCCGCAGCTGCAGCGGGAACTTTAAAGTGCAAAGTTCTCCTGGCCTGCTAGCAGCATTGGCCAGTAAAGAAAGGAAGAAATTTCCTCTAAATAGCATCTTTCATGACCTCAGGGCATCCCATAGCGCTTTACAGCCGATGAAGTACTTTTGAAGTGTAATCACTGATCTAATTTAAGAAACACGTCAGCCAATTTGCACACAGCAAGGTCCCACAAACAGCAATGAGATAATGACCAGATAATCTGTTCTGGTGACGTTGGTTGAGGGATAAATATTGGCCAGGATAACAGGGAGAACTCTCCTGTTCTTCTTTGAAATACTGCCATGGGATCTTTCACGTCCACCTGAGAGGGCGGACGGGGCCTTGGTTTAATGTCTCATCTGAAAGGCGGCACTTCCAACAGTGGGATGGGTTTTACATAATGTGAGAACTGAAATGAGGCTTACGCTGCTTACCAGTTTGTTTGTATTCAGTGCACGCCTATGGTTTGTACCCCAACTAATCCATTTATAAAATAAGATTGGATTTATTCCCTATCAAATACTGTTATGTAACAGAGTTCAACTGCTGGCCACAGAACTCACACCTTCCACAACAGAGTGCTCCGGTAATTTGAAATGGATTTTCTGTGGATACTCACAGCATCAACAGGGAATCAAATCTGACTGTAAATTGTTCACAGCGCTATACTCATCCTACCCATCATCAATCAGCCACTTATTCAAAGATTTATAGTTTACAAAATTTTATCCAGGATTGGGAAAAAAATGCATATTATTTACCAGGAAGAGTAGAGAAGTAGCAAGACTGACCTCTGGTCTCCAGAACTAGAACAATACTTTACATAGCAATTCATAATCTGCGCAAAAGAGAAAATCAAACTTCAGTCTGTAATTTTTCCTGGTTGTTTGGTTTAGACAGTAAAAAAACAACTTACAAATTGGATATTTCTCTGTCTATCACAGTGGACACCAAACAGATGGATTTGCAATGTCACCAGATAATGATTACAAAGATGTTTTGGGGCTTGTCCTAGGGGGAGTGTTTGCTAGTGCTGTTGGGGAGGGTTTAAACTAATGTGGCAGGGGGATGGGAAACGATGCAGGAAGTCAGTGGGAAGTAAAGTGGTGACAGAAACAAAAGGCAGTAAGGGAGAGTGTACAAAACATGACCGGACAGATGGTCTGAGAAAGCAGGGCAAAGGCCAAGGGAAGTCTAGATTAAACTGCATTTATTTCAATGCAAGAAGTCTGATGGGCAAGGCAGATGAACTCAGGGCATGGATGGGTACACGGGACTGGGATGTTATAGCTATTACTGAAACATGGCTAAGGGAGGGGCAGGACTGGCAGTTCAATGTTCCAGGGTACAGATGCTATAGGAAAGATAGAGCAGGAGGTAAGAGAGGATGGGGAGTTGAATTCTTGATTAGGGAGAACATCACGGCAGTAGTGAGAGGGGATATATCCGAGGGTTCGCCCACTGAGTCTATATGGGTAGAACTGAAAAATAAGAAGGAAGAGATCACTTTGATAGGATTGTACTACAGACCCCCAAATAGTCAACGGGAAATTGAGGAGCAAATATGTAAGGAGATTACAGACAGCTGCAAGAAAAATAGGGTGGTAATAGTAGGGGACTTTAACTTTCCCAACATTGACTGGGACAGCCATAGCATTAGGGGCTTGGATGGAGAGAAATTTGTTGAGTGTATTCAGGAGGAATTTCTCATTCAGTATGTGGATGGCCCGACTAGAGAGGGGGCAAAACTTGACCTCCTCTTGGGAAATAAGGAAGGGCAGGTGACAGAAGTGTTAGTGAGGGATCACTTTGGGACCAGTGATCATAATTCCATTAGTTTTAAGATAGCTATGGAGAATGACAGGTCTGGCCCAAAAGTTAAAATTCTAAATTGGCGAAAGGCCAATTTTGATGGTATTAGACAGGAACTTTCAGAAGTTGATTGGGAGAGTCTGTTGGCAGGCAAAGGGACGTCTGGTAAGTGGGAGGCTTTCAAAAGTGTGTTAACCAGGGTTCAGGGTAAGCACATTCCTTATAAAGTGAAGGGCAAGGCTGGTAGAAGTAGGGAACCTTGGATGACTCGGGAGATTGAGGCCCTTGTCAGAAAGAAGAAGGAGGCATATGACATGCATAGACAGCTGGGATCAAGTGGATCCCTTGAAGAGTATAGAGATTGCCGGAGTAGAGTTAAGAGAGAAATCAGGAGGGCAAAAAGGGGACATGAGATTGCTTTGGCAGATAGGGCAAAGGAGAATCCAAAGAGCTTCTACAAATACATAAAGGACAAAAGAGTATCTAGGGAGAGAGTAGGGTCTCTTAAGGATCAACAAGGTCATCTATGTGCGGAACCACTAGAGATGGGTGAGATCCTAAATGAATATTTCACATCAGTATTTACGGTTGAGAAAGGCATGGATGTTAGGGAACTTGGGGAAATAAATAGTGATGTCTTGAGGAGTGTACATATTACAGAGAGGGAGGTGCTGGAAGTCTTAACGCGCATCAAGGTAGATAAATCTCTGGGACCGGATGAAATGTATCCCAGGACGTTATGGGAGGTTAGGGAGGAAATTGAGGGTCCCCTCGCAGAGATGTTTGAATCATCGACAGCTACAGGTGAGGTGCCTGAAGATTGGAGGGTAGCAAATGTTGTGCCTTTGTTTAAGAAGGGCAGCAGGGAAAAGCCTGGGAACTACAGACCGGTGAGCCTGACATCTGTAGTGGGTAAGTTGTTAGAGGGTATTCTGAGAGACAGGATCTACAGGCATTTGGAGAGGCAGGGACTGATTAGGAACAGTCAGCATGGTTTTGTGAGTGGAAAATCATGTCTCACGAATTTGATTGAGTTTTTTGAAGGGGTAACCAAGAAGATAGATGAGGGCTGTGCAGTAGACGTGGTCTACATGGACTTTAGCAAAGCCTTTGACAAGGTACCGCATGGTAGGTTGTTACATAAGGTTAAATCTCACGGGATCCAAGGTGAGGTAGCCAATTGGATACAAAATTGGATTGACGACAGAAGACAGAGGTGGTTATAGAGGGTTGTTTTTCAAACTGGAGGCCTGTGACCAGCGGTGTGCCTCAGGGATCGGTGCTGGGTCCGCTGTTGTTTGTTATTTATATTAATGATTTGGATGAGAATTTAAGAGGCATGGTTAGTAAGTTTGCAGATGACACCAAGATTGGTGGCATTGTGGACAGTGAAGAAGGTTATCTAGGATTGCAACGGGATCTTGATAAATTGGGTCAGTGGGCCGATGAATGGCAGATGGAGTTTAATTTAGATAAATGTGAGGTGATGCATTTTGGTAGATTGAATCGGGCCAGGACCTACTCCGTTAATGGTAGGGCGTTGGGGAGAGTTATAGAACAAAGAGATCTAGAAGTACAGGTTCATAGCTCCTTGAAAGTGGAGTCACAGGTGGATAGGGTGGTGAAGAAGGCATTCAGCATGCTTGCTTTCATTGGTCAGAAAATTGAATACAGGAGTTGGGATGTCTTGTTGAAGTTGTACAAGACATTAGTAAGGCCACACTTGGAATACTGTGTACAGTTCTGGTCACCCTATTATAGAAAGGATATTATTAAACTAGAAAGAGTGCAGAAAAGATTTACTAGGATGCTACCGGGACTTGATGGTTTGACTTATAGGGAGAGGTTGGATAGACTGAGATTTTTTTCCCTGGAGAGTAGGAGGTTTAGGGGTGATCTTATAGAAGTCTATAAAATAATGAGGGGCATAGATAAGGTAGATAGTCAAAATCTTTTCCCAAAGGTAGGGGAGTCTATAATGAGGGGGCATAGATTTAAGGTGAGAGGGGAGAGATACAAAAGGGTCCAGAGAGGCAATTTTTTCACTCAAAGGGTGGTGAGTGTCTGGAACGAGCTGCCAGAGGCAGTAGTAGAGGCGGGTACAATTTTGTCTTTTAAAAAGCATTTGGACAGTTACATGGGTAAGATGGGTATAGAGGGATATGGGCCAAGTGCAGGAAATTGGGACTAGCTTAGTGGTATAAACTGGGCGATATGGACACGTTGGGCCGAAGGGCCTGTTTCCATGTTGTAAACTTCTATGATTCTATGATTCTATCTTAAAACGTGAGAAATACATTTTGGTCCCAAGATTCCTTGTTATGATTTGTGGCAGATTTGTATCTGGAGTTGTGCTGCCGATGCTCTGCAAACCTAAATCCATCAGAATTTGCTGGGTCTGCTCATTTCAACATCCAGAGCAAATCTCATATAAAAGGGGTGTACTGTCCTGGAGGTGCTTGGAAACTAGGGTACAGCCTTTAAAAATGCCAAGTTTGGATGAAGATTGAAGGCAGTAAGTAAGTAGAAAGGTGTTTGGAGCACGGAGTTCACTGTCAGGTAGCTGCACTGGATGGCTGATTTTGTTCCACTGGAGGATTTGGTATAGACATCTGAAAGAGACACAAGTACTTTGGAAAAGGAACAAAAGAGGAGCTCACAGTTTCAATGAGAGCAACCTGCAAACCCTTATCGAGGAAATTGAGCTGAAGAGAGAGCAAGAGAGACTGTCGGGTCTCCATGGGAGGAAGCTGCGAAATTGTCCGCCTACGATGAGTGCCAGCTTTTTCATCCTCAGATCTGTAGAACAGTGCCATAAGGAATTTATGACCTGACCAGGGTAAGTTAGATAAAACACTGGACACTCTCCCTTTTCTTCTTTGGGCAACCTGGACAAAAGCACATTCTTCACCCTCTAAAATTAAGAGCTGTACAATTAAACCTCTTGTTATAGGGAGAATTAACTAGGGACCTTACAGTGTGCGTAGCCATTTCCCCTAACATGCATAATTGCAAAATCTTAAACACCTTTCCTCCATTTTAACAGGGTGATACCATCAAATCTCTTACACCACCTCGCCGATGTCACCTGGGAGACTGCCTTTACCTAAGTCATTCAATCTTATTGCAGGAGAAACTTACACACAATGTGCGCTAAAGGTGGGTGATCAGAAGAAGACCGTGGAGCTTCTAGTGAGGCACTCTACTTTGGCCATGGGTGATGGCAAGAGAGGCGGCACATTGCCAGCACTAGATTAGTCACTGTGCACCTATACAATGACCGATGGATCCCTGTGAAGCAGCACACAACCGCAAACTTCCATACTCTTCTCTGTCTCCTTAATCCCAAGGGAGTTCATCCTCATGCGTTCCTTGCTTATGCCCTCTTGTCCTGCCAATCTACCACAGCAACAGAGTGCAGAAGTTGAGGAGGAGGAGGGAGATGGTGATGAAGAGGAGGTTATAAAGGAGGAGGAAGATGGAACTGACTCCTGGTGGACTATGAGGACAATAAAGCTGAGGCGGGTGAAAATGCAACGGCCAAGTCCACCCATGACTCCCTGAACTAACATCCTGTCCTGTATTCATCTGCCACAAGCCTCTCAATTTCACCCCCTGCATCAATGAATTGTGTGGCAACCTCACTGGAATCTGCAGTAGACCTTGACCTAAGAAGTGGCCAGAGACCAGTCAGTTCCTCCCCATCTACAGAGGAAAGACTACAGCTCTGCTGTCAGTAGGAGAAAGAATAGACAGTACCCTTCATATTGGCCTCCGTAATCTGGTGACCGGAATTTAAGCTGTTGTTTCTTAGGGCTTTCAGGATCTGATAGTTGCTATTAGAGCAGCCATCCTGCTGATCAGTGGGGACACATATCCAGGGACCAGTGGAATGGTGATGGCTGGAGGCAATGTGCACGAGGCTGCCAGTTCCCAGGAGTGCAACACATGTCAGACCTGCAGCCTTCCCCCTCAGAACACCAAGCCAGTGGCACATAGGATGCAACACCAGGCTGCCCGGGGAAAAGCCCCTGCATCATTTACATTGAGAGGAGGGTCACAACCTGTCAAGGAAGCAAAAGCACCCCTTTATGACCCTGACCCTCAATGGCCACTTTAGTAAAGACATGTGGCTTGTTGTAGCACTCCTCTGATACTGTTCATGCAACTCTTAGTGGGGTCATTATCCTTGAGAGCTGGGGATAAGCTTTGTCAACCACATGCCATCTGTTGACATGATTTTCTTCCTTGAAGAACTCAGGGAGGGCAAAATTTCGAAGGATAAATGTATCTCGACAACCTCCAGCAAATTTCAAGTTGATATGCAGGATCCTTTGCATGTTCTCACACAATCTGTACATTCAGAAAATGGAAACTCTGTGTTGAGGTGGTTGACTGTAGGAGCTCACAAAGGAACATGGGTGCCATCAATTTCACCCTGGACCTTGGGAAAGCCAACATCTCCATACAACTGGATGACCCTATCTCGCTGCTGCCTTGCTCTGTTGCCAAATTCAAGAATTCCCCATCTCCCTTGAAAAGTGAATCAGTAACTTGAGGAGTACAAGCTCAAAATGCACCCTGGCTGGTGTTACAGAGATTTCCCTTGGGCACCTAAAGCCTGTGCCACAAACATTGAGCATTGTCATCACCATCCTAACGACAAGGAAAGCAATATGAGCAGATAACCATGGCTGCAGGTCCTCATGCATAAGCTGGCACAGCTCCCCATTACCTCTTTGGTGAAGTACACTCTGCTTATATACATCTCCTCACTAAGGTTCTTATAGGACCCGTGTTGCCTGTATGTTCCTTTGGGGGAGGGGGGACTTAATAACTAATGAGGTGCATCTTCATTAAATGCTGCAGCAGTCTCCTTTCCTCCATCCTCTCCTGCACCTCCTCCTTCTTCTCTTCCTTCTCCATGATAATGGCATACAAAGCTATGCACATAGGGAATTTGATAACTGTTCCTGAGTATCTATCATTGCAACAGGAGGTTGGTATATATGTAATACATGGTAATTAGGTGCATGGCCACTTGGCGAGTGGATCACAGGAAGGGATAAATCACAATTGGTAATTCAGGCGCTTTGCTTTTGGGGTGGAAAACCAGTGTAAGTGGCTTCCGCCCCGATGTTCTGGCCAGCGAAGTGAGTTACCTCAATTTTACGCCCCAGAATGCTGAAAACAGTGGTATAAAAATTCAGGGCCCTTCTATTTCTCTTATGTCAACAACAAATAAGTTCAGAGAAATGTGTATGAAATTTCAGAGAATGTAAACTTTTTGCTATTTGATAAATAGAAGGAATTTCTCTTTATGTAAATGGCCACCCTGTTCTCTGCTGAAAAAAACATGTTTAAAGAGTTTTACTGCCAAATCAGTGAGAAACAGGCGACGGTGGACAGTCATTTTGTTTAAGCGACAAATGTTCACAAATGGCCCAAAATTATTCTTATCTTTAAATCATGTTTGGGAAGAAATAAAATCATTCCACGACTAATGATTCAAATACCTAGGCAAAAAATTGCCCATTGATGGATTTGAACTCTGAAGGTATCAGCACTAAAGTAATTACATTTATTGGGAGTATAATGCCAGGGATTGGATCATTGTGCTATTGGCATCAGCAATTAGTGACATAGATGATTTCCTGGGTTCATGTGAAACAGAAATAGTCAGAGTAGCCTTCAGGTAAAAGGAAGCCTGTGAGAAAAGAAGTTTAATTTTCACTGTGCACTCAAGAGCCAATTGAATTAAAAATAACTGCACACGGTATGACTTTCACATTAATTAATTCTCCCGGAGTTGGAAATATATTGTTCGTAGCAGGCTAGTAAAAATTGAAAATGACATAAAAACATTCTAACAAGGTAAAGCAGATGCAGCTTCAAGTAGCAGTCGCAGTCATACAGAAGCTCTTTACAATACTGTGGTGGAAAATGGCCAGTATGAATCAAATGCTAATTGCTTTGAAGCACTGCCTCAGGTCTGAATAGCTTTAACTTTCCTGGCCCCTCAGAGAAATGGATTAGGTAACTTTGATGTCCAGCACATAGTAAAAGTAGCTTGTGGCTGTTTAGATCCATATTTTAAAATAAATATTACTGCCTGCACTTAATCAATAGCAGTATGTCAAAAAAGAACATGAGCTATTAATTATATTCCTGAAGAATTCAGTTAGAAGTCAATATGTAGCACATTGATCTCAGCTGGGCAATAAATATATTGTGGAGATTATATAATTTTAATTAATTAATGGATCACTCTCAACTATTGTAATTTATGAACTGAAAAATGATCACTATACTCATCTATGCATATTAATGACCTGGACTTGGGTATACGGGGCATAATTTCAAAGTTTGCAGATGACACGAAACTCAGAAATGCAGTAAACAGTGAGGAAGATAGTAACAAACTTCAGGAGGACATAGACAGGCTGGTGAAATGGGCAGAAACATGGCAGATGAAATTTAATGCAGAGAAGTGTTAAGTGATTCATTTTGGCAGGAAGAATGAGGAGAGCCAATATAAACTAAATTGTACAATTTTAAAGAGAGTGCAGGAACAGAGAGACCTAGGGGTATACGTACGTCTTTGAAGGTGGCAGGACAAGTCAAGAAGGCTGTTAAAAAGGCATATGGAATCCTGGGCTTAATAAATAAAGGCATAGAGTACAAAAGCAATAAAGTCTTTCTAAATGTATATAAAACTCTGGTTAGGCCCCAGCCGGAGTATTGTGTCTAATTCTGGGCACCATACTTTAGGAAGGATGTCAAGGCCTTAGACAGGGTGCAAAGGAGATTTACTAGAATGCTACCAGGGATGAAAAACTTCAGTTATGTGGAGAGACTGGAGAAGCTGGGGTTGTTCTCCTTAGAGCAGAGAAGGTTAAGGGGTGATTTTATAGAGGTGTTCAAAATCATGAAGGGTTTTGATAGAGTAAATAAGGAGAAACTGTTTCCAGTGGCAGAAGGGTCGGTAACCAGAGGACAAAGGTATAAGGTGATCGGCAAAAGTACCAGAGGCAACATGATCAAAAAGATTTTTACACAGTGAGTTCTTATGATCTGCAATGCACTGCCTGAAAGGGTGGTCAATTGTAAACAATTTTACAACACCAAGTTATAGTTCAGCAATTTTATTTTAAATTCACAAGCTTTCGGAGACTTCCTCCTTCTGAGGAAGGAGGAAGTCTCCGAAAGCTTGTGAATTTAAAATAAAATTGCTGGACTATAACTTGGTGTTGTAAAATTGTTTACAATTGTCAACCCCAGTCCATCACCGGCATCTCCACATCATGAAAGGGTGGTGGAAGCAGATTCAATAA
Organism: Heptranchias perlo; assembly: GCF_035084215.1. Lineage (NCBI taxonomy): Eukaryota > Metazoa > Chordata > Chondrichthyes > Hexanchiformes > Hexanchidae > Heptranchias > Heptranchias perlo. Next base: position 62,693,104 of record NC_090328.1, read on the forward strand.
TAACATTCAAAAGGGAATTGGATAAATACTTGAAGCGGAAAAATTTGCAGGGCTCTGGGGAAAGAGCAGGGGAGTGAGGCTAGTTGGGTAGCTCTTTCGAAGAGCCGGCACAGGCACAATGGGTCGAATAGCCTCCACCTATGCTGTATGATTCTATGAACTATGGATTCTTGTCTCCATTACTTTCATTGTAATCTAATAGAAATGGGAGAATGTCCTGATACACTCCCACAAAAATGTTTCTGATGCAATCAACTTACTTTCACAAACAAATATAGCAAAGTAATTCAACTGTATTGGCAAGAGCTCTACAACCAATGCATTAGTTTCTGTTTTCAGCACTTCTATTTCACTGTAGTGTCAATTTGGATAATCAGTTTTTATGAATAATAGGACCCCAAATTAAGGTACAATATGCTTGGGATATTAGTTATTGAATTCCTCCTTCACCCTTTCCCCATTATCCCTTTTAAACTCGGCTATTTATAAATGTAAATTTCTCCCATTAACAACTTCTATCCCTGAATTTCCTTGCTATGTAAAATAGCTGTCTCTTTTCAATTATTCCCAATTGTTCCAATTCCTAATCGTTAGGCACTTTTCCCAAGGACCGATGCAGAGCTTGAAGTGGCTCGATATCACATTTTGTCTGATAATGCTCCTGTGAAGTGCCTTGGGATGTTCTACTGCTCCCTAGACTTGTTCCATCTAACTTTTTAAATATAGGAATCACATTAGCTGTCCGCCGGTCCTCTGGTGTTATTCCCTTTTCTAATTAATTTTTATATATATGTAATAGTGCTCCTGCTATCTTTTCCCTAACTTCTTTTAATATGTGCGGATGCAATCCAAGGGTTTTATCCTTTCTAAGTTCGATGGGGGAAAAATTGGATAAGGGTCCGTTCTGGGCGATGGACCATCCCGCGCCCGACGGACCCTACGCAGGCAGTACGTGAACTTTGTGCTGCCTGCTACTTACCATGAAATCTCCATGCAGCAAGCGCAGCCCTCGCTGCTGAGAGGCTGCACAGAGAATGAGGAAGTTGGAAATGGGGTGTGCACAGCGCACGTCATTAGCAGCCTGCGTTACTTAAAGGCACAGGCACATTTCAAATGGCAGGTGCACATCCAAGTAGGATGTGGGAAAATGGCCATGAGAGCAGCTGCACAGGCAAGAGAGAAGGCTCCACGCTTCTATGATGATGCTCTTGAGGCTCCGGTGGAAGGTGTGGAACAAAAGAGGGCCAGAATGTACCCGTAGGGTGGCTGGAGACCCTCCACTCTACAGCTGCGCAGGCATTGGCAGGCGGTGGCGCAGGAAGTGAACGCTAGGAGCGTTGTACCACGCATGTGGGTGCAGTGCCGGAAGAAGTTTAATGTTTTGACATGAGTGGTCAAGGTGAGTGAATATAAGTGTCAAGTGGCACATCCGACAAACTGCACCACTGCTCCTCGCACAACACCTCCTGTCACCCACCCACCCACCAACAAACACTGCCCATCCATATGCAATGCTGCATCTCACCCGCACATAGTACCACACTTGCAGGCCACACAACCACCACTCACAAGTCACACAAATTGGCAGCTATTCGACCATGACAGGCACACACCTTGCAGGACACTCACTGACATACTGTCCTCCGTCTTGCAGGAGAAGGTGGCCTATAACACCCGGCAGCAGGAGGGACCTGAGGCTGGACGGGCATGTCTACACGTCCTCACCCCCCAGAAGAGACGGTGCTCCGGATCATTGGGCAGGCCATCGCTGCAGCCATCACAATGTGCCAAGCTGGAGGTCCCAATGAAAGGGGGTCTCTGCATATCTAATGCTCCTTCTCCTTTGCCACATCTCCCTCTTCCCATAATCTTTTCTGACTCACGTGCTGCACATGCTGTCAGTATGCACCTCTTACTTGCTCCTCTCCCCACTCCACAACTCAACCTGTTTCCCTTTGTCATTGCAGATACCCAAGAATACGTGATGGCACCCTCCAAGAAGGAGGAGGGGGACACTGAAACCACACTGTCACTCGATCTGAGACTTGCTTCCACCAGCTCAGAGACTGACACTGCGCGTCGTTTAGAGGCTAGTTTAGAGGAGGGATCGGCACGTGGTGAGACACCGGGCACAAGTGAGCAGGAGCGGGGACGGATACCACAGGTGCCAGCTCGCGAGAGGACGAGGTCGCTCACTAGTTCTGCTGCAGAGGAGTCAAATGAGGACTTCGATGGGCCAGGCTATAGAAGACGGCTGATGGGCGTACACCAACAAATGCTTGGGGCACTGGAAAGCCTGCCAGAAAGTCTGCGCACAATGAGAAGGGGCATGGCGGAGTCCAGCTCCAACTTGGCACTGGGCTTTGTGCAGAGCTTGGAGCCCATCCTTCCTAACATGGAATGGGTGGTCACCTCCATCAGCGCACCTGTGGAACCTACCATGATGCAGCGTCTGATGACTGATGTCACAGCTTCCATTACAGCACAAACATCTGCCATCCAAGGTCTGACTGCTGCATTTGAAGCTCAGACTGCTGCTATTATGGCTCAGGGGAACACTGTGGAACGGGACTTCCAGGGCATCACTGAACTCCAGCAATCCGTTCTCCAGCTGATCACCACGGTGTGCGGACAACACAATGAACTGCTGAGAGTGTGGGAGTTTAAGGGTTAATCTCTTTAAAATCTAGTGTATATTGCTTTCAACTGTTTAAGTTCAATTTTAAAGTTTAAATTTTTAGTTTCTGTCAGGCTTCAGAAGAGAGAGCTGCTGTAGTAAGTTAATTGGTTAGCTAGATTAAACTGGTACCTGAAGGTGGGGCAGGCCTGACTCATCTAAGTCACAAACTGTAGAAATACAGGGGCCTGTCAGTGCAACAGCACGGTGTGCGGACAACACAGTGAACTGCTGAGAGTTTGGTAAGTGTGGGAGTTCGGTGAAGTGGGGGAAGGAGGTGCTGCTTTGCCTTGCTTTTCCTAACTTTCTCCCCAGAGCGGCAGTGGACCTGAGCGTAGAAGACTGAGATTGGGGAATAAAAGCAGCTGCAGACCTGCAACATGAAAAAACTGCTCTGCGACGTCACAGGTGAGGCAGGAGAGTCCGAGAGGTGATCACAGTATAAAAGGAGAGACCTAGAGCGGGAGGAGAGTCTGAGAGTCTAAGGCAAGTCATGGCAGCACAGCTCGCACCCGTGATATGTTCCTCCTGCACTATGTGGGAAGTCATGGACACTACCAGTGTCCCTGGCGACCATGTGTGCAGGAAGTGTGTCCAGCTGCAGCTACTGGCTAACCGTATTTTGGAGCTGGAGCTGCGGGTGGATTCACTGTGGAGCATCCGTGATGCTGAGACTACCGTGGATAGCACGTTCAGTGAGGTGGTCACACCGCAGGTAAAGATTACGCAGGCAGAAAGGAAATGGGTGACCGCCAGGCAGAGTAAAAGGATTAGGCAGGTAGAGCAGGAGTCCCCTGGTGCCATCTCCCTCTCAAACAGATATTCTGCTTTGGATACTGTTGGGGGAGATGGCTTATCAGGGGAAAGCAGCAAGAGCAAAGTTCATGGCACCACAGGTGGCTCTGCTGCACAGGAGGGGAGGAAGAAGAGTGGCAGGGCTATAGTGATAGGGGATTCAATTGTAAGGGGAACAGATAGGCGTTTCTGCGGCCGCAAATGTGACTCCAGGATGGTATGTTGCCTACCTGGTGCTAGGGTCAAGGATGTCACGGAGCGGCTGCAGGGCATTCTGGAGGGGGAGGGTGAACAGCCAGTAGTCGTGGTCCATATTGGTACCAACGACATAGGTAAAAAAATGGATGAGGTCCTGCAAGATGAATTTAAGGAGTTAGGAGATAAATTAAAAAGCAGGACTTCAAAGGTAGTGATCTCAGGATTACTACCGGTGCCACATGCTAGTGAGTATAGGAACAGGAGAATAGACAGGATAAATGTGTGGCTGCAGGGATGGTGTAGGAGGGAGGGATTTAGATTCCTGGGACATTGGGACCGGTTCTGGGGAAGGTGGGACCTGTACAAGCGGGACGGGTTATACCCGAGCAGGACCGGGACTAATGTCCTCGTGGGGGTGTTTGCTAGTGCTGTTGGGGAAGGTTTAAACTAGAATGGCAGGGGGATGGGAACCTGAGCGGGGAGTCAGAAGGGAATAAAGTTGAGAGCAGCAAGAGAGGGGAAGACCCAGGGGAAATCTACAATACAAATAGTACAAACAGTTATTCAAGAACAAGTGAAAGGGAAAAGCGTAGAGCAGCGGCAAGAAAGTGTACTTTAGGCACTACAGATACAATAAAAACTAGAAGGCGTAAGTCGATTAACCCAGCTTCAAAGCTGAAGGTCAGGCTAGGGTGTGTGGCCCAACTAAGAGTTCTATATACAAATGCACGGAGTATAAGGAATAAATTAAATGAACTACAGGTTCAAATTCAAATTGGAGGGTATGAAATGATAGCTATTACTGAGACTTGGCTGCAGGATGGTCAGGATTGGGAACTAATTATACCAGGTTATCAGGTCTACAGGAGAGACAGGGAAAATGGAAGAGGGGGAGGAGTAGCCTTAATGATTAGAGATGAAATCACTTCAATGATAAAGGGGGATATAACGAGAGGTAAGCAGCCAACAGAGACCTTATGGGTTGAATTGAGAAATAGGAAAGGATCGAAGATTATAGTGGGAGTTGTGTATAGGAGCCCTGGCAGCAGCTCTGAAATGCTAGATTGTATAAATGCAGGGATTAGACAAGCGTGTAACAAAGGCACAGTGGTCTTAATGGGGGACTTTAACCTTCACATAGATTGGGAAAAGCAGACTAGCAACTGTCAGAAAGGTAGTGAATTTCTTGAGTGTGTCCGGGATAGTTTTCTACAGCAGTATGTCTTAGAGGCAACAAGGGGGTAAGCCATACTAGATTTAGTAATGAGTAATGAACCAGATTTAGTTAACGGCTTAACTGTGCGTGAACATCTATCCAATAGTGATCATAACATGATCGAGTTCAATGTAGTGTTTGAAAAGGAAAAAAGTGAATCAGCTGCTAAGATTCTAGACTTGGGCAAGGCCGACTTCAATGGGATGAGACAGAGACTGTCCACAGTAAACTGGGCAAATCTGTTAATGGGTAAAACGACTGATGATCAGTGGGAAATGTTTAAAGAAACATTTAACGTGATACAGAATCGGTTTATACCCCTGAGGGGCAAGAACTCTACTTGCCAAAAAAAACAGCCATGGACAACTAAAGAGGTAAGGGACAGTATAAAACATAAGGAAAGGGCATATAAAAAGGCAAAAAATGGCACAGATCCCGGCGAATGAGAAAGATATAAAGATCAACAAAGGGTCACAAAACAGATAGTAAGGGCTACAAAAAGAGAGTATGAAAAGAAACTCGCAAGGGATATCAAAACCAATACAAAGAAGTTTTATAGTTATATTAGGAAAAAGAGGGTGGTCAGGAGCAGTGTTGGCCCCTTAAATACTGAAAGTGGGGATATTGTCATTGACAATGGGGAAATGGTGGACATGTTGCACAATTACTTTGCGTCAGTATTTACAGTCGAAAAAGAGGATAGCATGCCGGAAATCCCAAGAAACCTTACATTGAATCGGGGACAGGGACTCGATAAAATTAACATAGGTAAAGCAACAGCAATGAAGAAAATAATAGCACTAAAGAGTGACAAATCCCCAGGACCAGATGGTTTCCATCCCAGGGTTTTAAAGGAAGTAGGTGAGCACATTGCAGATGCCCTAACTATAATCTTTCAAAGTTCTCTAGATTCAGGAACTGTCCCTCTAGATTGGTATTGGCGGTTTTAGCAGGCCTTAAAATGGATAAATCCCCAGGCCCGGACGAAATGTATCCCAGGCTACTATGTGAGGCAAAGGAGGAGATTGCGGGGGCTCTAACACATATATTCGGAACCTCTCTGGCCACAGGGGATGTGCCAGAGGACTGGAGAACCGCTAATGTAATACCATTATTCAAGAAGGGGAGTAGGGAAAAACCGGGGAACTACAGGCCAGTGAGCCTAACATCAGTGGTAGGAAAACTATTGGAAAAAATTCTGAAGGACAAAATTAGTCTCCACTTGGAGAAGCAAGGATTAATCAGGGATAGTCAACATGGCTTTGTCAAGGGAAGATCATGTCTGACTAATTTGATTGAATTTTTTGAGGGGGTGACTAGGCGTGTGGATGAGGGTAACGCAGTGGATGTGGTATACATGGATTTCAGTAAGGCCTTCGATAAAGTCCCGCACAGGAGACTGGTCAAGAAGGTACGAGCCCATGGAATCCAGGGTGCCTTGGCACTTTGGATACAAAACTGGCTTAGTGGCAGAAGGCAGAGGGTGATGGTCGAAGGTTGTTTTTGTGACTGGAAGCCTGTGGCCAGTGGGGTACCACAGGGATCGGTGCTGGGTCCCTTGCTGTTTGTGGTCTACATTAATGACTTGGATATGAATGTAAAAGGTATGATCAGTAAGTTCGCTGATGATACAAAAATTGGTAGGGTGGTAAATAGCGAGGAGGATAGCCTCAGTTTGCAGGACGATATAGATGGGTTGGTCAGATGGGCGGAACAGTGGCAGATGGAATTTAACCCGGAAAAGTGCGAGGTGATGCACTTTGGAGGGACTAACAAGGCAAGGGAATACACAATGAATGGGAGGACCCTAGGCAAGACAGAGGGTCAGAGGGATCTTGGTGTGCAAGTTCACAGATCCCTGAAGGCGGCGGAACAGGTAGATAAGGTGGTAAAGAAGGCATATGGGATACTTGCCTTTATTAGCCGAGGCATAGAATATAAGAGCAAGGAGGTTATGATGGAGCTGTATAAAACACTGGTTAGGCCACAGCTGGAGTACTGTTCTGGTCGCCACACTACAGGAAGGATGTGATCGCTTTGGAGAGGGTGCAGAGGAGATTCACCAGGATGTTACCAGGGCTGGAGCGCTTCAGCTATGAAGAGAGACTGTGAAGATTGGGTTTGTTTTCCTTGGAGCAGAGGAGGCTGAGGGGGTCATGATTGAGGTGTACAAAATTATGAGGGGCACAGATAGGATGGATACTAAGGAGCTTTTTCCCTTCGTTAAGGGTTCTATAACAAGGGGACATAGATTCAAGGTAAAAGGCGGGAGGTTTAGAGGGGATTTGAGAAAGAACTTTTTCACCCAGAGGGTGGTTGGAGTCTGGAACTCACTGCCTGAAAGGGTTGTGGAGGCAGGAACCCTCACAACATTCAAGAAGCATTTGGATGAGCACTTGAAATGCCATAGCATACAAGGCTACGGACCAAATGCTGGAATATGGGATTAGAATAGACAGGGCTGATGGCCGGCGCGGACACGATGGGCCGAAGGGCCTCTATCCGTGCTGTATGACTCTATGACTCTATGACTCTACTGGAAAATTGCACATGTCACTCTGCTTTTTAAGAAAGGAGAGAGAGGGAAACCAGGGAATTATAGACCAGTTAGCCTAACATCTGCTGTGGGGAAAATGCTGGAGTCTATAATTAAGGATAGGGTGACTGAGCACCTCGAGAATTTTCAGTTAATCAGAGAGAGCCAGCATGGATTTGTAAAAAGGTAGGTCATGCCTGACAAACCTGATTGAATTTTTTGAAGAGGTGACTAAAGTAGTGGACAGGGGAATGTCAATGGATGTTATTTATATGGACTTCCAGAAGGCATTTGATAAGGTCCCACATAAGAGACTGTTAGCTAAGATAGAAGCCCATGGAATCGAGGGAAAAGTATGGACTTGGTTAGGAAGTTGGCTGAGCGAAAGGCGACAGAGAGTCGGGATAATGGGAAGGTACTCACATTGGCAGGATGTAACTAGTGGAGTCCTGCAGGGATCTGTCTTGGGGCCTCAATTATTCACAATATTTATTAACGACTTAGATGAAGGCATAGAAAGTCTCATATCTAAGTTTGCCGATGACATAAAGATTGGTGGCATTGTAAGCAGTGTAGATGAAAACATAAAATTACAAAGCGATATTGATAGATTAGGTGAATGGGCAAAACTGTGGCAAATGGAATTCAATGTAGACAAATGTGAGGTCATCCACTTTGGATCAAAAAAGGATAGAACGGGGTACTTTCTAAATGGTAAAAAGTTAAAAACAGTGGATGTCCAAAGGGATTTAGGGTTTCAGGTACATAGATCATTGAAGTGTCATGAACAGGTGCAGAAAATAATCAAGAAGGCTAATGGAATGTTAGCTTTTATATCTCGAGGACTAGAGTACAAGGGGGCAGAAGTTATGCTGCAGCTATACAAAACCCTGGTTAGACCGCACCTGGAGTACTGTGAGCAGTTCTGGGCACCGCACCTTCGGAAGGACATATTGGCCTTGGAGGGAGTGCAGCGTAGGTTTACTAGAATGATACCCGGACTTCAAAGGTTAAGTTACGAGGAGAGATTACACAAATTGTGGTTGTATTCTCTAGAGTTTCAAAGGTTAAGGGGTGATCTGATCGAAGTTTATAAGATATTAAGGGGAACAGATAGGGTGGATAGAGAGAAACTATTTCCGCTGGTTGGGGATTTTAGGAGTTGGGGGCACAGTCTAAAAATTAGAGCCAGACCTTTCAGGAGCGAGATTAGAAAACATTTCTACACACAAAGGGTGGTAGAAGTTTGGAACTCTCTTTCACAAACGGCAATTGATACTAGCTCAATTGCTAAATTTAAATCTGAGACAGATAGCTTTTTGGCAACCAAAGGTATTAAGGGATATGGGCCAAAGGCAGGTATATGGAGCTAGATCACAGATCAGCCATGATCTTATCAAATGGCGGAGCAGGCACGAGGGGCTGAATGGCCTACTCCTGTTTCTCTGTTCCTATGATTGCTGAGGCGCCGCTCCAGGAGAATGGCAGAGCCTGCCATGGCAGTCGGACCTGCTGTCCTCTCTCAGGATGACAAAATTCCTGCTCCCACCCCTGCCACTGCGCCAGTGCCCCTGTTTTTGCCTCTCGGCCAGCCAGGCCAGACTGCTGCAGCCCATGCTGAGATGGTGCAGTCTGAAGCCGGGCCCTCCAGGCCCAGAGCTGTTTGAGGTCGTCCTCCAAGGCCATCTGCACGTTCATCCATTGAAGGCCAGCGGCCTTCCACCACCCATGCTCCAGCCATTGGGGAAGCACCTCATAGGAGCAATAGGATAGGTAAAGGCACATGAACAACAGGCACTAAGGGAATGCACAAGGGTGAATAGTTCTGTTATGTTTGCATAATTTCATTTATTTATCCATAAATGAGAATTTGATTTTGCATTTGGTAGTGGTTTTTATTTATGCAATGAGCTAAGAGGGACACCAATGTGTAATCAGATGGAGGGCGATTTGATTGTTTTGTGGGAGCGGACAGGTGGGGTGTTGGTGAGTTGGGGGCTGTCGTTCACATTATTGACAGCGGGCATGGATCAGGTGAGCACGCAGAGCCCTTGCAGACTAGGTGTGTGGTTTCTGCTGCATCCTTGCGTCTTCCTCCACTTCCTCTTCCGACTCCACCCCCTCCTCCTCCTCCTCAGCCTCTTCCTCCTCCTGCTCCTCCGCCTCTTCCTCCTCAGCCTCCTCCTCCTCCACCTCTGGCTCAGGGTCTTCTGCAATCATTGGTGGCAAAGGCTGGTCCCTCATGATGGAGAGGTTATGCAGAATGCTGCAGACCACCACCAATCTGCCCACCCGCTCAGGGGAGTACTGCAGGGCTCCTCCAGACTGGTCCAGGCAGTGGAAGCGTTGTTTGAGGAGGCCGATGGTTTGCTCCACGATGTTGCGTGTGGCAGCATGGCTCTCATTATGGGCCTGCTGTGAACGTGTGTGTGAGTTCCTGACCAATGTCATGATCCACGACGTGAGGGGATAATCCTTGTCGCCCAGTAGCCAGCATTTGACTTGCCGAGTCGGGTGAAAGATAGCTGGCACATTGGACTGCCGCATGACGAAGGCGTCGTGACTACTCCCAGGGTAGTAGGCATCGACCTACATGATGCAATGCATGTGGTCACACACCAGCTGCACGTTGAGGGAGTGGAAGCCCTTTTGGTTGATGAAGACGGCCGAGTTGATATGTGGGGCACGCAGGGCAATTTGTGTGCAGTCAATGGCACCCTGCACCATGGGGAAGCCAGCAATGCGGGCAAACCCCCTGTGCTCGCTCGTTCTGATTGTGTCTGTTGACAGGGAAGGTGATGAACCTGTTCCTCATCTGGTACAGTGCATCTGTGACCTCCCTTATGCAGCAGTGCACTGCATACTGTGAGATGTTGCACATGTCACCAGCAGAGGCCTGGAATGATCCTGAGTCAGCACCACAGTGACCTTCACAGCCACAGGCAATGTTGTCCTTGCCCTGCTCTGAGGTTGCAGTTGTTGCCGCACCAGTTGACAGATCTTGGTGACGGCTTCCTTGATGAACCTCAGGCGTCAGATGCAATCCTCCTCGATCATGTTGAGGTAAGAGAATTGATCCCAGAAGGCCCTCATTGGGTAAGGCCTCCAGCTCAGTGCCCTGCGCCTCCTCGTCCTCCGTCTCCTCACAGCTTGACCTGCTCTGCGTGGCCTCTCTGCATGATCCCAGTCATGCTCAATGCCTAGTGGGAGCCCTAGCAGACCGCCCATGATTGGCAGGAATGCTGTTCCACCAGGGTTGTAACTTTCCGACCCGTAAGGCAGTACCTGCCAAAGCACTCTCAAAAGTAGTGTAGGAACTCTCAATAAGAATAGTGAGCTTCAAAAAACACTTCCTACTCCTCCAGCAGCCAGAAGCAATAATCCAGCAACTAACCTGCAACACCTGCATGGCCCCTTTAAATAGCGCTGGTGGGGGGGTCCTTCAGGCACTGTAAGAAATGTTTAGATGGCCGTGGATAAGATTGTGTCTTGAGTTGAGCGTTAAGGTCGAAAACAGTGTGTATCACTTTAAATCAACGTTGCACACTGATTGCACGCATTTTCTCCCTACGTTACATGCTTCCAGCATCCGGTATTTGCGCATGTGCTAACTCCTATACTAAGATGGTGTCTGGCGCATGTCACGCAGGAAACATGCGTGCGCATCCAAGACGCCATCATGGATGTCGGAGAGGCCGTGTAACGCCGAAACAACGGGCGCTACACGGCCAAATTTAGCGCCCGATTAGTTTATCAATTATCTCCCCCTTTTCAATCTTAAATGCCTTTATATCTTTTTTGATCTCTTCTTCTAATGTCATGCCCAACATGTTAGTCTCCCTGATAAATACGGAGGCAAAGTAATTATTTAATACTTTTGCCATTTTGCTATCATTATCTGTGAGTTTATCTTGTGTATCCCTTGGTGGCCCTATCCTTATTCTGATTTTTCTTTTGTTATTTGTGTGTCTGTGGAATACTTTACTATTTCTTTTTATATTCCTTGATAATTTAATTTTGTAGCTTCTCTTTGCCTTCCTGCTAGTTTTTTTGGCTTCTTTCCTAACCTTTTCATATTCCCTTTTGTCATCCTATCCTTTGTTGTCTATTTAGTGTATTTAGTGTCTGCCTTTTTCTTTAGTTTCAATTTTGTCCTTATTTCTGTTTTCATCTGTGGTGTGCCATTACTGGCTAGTTTGTTTTTGCTTTTTAGTGGGATATATTTCTTCTGGACTCTATTGATCACCGTTTTAAATGTTTCCCACTGCTGTTCTATTTCGATATTTGTCAGTAAATGTTTCCAGTTTATTTTCCTTAGTTCCATTCTCATCCCCTTAAAATCAGCTAAGGGACTGAAGAAAGGCTAAACAAAGATTCAAGCAGCAGGGAATGAAAACAGACTGAATTTTCTATGTATAGAGAAACAGATTCATTCATAAAATTGAGACAGACTGACGGGTCCCAATATTCTTCCTTTACTCCCACCCCCAGCCCGAGGGCTGGGCAGGCATCAGCATTAAAAATTTGAACTGGACCATTAGCATGACCCGGTCCCACCCCCTGCACAGTCCCAAGGTCCTGACAGTGGGCAAATCCTGAGAGGCCTGCAACTATGGGACTGGCCATCAGCTGCTGTTGGAGAACAGCAGTCGGAAGGCCGCCAGGCTCGAACATCATAGGGAAGGAAGTAGCACTTAACTTTCTGGCCTCCCTGTCCTTGTTGGTTGGTGTCCTCAAACCTTCTGATCTTAGAGGGCCCAAGGTGCAAGGTCCATTGCCAACTTCCTTAGGCGTCTGTGAAAATGAATGCCCTTCAGTTGGAAGAAGAAAGTGAGGTGGGAGGATTGGGAATGCCCACGTCCACCTCATTTCCCGAAAACACTTTACCTGTGTCTATTGCAAGCACAGACAGTCCCGTCTCCCTCAGGGGAAGCCCTGGAAATCTTGCCATAATGGGTCTCTGCCTCCTTTTCTCCTCCATAGTGCATGGGAATTGAGCATTCACCAGATTCTATGGAGAGCAATATCAGGGCTGAGAACTCAATCAGAAGTTATTCTTACAAAGGGTAATTGACCTATGACAGGTTTTCTTGATTTAGTACTTTCAGTATTTTTCTATTGTAGTTTCAATATCCCTAAAAAAATAGGCTGTTTTCATTAGGGATCAGATAAAGGTGTTCAAAATTATGAAGGGTTTTGATAAGGCAAATGGGATAAGCAATTTCCACTAGTCAGAGTCAATAATTAGAGGGCATAAATTTCACCAGAAGAATGGAGGAAAAGCTTATGAATATACTTTTTAATATATGCAGATATTGTGAGGACATGGAATATCCTATCAGAATCAATGGTTGAAGCAAAAGCAATAATAGCTTTTAAAAGAGAAGTGGATAAACATTTGGAAAAGAAATAGTATTGGTAAATGGCAGAGGAATGGGACTAAATATCTAGACCTTTGGAAACATTTACAGGCGTGATGGGCATAATGGCCTCTTTCTGCGTTATAAAATTCGATGATTCTATTTGTTTTGGCCTGTAAACTACTGCAAGGATAGAGTATAGAAAAGTACAGCTACCATATTGCAGGGCTAGGGAATCGAGAGAAAGGAGATGATGTTAAAAACTCAGAAACTTTAATAGCAGACTATGGAAAGTGAGATATCTTAATGAAAAGTGTTGGAGATGATAAGTGTAAATGGACTGTCCAGTCCACCACTGAAGTCTAAGGAAATGGGGAATCAGCATTCTGTATGCTCATGTCATCTGTACAGACTATAAATGGAAGACTATAGTGGTCAAGTTAATTCTAGTACCCAGGACAGCCTTTGATGCAATAAAATATATAGTTAAAAGCACTTATTTCAGTAAAGGTTTAACTTAGACCTTCAGTTACTAGAATAAGACTCGCAAATATGATTTTTGCAAATCTTCTCCAGACCATTCCTTGAACTACAGTACTTTACTTCTTCCATAGTTAATAAGCACCATTGTATGATTAGTGATTTCAGAAGTGCTATAAAAAGAGATTATTATTTAAGATATTACAAAAATTTCCTGTGGTCATGTTCAGTTGTAGAAACAGACACAGACCAGTCAAGTCGCACCTACTTACATTAACATTGTTTTTTGGAAGAGTGTGCGTGTTTCATAGTAGTTCTATTCAGTTAAGAGGGTATAAGAACATAAGAATATAAGAAATAGGAACAGGAACAGGAGTAGGCCATACGGCCCCTCGAGCCTGCTCTGCCATTCAATAAGATCATGGCTGATCTTCGACCTCAACTTCACTTTCCCGCCCGATCCCCATATCCATTGATTCCCCTAGAGTCCAAAAATCTATCGATCTCAGTCTTGAATACACTCAATGATTAACATTAACAGCCCTCTGGGGTAGAAAATTCCAAAGATTCACAACTCTCTGAGTGAAGAATTACCTCCTTGTCTCTGTCCTAAATGGCCAACCCCTTATCCTGAGACTATGCCCTCTAGTTCTAGACTCTCCAGCCAGGGAAAACAACCTCTCAACATCTACCCTGTAAGACCCCCTCAGAATCTTAAAGGTTTCAATGAGATCACCTCTCATTCTTCTAAACTCCAGGGAGTATAGGCCCATTCTCCTCAGATACTCAGATAATCAATAGCATTATTTTTTTCCAGAAAAACTCATGTTTTCAGTGTATTGACCTTGGCAACACTGCCAGATAATTAGGTGTTAATGGCAACAATTGGGAACCGTGAGTACCAGTCAACCACATGCTTTTGTTCCATTCTGTGAATAAGATTTTTCACTTCCTTTGATGTAACAATTAAACTCCTACCTTCCTATTTAACACCCAGAGAATTTATCCCTCAACTCAGGAGTTGAAGTGATTCCTTTCATTATAAAGACACCTAAATACAAACTGAGAAATGTCAAATGCAATATGGGAATAATTACTTTTTCATTCGAATTATTAACGTGTTTGAGTGGTACAAAAGAAACTCTGGAGAAAGATTTCCTCTGTACACTGTGCGTTGCAAAAAATTGCAAGCCAGTTTATAGAGAGCTTGTTCATGATTTTTCTAGTGCACAGAGGAAATCCGCCTTATATCTATTTCCATACAGAACTTATTACTATCTATATAATACCTTCTAGCCATCTATTCAGAATCTGTTACACATTTCTTCATGTGCTATCCACTCTGCTAGTTTATCCAGAAACAGGGGGCACAATTTTAATAAGGTGGCGGGATGGCAGCGGGGGGCGGGGGGTCAATGGGCGCGTGAATAATAAAAACTTACCGCTCCCCACACGATCGCAACTTAATTGGTGGCCATTAATCTTGTTTCCAGGTTTGCCGTCTGAAAGCTGCGCAGCGGGCGGTCTGCGTACCTGCATTACAGGCTGTCAGCTGCAGCGTCTGGATTTAAAGGGCCATTGTTCCAATGGATTTTGCTGGAGCAAAGAGCAAGAAGACACAATGGAGAAGCACAGGGGCAAGGCTGCTCCAAGATTTAACGATGCCTCACTTGAGGTGCTGCTGGCTGGGGTGAGGAGGAGGAGGGAACTATTTTACCCGGCCGACAGGAGGAAGCGCTCTGCCTCTGCCACCAAGAAGGCCTGGCTTGAGGTGGTAGAGGTTGTTACGAGCAGGAGCAATATATCCCGCACTTGGGTCCAGTGCAGGAAGCGTTTCAATGACCTAACTAGGTCAGAAAAAGTGAGTACACTTACTGATTCTCCTGCATTCCATGTTGCACATCACCCCCACCCAACTCATTCTGCACTGACAAGACTACCCTATCACATCATTCCTCACACCCACTTAAGGCTCATCCTCAACTTGCCTGCACTTCCTGAGCACTTCCTCACCTCCCCATTTGTCACCCCACCACTACCACTCACCCCAATTCTCATCCAATGTGATGGCTCTGTCTCATACTCACCCTCTGATGCACCTCTTTCACAGTCAGCCTCACCCAAAGCAATGCATTCATCAGCTGACCACTTCACCCTCACTCACTCACACATCTGTACTTTCTCCCCTTCTAGGAGAAGAGAGTGCAAGATGCACGTGAGAGGGTGAGGACTGGAGGGGGACCACAACAAATAGTGGTCCTCACAGAGGTGGAGGAGGAGGCCCTGGAGATCAGCCGCACCCTCAAGTGCCAGTCTGTTGGGGAAGCCAAGACTGGCACCCCACAAACGTCTGGTGACACAACTTTAACATTCATCACACACAACATGAATTGATGTTAACAATGATTGGCATGTTGAACACGTCAGTATGCTCATCGCAACATAACATATCTGTGATGATGCTTAATATTGCCTTCTGTTCTCTTATAGGCCCTTCAACGACCGCAGTGATGGCAGAGGGTGATTCCTCAGAGGAGCTCCCGGCCTCTGAGGGCGCGCCGTCACATCATAGCGAGCCATCCACCAGCGCAGATACTCACACCTCAGTGGGTCCTAGTAGTCAGTTAGTTGGGTTGGCACCTGATGAGTCACCACACACAAGTGAGCATGAGCAGGCACTGGTGGCAGGGGCAGCTGTGGAGAGTCCCCGTTGGTGGGCGCACTCCTCTCCAGGTTCTGCTCAGCTGGACAAAGATACTGAACCCTGGGTGCCATCCTTTAAAAGGAGAATGATCGAGGACCAGCAGCACATTTGCGAGGTACTGGAACAGGTGCCACGCACTCTCCACAATAGCACAGAGGATGGAGGAGTCCAAATCCTGCATTAGTGGAATGGTGGCACAGGTACGTGAGGGAATGTCTGAGATACTGTCACAGGGAGGGAGCAACTGTTTGAGATAGTGTCGCAAGTAACTGCGGAAATGTCTGAGATAGTGTCGCAGGTAACTACGGGAATGTCTACGATGGAGAGAAGGCTAGCCTCCATTGAGCTTCAAGAATCATCGCTGGGTCAAAATCCTGGAACTCCCTACCTAACAGCACTGTGGGAGAACCTTCACCACACAGACTGCAGCGGTTCAAGGAGGCGGCTCACCACCACCTTCTCAAGGGCAATTAGGGATGAGCAATAAATGCTGGCCTTGCTAGCGACACCCACATCCCATGAACGAATTTTAAAAAAGCACAGCTCACAAAAGAATCCAGTTAGACCCTGACAACGGCCATTCAGACTCACAGTGAACAACATTCTGCCGCCTTAAACAGGCAGACAGAAACTTTACAACTGGACTTCCAAGGAACCATACATGTCCTCCAAACTGTTCTCCAGCAGGGTGGTAGGAGTGATTTGGGCCTGGTCCAGAGAGGGATGATAGCGAATGGGGACATAGAAATGGTGACGCCACTCAAAGCGTTCCCACGTCCCACCCATTGCCCTCCTCCCAACCAGTACCTGCAATGCTGCTTCCTCTCCAGGTGACCGAGTCTGCCCCTGCACAGATGCAGGTGGAGCAGACTTTGGAGGGGTCTTAACGGGCTCCAAAACCCAGAGGGATAGGCCGAAAGCATCTAAGCAATCTGGCCATGAACATGAGCAACCTGACACTGCCTCTGCTGCAGCCACAGGGGATGCACCAAGTAGAAGTGGTTGGAAGAGGAAGGCTAAGGATTTGTGATCACGAGGGGTATGCACAAGGGCGACTGACAGACTGTCATGTTTTTCATTTCTCATTGTTTTTTGTTAAATTCACATTAAATGTTATCATTCTCACCACTACTGCCATGTCTTGCCCATTCTCGACTGACTTTTGTGATAGGGCCCTTTCATGTGCTTCATCATGAACGGCGACACTTGATGCCACCCAGTGAGTGACTTTACAGTGGGTGTATGTGTAGTTGCAGGACTGTTTTGTGCAGGGGATGGAGGTGCTGGTGTTTGTGCTGCTCTTTCCAGGTGGTGTGAGGGCTGAACTATTCTTACTTTCTGATTTTACGAGAACCGTTCATATATGAACGACGCCCTGGCCTCACGAGCAGCCAGGTGAGCTGCTGCTCTGCCCATGGGTTCGTCGTCCTCCTCCTCCTCCTGCTGCTGCTGCTCCTCCTCAAGTTCATTGAAGATGTGGATGCTGAATGAGGGCATGAGGCCTCATCAACCGGCACCTCTCTCCGTTACGCCATGCTGTGCAGGACACAACACACTACTATAATGTGACCCACTCTTGCTAGTGCATATTGAAGCGCTCCCACAGAACGATCGAGGCACCGAAATCGCATCTTTAGCAATCCTATCGCATGTTCAATTATGATGCTGTTGCTTGCTGATGGGGTTCCTCAGAGGTGTCGTCAGCCACGTGTGCTGGGGATATCCCTTGTATCCGAGGAGCCAGCCCTTAAGGGTGTTTGGTGCGTGGAAGAGGCCCAGGATGTTGGATTCCCTCAGAATGAACGAATCATGGCAGCTGCCAGAGAATCTCGCACACATGTGAAGAAATCTTTTGCAGTGGTCACAGACGAGCTGAGCGTTGATGGAGTGATAACCCTTTCTGTTGATGAACAGTCCTGGCTTGTGTGGAGGTGCTCGAATTGCTATATGTGTGCAATTGATTGCACCCCGTACACATGGGAAGCCAAATACAGAGTGGAATCCCACTGCCCTCTCCGTCCGGCTGCGGTCCTCCATGGGGAAATTGACGTATTGCGAGGCCCTGCGAAACAAACTGTTGGTGTCCTGCCTTATGCATTTGTGGGGAGACAACTGAGAGATCCTGGCAATGTCACTGGTGGCAGCCTGGAATGATCCGGAGGCGAAGAAGTTGAGGACAGTGGTCACTTTAACAGCGACGGGTAATGAGATGTTGCCAGGCCCAGCCGGGAGCAACTCGGCATGAAGGAGGCTGCAGATGTCTGCGACCACCTGGCAACTCACTCTCAGCCTCCATATACGCTGCTCCTCAGAGAGGTCCAGAAAGCTAAGCCTTGGTCTGCTGACCCTGTCACGAGGGTAGTACCTCCTGCGACATCAGTCCCTCTATTGTTCCCCTCTGTGCTCTTGTGCAGGTGCCTGTGGTGCAGCACTGCGTTGTGGAACTACAAGTGGTGGAAGTGCACGCCGTGCCTGCCAAGGATGGTGATGTTCCTCGTCCTCAGATGTAGTGGTGAATGCAGCCATCGTGCCTCCCACCCTGATGGTGTCAGTTTGAGGGGGTCCAAAAAGTTGGTAAATATAATAGAATATAAAATAGAATAATTCTGAGTGGAAACCAAGAATTTTCAGTCTAAACTCAAAGATCTCCCAGCCAAAAGTTTGTCTGAAAGACCAGAGTGTCCTGCTGCAATAACTCACCTTTTATCTTCATCTGTCAAACATGGATTTAAATGTCCAAATGGCTGCCGGCTGAAACATGACTACTTTCCCATGCCATGTTTCACACACCATGGGAAACACGTTGAGGCAGCGTTAAATGCCTTCATTGTTAATTGGATTTATGGACATTTCAAGTACTATAAGTACTTGATTTAGTGTTATAAATATCATCACACCAGCTTTAATTGCCGGCGGGATTTCCAGGTTCGGGAACAGCGCACAAACCCAGATGACTCTGGGTCGTGCACGTTCTTCGGCGGGTTGGAGCCGTGCTTCCTGCCCGCTCCAAAAAAAACCAATTTTCTTTGTTCCCCCCCCCCACCCTGCCCCCAACGCACCTGCAGATTTCTTTTAAAATCATGCCCATGAGGTTCATTGCTGGCCTACCAGCTATATTACCATGGAGCACAATTATCTCACGTCGATTTTGTTTCAACTGGTTTACATCTATGACTCAGAACTCATTTTTGGACCCATGGGACCCTTCTAAGAAAGTAGTCGTGTTTCAGCCGGCAGCCATTTGGACATTTAAATCCATGTTTGACAGATGAAGATAAAAGGTGAGTTATTGCAGCAGGACACTCTGGTCTTTCAGGCAAACTTTTGGCTGGGTGATCTTTGTGTTTACACTGAAAATTCTTGGTTTCCTCTCAGAATTATTCTATTTTATATTCTATTATATTTACCAACATTTCGGACCCCCTCAAACTGACCCAATCAGGATGGGGGGGGCACGATGGCTGCATTCACCACTACATCCAAGGACGAGGAACATCACCATCCTTGCCATGATCTTGACCAGGCAAACCTATTTTACTTTGAGACTTGTCCCTACTTCGATTTAGCAATGGGTCACAGGAGATCTCGGCCCCAAATTTCCACTTCTAAATCTGTATAAAAATTCTACAATCTAGATGAGTGGGGCTGAGTGTTTGCTTGTTAGAATCTGCAGTGCATTTGGGGTTTGGTGGATAATACAAATAGATGGATGTATTATGATATCATGCATATGAGGGAAATACACCAAAAGATGTGTTTACCATCATTTGCACCCTAACAATGCTGGATACAAGGAACATCTGTGCAGCCCTAGTGTTGCTAAGGGTGTCAAAGGGACATTTAAACTTTAAAATGCTGGTTTCCGAAAAGCTATTGATCACATAGTAATCAATTACAGTACAGGAACCAGCCCATTTTAAAAATGGTATACTTATTTTTTTACCTTCTTCTCCCGAGACCACGAGGACGATTTATGCTGTGCGAAGGTATTGCAACAAATTCCCTCATCCCTACCTGAGATGCTTGCCCTCATTGCACCATAAATTGTGCAGGAACCCATCTGAAATATGCAACTGCCCCAACAGAACATAACAGGACAAAAAACAAATACTTTGTGCCTGTCTTCATGGAAGAAGACACAAAAAACCTCCCAGAAATATTAGAGAACCAAGGGTCTGGAGAGAATGAGGACCTGAAAGAAATTAGTATTCGGAAAAAAAATAGTTTTAGAGAAATGAATGGGACTGAAAGTCAATAAATCCCAAGGAGCTGATGATCTACATCCCATGGTTTTGAAAGAGGTGGCTATAGAGATAAAGGATGCATTGGTTGTCATCTTCCAAAAGTCTATAGATTCTGGAATGGTTCCTATAGATTGAAGGGAGAGAGAAAACAGGGAACTACAGACTATCAGCCTGACATCAGTAGTAGGGAAATTGCTAGAATCTATTATAAAGGATGTGATAACAGGGCACTTAGAAAATAATAATAGGATTTGGCAGAGTCAGAATGGATTTATGAAAGGGAAATCATGTTTGACAAACCTATTGGAGTTCTATGAGGATGTAACTAGTAGAATAGATAAGGGGGAACCAGTGGATGTGATGTATTTGGATTTTCAGAAGGCTTTCAATAAGGTCCCACACAGGAGCTTGGTGAACAAAGTTAGAGCACATGGAATTGAGGGTAATATACTGGCATGGATTGAGAATTGGTTAACAGGCAGAAAACAGAGAGTAGGAATAAACGGGTCTTTTTCAGGTTGGCAGACTGTGACTATGGGGTACTGCAGGGATCGGTGCTTGGGCCCCAGCTATTCACAATCTATATCAATGATTTGGATGAGGGGACCAAATGTAATATTTCCAAGTTTGCTGATGACACAAAACTAGGTGGGAATGTGAGTTGTGAGGAGGATGCAAAGAGGCTTCAAGGGGATATAGACAGACTGAGCGAGTGGGCAAGAATATGGCAGATGGAATATAATGTGGAAAAATGTGAAGTTATCCACTTTGGTAGGAAAATCAGAAATGCAGAGTATTTTTTAAATGGTGAGAGATTGGAAAATGTTGATGTTCAAAGGGACCTGGGTGTCCTTGTACATGAGTCACTGAAAGCTAACATGCAGGTGCAGCAAGCAATTAGGAAGGCAAATGGTATGTTGGCCTTTATTACAAGAGGATTTGAATACATGAGTAAAGATATCTTACTGCAGTTATATAAGGCCTTGGTGAGGCCGCACCTGAAACACCGTGCACAATTTTGGTCTCCTTACCTAAGAAAGGATATACTTGCCATAGAGGGAGTGCAACAAAGGTTTACCAGACTGATTCCTGGGAGGCAGGATTGTCGTATGAGGAGAGATTGAGTAGGCTAGGCCTGTATTCACTAGAGCTTAGAAGAATGAGGGGTGATCTCATTGAAACATACAAAATTCTTAAAGAGCTCCACAGGGTAATGCAAGGAAGATGTTTCCCCGACTGGGGAATCTAGAACCAGGGGTCACAGTCTCAGAATAAAGGGTAGGCCATTTAGGACTGAGATGAGGAGAAATTTCTTCACTCAGAGGGTGGTGAATCTTTGGAATTCTCTACCCCAGAGGGCTGTGGAGGCTCAGTCATTGAGTACATTCAAAACAGACATCGACAGGTTTCTACATATTAAAGGCATCAAGGGATATGGGGATAGTGCAGGAAAATGATGTTGAGGTAGAAGATCAGCCATGATCCTGTTGAATGGCAGAGCAGGCTCAAGGTGCCGGATGGCCTACTCCTGCTCCTTTTTCTTATGTTCACCATAATGGACATGCAAAAAACCAGCCATCCAAGGATCCACACTCTTTGTGGCTGAGGGGAATTTGGGGCTGTGATCTGTTTATAGAAACTGTTTTTGTTTTCTTTGTCAATACCAGATAAAAATGTTGGGGAAAAGCCTGAACTGTAACAATTACTTAGAATTTCCATGCATTTTCAGCATATAAACTCAAAATGCTGTAGAATAATTAAATGAAAATTTTCAGTTCTTATGTCCCAATCACTCCCATTGAGGCTGAACTCCACACTCTACTGGCCTCTTGTAGTTGTTTGAGGAAAACAGATATAAAGGGATGGTAGAAGAGAGAAGGGGAAGTGCGAAACAGGCTGAGGGTGAGGGGGCCTCTCTCTGGCTGCTTGCCACCAACCCTTGGGGAGAGCGTGAGGGAGTGCTATACAGTGGATGGAGGGTTAACGGTGAGGTGAGTGACAGTGGAACAAGGGAGAGGAGAGAATATACAGCTTGAGCAATTAGTTCAAAGGAGGAAAGGAGGGGTAGTGATAGAAATGAATGGGTAGTAGGAGGCAGCATAGGGGATTCGATGGGAGTGAGGGGATGGGGGTAGCATGTGTTTGGGGGAGGGGAAGCAAAGGGAGCCACCAAGGGCCACATTTTCCCCGTAATCCCCACTGCATTCTGCAGCTGATGGTAGCTCCTTTTCCTATTATACCACTACGATCTGAATGGAAAGATTTTAATAAAGCAGATAGAGAGAGAAACAGAAGATGACAGAGAGAAACAAAAAGAAGAGTCAGGGAGAGAGAAGAGAAGAGAATGGGAGAGATAGAAGCAGATGAGGAGAGATAGAGAGAAATAGCAACACGAAGACATCAGAGACAGGTAAGAGAAGATCATACTTTCTGACTTATTGTGTGCAACACCACAGAAGATTGACCAGTATCCTTTTCAATTTTCTTTTTGAAATATTTATTGATTGCCCTTTTCGAAGCTATTGTGGATTCTGCTTCCGTCATTGTTTCTGATAGCACGCATCATGTCCTAATGATCCTCTGTGTAAAAAAAATTCCATAAGCTCTTCCTTCGTCCTTTTGGTGATAATCTTAAATTTATGCCCTCTAGTTACCAACTCACCAACCAGTAGAAATAGTTGTCCCCTAATTACGTTATCAAACCCTTCATAATTTTCAACATATCTATCAGATCTTCTCTTAACCTTCTCTGTTCTAATGGAAAGAGCTCCAGTTTCTCTAGACTCTCCTCATAAACAAAGCTTCTCATCCCCAGTATCATCTTTGTGAATCTCTTTTCAACCCTCTCTATTTCTTGACATCCTTTCTAAAGCGATGTGATAGGATACAGCAACTGGCAGCAGCATCCCTCATTTAAGAAGAAATTATTAACCGGGGACTTGCTCCTGATCACCATCCAGTAACCCTTGGTGGAAGTGCGAACATTGAGTGAGGACAGTATTGGGCTTGGCTATGATGTCCTCCAATGTCAGATAGCTTGCTAGTACTCACTACCCAAATTTACATGTAAAATGGCCACTTAGGTGTAATACTGGAGAGCAACTAATACCCGTAAAACTGTACCCCAGCAAGAGAGTCAATGCCATCTGTGGGGGAGGGGAGATAAGTGAGGGAAAAATAAACAATTACAAAGAATTTAGATCCTTTGACATTTACCTTTGACACCAATTTTTGCTGTCCATTTGTTTATCTTTAAATACATTTGTTTCAACAGTGAAGATGATGTCGCCAGCATAATAGCCTTGAGGAGTTGCGGAACATGGCAGTGTTAGGAAGCTGATTAATTTTTCTGATTGCACCATAAAACCACAACACCTGGTCTTGTTTTTAGTAAATCATAGTTATGTAACAAGAAATATGTTTATGTAAGGGATAGGGCCTTGTTAAATGGGAAAGGTTACTTATCTATGGGAATATATTTCTGTTGTATAAAGTATGGAAATGTTTCCTATGAAATGAAGTGCACTGTTTGCAGTTGAGCCAAATATGTTTTTGTTTGTATTAAACAGGTTAAAACAAGAATAGTAGCTGAGAGATTCTAAGAATTAATTTGGTTCTTTAAATGGACCTGAGGGACAGATCCTTCATGTGGATACTGTCTAATTAATCAAAAGGATTTTAAATAGAATCTTGGGACCAGGTAATTGATTTTCTATGTAGTCAGCCAAGTTAAAGTCTAAACAATTTTTTTAAAGCCTTTCCATGTATTAGCTGTCGTTGTTTCTACTAAACTTCTTATCTGCTTCAGATAATGAAATCCCACAGCTGCTGTGTCCTTGAAGCAATGCACAGATGTAGGCATTGAGTATATTTGAAAATCACTTCCAGCAGGGGCATTGCATGTGCCCTCTGCACCTCTTGGCTAAGGAACGAAAAACAACAGACAGAGTTCCTTGACCCGAAGGAGCAAGGCGGGCGTATCACTCATGGGAGACTAGAATCTGGGGTGGGTGTGTTTTCCACACAAGCTCCTTCCATTTGGCAGCGAGTTTGGAGGCACATCTGGGGGCACTCCCAGGCTGCACAGCTACTGATGATGCCGTCACATTCTAGGAAATGGTTTACAATCAGTCTGCAGCATGTGGTATTGCTCTGTCACTGTGATCTGGATGTTCCTTGCGAAACCCAAAACCCGAAAGTTCAAACTTGAGCATCCACATGTTTCTATACCTGTTTCACCCCCCAAAACACTTTCTCATTTTCTCCTTATTTAGAATCCAACAAAAAGCTTTTATATCATTGAATCTGTCAGAAACATGAGAATAGTGCACAGCAGTATCTTTTACAAAATTACAAGACCACCTCTAACAAAGAATACATTAGCTCTTTTGGAGAAAAAAGGTTGTTTAACAAGACATCAGTAGTATAAACTTCCCAAAAAGCCATAGAATGCAGTATTATCACTAGGATGCTCAGTAAAGCATAATGAGGAAGTCACATACTGTGACACGTGAACTGTAGGAAAATACATAGCAATACAATTCTGGATTTTATCCGTCCAAACTTGAGCTGTGATTGGAGAGTGTATTTTGAGTTATATTAAGAACATTGACCTAAAACTCTAGGGTGAAATATTGGTAGTTACATGTCTATAACTGGTGATGAATTAGCAGCATCACTCAAGAAGCATACAGAAAAATATTAAAGCATATTGGATTAGGTGGATTTTTTTCCTATACTCTGCTGTCAAGTATTCTCCTGTTTTCATAGTGAGTGTGCTTGAGATCACTTGGTGTGCAGTGAAATGCCAGGCATCAGCAGAGAGGTTTCCAGAATTTGAAGTTGTGATGCCTGTAGTAATGCACCTCCCAATGAATTCGGCATATATTCATTTTATTGACTAATACCACACACCACATAAATTTAAAGAATGTCTTTAGCGCTCCTCCCGGCTCCACATTAAAACTGTGGGCCTTTGCCAGCCACCATCTCCCCCTCCCGATTTCCTCGCCCCCCACCACCACCATCGGCCGGTGTCCCAACCCGCCAATTTTGCTTCTATCCACAACTGGTGAATTGCTACTGCCTGCAGTATGCCCATCGCCTTCTAATCACACAAGAGGACAAATATATTCATGGTCCTCTTGCCCATCAGTTTAGGTGCAGCAGTCATTGCTGCTGCTCGGTTAGTACCCGATAACGACACAAACAAATTTCTAGGTCAGTGTTCTGAATATGGACTCACATTTAGTTATACAGTGTCAAACGTTGTTAAATAGAATCTACAGCAATTCTGTCCAACTAGTCTATTCCGGTGTTTATTCTCCACACGAGTCTCCGCCCACTCTAAATTCCTCTTCCCATCCTGTCCCCATATCTCTTTATTCCTTTCGTCCTCATGTATGCAATAAGCCTCCCCTTAAATGCAACAAGCTATCTGCTTCAATTACTCCATGTGGCAGTGAGAGAAACATTCTCAACACTCTCTGTGTAAAGAAATTCCTTCTAATTTTTTTTATTTGATCTGTTAGTGGTTATATTATATTTATGTTCCCTTGTTCAGGACTCACCCACAAGTGGATACAGTTTCTCCACATCCAATCTATCAAACCCCTTCATAATTTTAAAGACCTTTACCAAGTCTTCTCTTAGTCTCTAATGGGGGAATTTCAAAAGGCATTTGATAAAGTACCACATAATAGATTTGTTACTCTTATATTCCCTTTTCTCCCTTTTTATCAACTTTTTGGTCATCCTTTGCTGTTTTCTAAAACTCTCCCAATCCTCAGGCTTACTATTATTCTTCGCAAGATTATAAGCCTCTTCTTTTAATCTAATACTATCCTTAACTTCTTTAGTTAGCTACAGATGGATCGCTTTTCCCATGGAGTTTTTATTTCTCAATGGAATGTATATTCATTGAGAATTCTGAAATATTTCTTTAAATGTCTGCCGTCTGCTTATCTACCGTCATAACTTTTAATGTAATTTCCCATCTAACTTAGCCAACTCGCTCCTCATACCTATGTAATTGGCTTTATTTAAGTTTGACTCTAGTTTCTGACTTAAATTTGTCACTCTCAAACTCAATGTGAAATTCTATCATATTACGATCACTCTTCCCCAGAGGAGCCTTTACTATGAGATAACTAATTAACCCTGTCTCATTACACAATAAAAGATCTAAAATAGCCTGCTCCCTAGTTGGTTTCACTGCATTTTGTTCTCGGAAATTGTTTCGATTTCATTCCATGAACTCGTCCTCCAGACTGCCTTTGCCTATTTGATTTGTCCAGTCTATATGAAGATCAAAGCCCCCACGATTATTGCACTACCTTAGTTACAAACTCCTATTATTTCTTGATTAATACTCTGTCCAATGCTATAGCCACAGTTAAGGGGCCTATAAACTACTCCCACCAGTGTTTTCTGTCCTTTGTTATTTCTTATCTCCACCCATACTGATTCTACTTTCTGATCTTCCGAGCCAAGACCCTTTCTCACCACTGTCCTGATGTCATCCTTTATTATCAGGTCTCCCCCCCCTCCTTTTCCATTATGCCTGTCTTTCCAAATCATCAAGTATCCTGGAATATTTAGTTCCCAATCTTGGTCATCTTGCAACCACATCTCCGTGATGGTTATTAGATCAAACCCATTTATCTCTATTTGTGCCACTAATTCATCTATCTTGTTCTGAATGGATGCCCTTTCATTGTATGTATACAATACATGTTCCTTGTTCCACGATAAAATCCAATTGCTATCCATTTATTTTATCTCCATTATTCAGCCAATGCCATTTTTATATCGCGATGTTTGTTTCTTATTCATAGGAATATTCCTTTGCACTTCTGCTTTCCAATCAATTCTTTCTAAAATTCTCTCAGCTTCAAAGTTTACTCTTCTGAATTTATGTACATCTATATTGTTACTTTTGAATTTTTCCTTCACTGCAATATAAAATCTAATTATTCATTGATTACTAGAATCTAAGGGGCCAAAATTCCTCAGTTGGGAGTGGGTGAAACTGGGGCAGGAATTTGGGATGGAAACTGAATCCACTGGGTTTCTGTTCCATTAATAATCAGTTTGAAAATCCTGATCAGCAAGCGAGTCTTTTGTCCACTTCCCTTATGTCTACCAGAGATTTTAGAGGTTTGTTGGGAGGTGTTCCCAGGCTACCCTGAAAATCCTGCCCATTTTGCCCTCCTTAGGCCCTGCAGAAGCCACATCTGCTAATTGCAGGCCTAGGCTTTGTACTGGGCCTTCTCAAGGCCTAATATAATTAAAGATAGAAAGGTCATTGATTTGAGAGGGGATGAATTACCTTCTGAATGGAGGTGCCTGTTTCCCTAAGGGGAAAATAAATTTTTGAGAATTGAAATCTTTGGCCCTTCAAGGGCCTCTGGCTCCCCCCATTGGAGTGGCAGGGTGTTGCTTCAATTTTCCTGCAGTACTTCCAGGCAGGTGACTCTATTGTGCATCTGCAGGCATGGGCCTTCTGCCTGGGGATTTGGGAAAGGGCCAACATCTTTAGCAGTTGGTGGCTGTGAGTCTCACTCTGCCTCACTTCCCTTGATGGAACAGGGACCCTGAAGGTTTGGACCTAAATATCCACCCACTACCAGATTACAGATCATTTCTGATGCAATTCTAAATGCTAATAACTCTCACCTCAGCTTAACTAAGTTACATGAAGATTTTTTGCTTCCAAGTATTTTGTTTTTTTTGACAAAAATTTGGCTTTAGTTACTTTTAGAGTATTCTTTTGGTAATTAAAGCTAACAGACAATGTTAGTCCATAATGATTCCATAATAAACACTGAAAAGTTTCAACATATTTTTTATTGCAGAATTTAATTATTGATGGCACAGGGAATCTAAAATCATCAAAATTATGAAACCTGCTAAACATTATAAATATAAATTTATAAAACAACCTGAACCTGTTGTTGTAATTGTGTTGATGTAAGCATATTGAGTAAACAGTATTTTCTTGCCTGCCTGATCCTGTCAGTACTTAACAAAGTTAATGATGTTATCCCTTATTTTCCTGTAAGTCTCACTTAATCATACAATTACATCTGCTTTGCATCTATTGCCTCACTTCCTTCTACCTCCTTGTGATATCCAATTTACTTGTCAGCTCATCCTGTTCTTGCACTTAAACTGTTTTTGTTTCTGGATACATTCTGTCATCAACATCGACATTGCCCTTGTGTGCACTTCTTGACTGTAGACGAAAGTCACTTCAACATTACATAGAATTACATAGAATTACATAGAATGTACAGCACAGAAACAGGCCATTTGGCCCAACAGGTTCAGGTTTATGCTCCACACGAGCCTCCTCCCACCTTTCTTCATCTAACCCCATCAACATATCCTTCTATACCTTTCTCCCTCATGTGTTTATCTAGTTTCCCCTTAAATGCATCTATGCTAGTTACCTCAACTACTCCTTGTGGGAGCGCGTTCCACATTCTAACCACTCTCTGGTAAAGAGGTTTCTCCTGAATTCCCTATTGGATTTCTGAATGACTATCTTATATTTGTGGCCCTAAGTTCTAGTCTCCCCCACAAGTGGAAACATCTTCTCTACGACTACCTTATCAAACCCTTTCATAATCTTAAAGACCTCTATCAGGTCACTCCTTAGACTTCTCTTTTCTAGAGAAAAGAGCCCCAGCATGTTCAATCTTTCCTGATAGGCATAACCTCTCAGTTCTGGTATCATCCTTGTAAATCTTTTTTGCACCTTCTCCAATGCCTCTGTATCTTTTTATAATATGGAGACCAGAATTGTTCACAGTACTCCAAGTGTGGTCTAATGAGGTTCTATATAAGTTAACATAGCTTCCCTGCTTTTCAATTCTATCCCTCTAGAAATGAACCCCAGCACTTTGTTTGCTTTTTTTATGGCCTTATTAACCTGCGTCGCTACTTTTATTGATTTGTGTATATGTACCCCGAGATCCCTCTGCTCCTCTACCCCATTTAGACTTTCATTATCCAAGCAGTAAGTGGCCTCCTTATTCTTTCTACTAAAATGTACCACCTCACGTTTATCTATATTAAAATGTACCACCTCACACTTAAAATATTTCAAATTTTCCTTGCAGAACAATGATGAAAAGCCTGAAGCTTTCCTTTTTCAGCCTTGCAAAAAGAAAGTGTTTCAATGCTGTGCACTAGCATGCTTAGCACTACACCATGGTACTTATTTGGAGTCTCAATATTGATGCCAAGAGATACTTTTGACTAGATTTCGTAAAAAGATGTATGGGTTGCTTCATTAAATCCGGAACCGTAAGGGATTTAAAAGAGACAATCAATTCATATTTATATATATATATATAAAATATGTATATATATATAGTGTAGTGAGAGAGAAAAGAAAGACAAGCTTGTATTTATATATCATCTTATCATGCTTCTCAGAAACATTGCAAAGCATTTCATATACAATGAATTACTTTTGAAATGACCTATGTAGACAAACGCAGCAGCCACTTTGCACTTTGCAAGTTCCCACAAACAGCAATATGATGAATGACCAGCTGATCTATTTTTAGTGGTATTGGTTGAGAGAAGTGCGTTAGCCAGAACATGAAGAGAACAGTCTGCTGTTCTTCAAATACTGCAATGAGGTTGATTTTAACCCTGAGCAGGTTTCAGGCGGATGGAGGGGGAAGAACGAGTGTGAAGTGCCCTCGCTGGCCTAAGTTTGATGCCCGGGTACTTTAACTCCTGGGCCTCATTTGCATGCCACTAGTCAGCTGCCTGCCCAAAATGGGCAGAAAACAGCAGTTGGCAGGAGGTTCGGGCGGCCTTCAAGGAAAGGCTCAACAATAAGCAGGTAAGTCGCGAACAAAGGGTTTCAGGAGGATCATGTGGGAGGGTAGCGGGGAAAATCCGGGGAAGGGCAGGCCACGACTTTTCTTGTGGGGCCCTCGCCTGCTTATCCTGGCCCCACAAAGGATAGTTTTACATTTACCCCAGGAGGTCTTCTCCTGTCTGCAGTCCTGCTTCGGCCTAGCAGGAAAACCACTGCAGCTTCCCCACTCAGGCCCCGGTTAAAATGCAATTGAGTCTTATTTCATATAATAGGACCCCGATTTGTATAAAGTCTTAAGGCCCTGCTTTTGGTGGGTACCTCAACCGCATGCAGAAGTCTGCAGGTTAAAATGGGAAATGCCAGGTCACATGTCGAGCGGGTAAGTAATCTGCTTGTTTTTAACTGCCATCCACCTGACTTGTGAAGGGCTGGCAGGAGTCAAATTGACCCTGAGATCTTTAATGTCTGAAACACTGGAACAGGCAGATGGGGCCTTAGTTTAACATCTCATCCAAACAGTGGGACCTTTAGTATTGCAGCACTCCCCCAACCATTGCAAAAGATAAAGGGCTGGATTGTGCTGAGAGTGGCAAACGTTTGTTAGACTTGCACTTGCCCATGGACTTTCTATGAGCCTTTGCATGGCAAGTTCCTTTAAATTAGAGAGTCAAAAAGCATGGTGCCTTCTACAGGGCATCTGGGACCTGTGTGAACAGGGCAAGCAACTGTCTATCCCCTTAACCAATCAGATTGAAGCATATTAATAAGCCATGCAGAGACTGAACCAGGAAGTGCAAGTTAAAATAGTGAATTCAATGTCAAATCAGGTACAGAAAGTGAAATAAGGAGCGGGTAAGAAAGATTGAAAAGAACCCCAGCCTGTTCAGCCTTTCCTGATAAGTATATCCTCTCAGTTCTGGTATCGTGCTTATGAATCTTTTTTGCACCCTCTCCAGTGCCTCTATATCCTTTCTATAATATGGACACCAGAACTGTTCACAGTACTCCAAGTGTAGTCAAACCCAGGTTCTACACAAGTTTAATATAACTTCCTTGCTTTTCAATTCTATCCTTCTAGAAATGAACCCCAGTGCTTTGTTTGCTTTTTTAATGCATTATTAACCTGCATCTCTAGTTTTAGTGATTTGTGTATTTGTACCCCGAGATCCCTTTGCTCCTCTACCCCATTTGGACTCTTATTATTCAAGCAGTATGTGGCCTCCTTATTCTTCCTACCAAAATGCACCACCTCACACTTATCTATATTGAAATTCATTTGCCAATTACATGCCCATTCTGCAAGTTTATTCATGTCCTCTTGCATTTTGACACATTCTTCCTTTGTATTAACTACACCCCCAAATTCATGTCGTCTGCAAATTTTGAAATTGTACTTCCGATCATCGATGTAAATTTTGAACAATGGTGGTCCCAACACCAATCCCTGTGGAACACCTTTTGCCAGTCTGAGTAGCTGCCCTTAACCCCTGCTCTCTGTTTTCTATTTTGTAGCCAGTTTACTATCCATTCTGCCTCCACATGCTCTGACCTTAGTCATGAGTCTATAATGCGGTATCTTATCGCAGGCCTTTTGAAAATCTAAATATATTACATCCACTACATTACCCTTGTCTACTCTTTCTGTTAATTCTTCAAAGAATTCAATAAGGTTGGTCAAGCATGACCTTTCCCTTCTAAAATCTGTGCTCTTTATTATATTTTCATTTTCTGGATGTTTTTCTATTGCATCTTTGAGTAAAGATTCCATTATCTTTCCTACCATCGATATTAAGTTAATTGGTCTATAGTTCCCTAGACTTGTTCTAGCTCCCTTTTCTACTGAATTTATATATGTAATAGTGCCTCTGGTATTTCATCCCTAACTTCTTTTAATATACCCGGATGCAATCCATCCAGACCAGGGGTTTTATCCTCTCTAAGTTTGATCAGTTTATCAATTATCTCCCCCCTTTCTATCTTAAATGTCTTTTTTGATCTCTTCTTCTAATGTCATGCCCACCATGTTAGTCTCCCTGGTAAATACTGAGGCAAAGTAACATTCATCCAGACTTCCTTCAGTAACATCAGGGAGGGACCATGGGAGTCATCTTGGCCACTCACCAGCGGGCAGAGGATGAAGAGGAAGAGGAGCAAGAAGAGCAACAGCAGCAGCAGCAAGGGAACTCAGTGAGAACACCACTGAGGAAGGGCACTACTCACAGGCATTCCTACCTTGCACATCGGGTAGATAAACCCTGAGTTACTTACCTGCAGCTCTCAGAATAGCAGTGCCTCAGGGGGCTACAGTTCTCCAGACAAGCGGTCATGGACTTGTGCAGCCCCCTGCAGGAAGACTTGCAACCAACTCTTATAGTTGGCCATTCTTTACCTATGGCTGTGAAAGTAACTGTGGCCCTTAATTTTTATGCCTCTGGTTCATTTCAGGCTGCAACCAGGGACACATCTCACATCAGTATATCTGCAGTCCATGGCTGTGTTAAATAGATCATGGACATCCCTTTTGCCAAGGCAAATGATTATACCAATGCCTCTAACAGAAAAAAGCTGTAGAGTTATAGTTATAATTACAGGCAGAAATTGACTATACAGGTCACCATCATGGCACCTACACATGAGTTATTTCCATTCCTTAACAGAAACCACTCCCTTAATGTACAGCTGGTGTGTGATCACCAGCAGACAACAATGCAGGTGCTTGTCTGGTTCCCTGACAGCTGCCATGATGCCTATATACTGTGCCTTTCGACCATCTCCCTACTGTTTGCCCACGATGACCAAGGCTAGCTGCAGGGGGACAAGGGATATCCTCTCTACACATGGCTGATGACACCTCTGCGTAACCCTCACTCCCCGGCTGAACATTGATATAACGTGAGCCTTGGCAGCACATGATCAATTATGGAGCAGACAATTGGTGGGTTGATGCAACACTTTTGGGATCGATTATATTTCCCTACTAAAGGTTTGGGACCTTCATAAGGTGCTCAGAGGGAACTCATGTCAGTTCTCAGTTCTCAGTTCCCGAGGCCTTATAGCATATAATGGGTGGAATTTCCCGAGATAGCCTGGGACCTCCCCCCATACATGCCCTCTTGACATGGAGGGATGGGTGGAAGATCTGTTTCCTTGCCCAATTATATTTGAAAGGGCACTTCGGTCAGAGCAGAATCCAGAGGAATCAGGGACTGCTCCAAATTCCTGCCCCTCCCCCAAACTGCTGCCCACCCCCCTCCCCTCCCCTGGCATAAATCTTATTTTCTGCCCTCCCCAAACCCAGGAATTTCAGGTCCTGTGTAGATTAAGTAAATAAAGTAAATGAGAATCAAGTAACAATCATAATAAAATTGGTACAGGTGTTTATTACAATAGATTTTACAGCAACTATGATTTTACTGTTCTATTAAGACATTTGTCCAGTGCAGCAGAAACATTTCCACCAAAGGGAATTAACTGCTGCAATTTATTTTATGATCATGTAAATCCATAGATATGACCCTGTTTCAATTGTCACTTTATATCACCTATTTTATGTTTAACACTTAGCTGATATTGTGCATGGAAAGAATTAATGACTAAGGACTCATGTCATTAGTACTTGATCTGTAGCTTCTGGACACATAGCAGTAACTGGACGTAAACTGTTTTGATTCTTGCCCACCAAGAATTTGTTTTAGCAATTCACCTTATTTTTTAATAAGAATTGACTGTAATTTTGGACACTTTGGGTGGGAAAGGGTAATAACAGGCTGTTGAATTATTTTTAATTATCTATTAAAAAATTTAACATGGCACATGAGACACTATTGAGATGTAATGTAAGCACCAATATAATAAAATGTGTTCTATCTGGAAAAAGTTTTATTTAGAAAGCCTGGAATAGGTAGCAGTCCTACAGTCACTAACATACTGTGCCATGAATCATAGATCATGCGTTGAAACCTGCAATTCCAATACAAGATAAATAATTACCATGGCCACTATAGAGTAAATTTAGCAATCCCATGTTTCGAGTGGGGAAGTGAGCTTGAAAAGTCGGAGATAGGGTTCCATCATTGTAGCGCTGATTGTCTGATCCACGCCCCCTTTAAGTGTGGCTCCTCATTGGGAGTGATAGATTGAAGAATTTACCCTTGTGTGTAGTGACTTCATAAATGTGTTCATGAACATTTTTTCTGATATTTCTAGTGACTTCAGTGGGCGGCTGGCCAATCCGATATCACTCGTTTTACACCATCGCCAAAAGTTAACACGACACCCACCCTACGGAGAATGGGCGCTTTCGTACGGGCAGAAAGAAAAACTCACAGGTACAGTCATCTTGGAGGCTTTTAGTAATCATTTTCAGAATGGGTTTGGCAGAGGCCTGGTAGCAAGTCACCCACCTGCCCTGTTGATGGGTGGGTGCCACATGGCATCCCAAGAAAAAGGAAGCAAAGAGAAAAGCTTGAAAATAGGAAATCTTATTCTAAATTATGATTGAAATAGTAAGAAGGCTGCACGAGATAGAAGAGTACAAAAAAACTTTTATGATTGACCCTCTAGTGTTTTTGTGTCTATACCTTTAAGAGGTTTCAGTAACATTGGAATAACTACAAATCTTTAAATATGCTTATATTTGAGAGTGAGGGAATGGCAGTGGTGCTTAAGATCATCAGTTTTTACAGCGGAAGGTGAAAGTATGATTGTAGGAATACTTGACGAAGACGTAGAAGAGCCATTACAGGAGATAAGTATTCAGAAGGACATAGCATTGAAAAAGTTAACAAAAAATGTCAGAATGTTCTGGCTGCTGGTGACAGGTTCCAGCCCGCCACCTGTGGCACACCCTTCCTTTCATGGTCCATGTGCCAGAAGCACGACTGAAATATTTAACTGAACTGACTTTGCAATATTATTTTTTGTAAAGTCAGCTCATTCCAGCAGAGGACTGGACAGTACAGTGATACCATGACTATATCAGCCCATATGATTCTGTTATTGTTACGGATAATCATTGGTTTGAACAGGGAAAGAAAACCATAAGGTGCAGAAGGATAACTGCAGACCACAACTAACATTGCATTTACCTTCCTGGACTGTCACCAGAGACAGCGTGTGCCTTTGGTGATGGCACTGTAAGGTAGTAGTGTCAAGAACCACCTGAAGAGGTGGTTTTCCCTGCTGCCAGCCATCACTTATTTGGCCCTGACCTGGCTTAGTGCTCATCTGGCCTCTGCAGGTCAGTGCTGCAGTTTTCCCGTTGCTGGCCTGAATATTCATCAGGGGGAGATATGACAACCAGAAGCAAATGTTATGAATTGGCACCAGGAGCAAAAGAAACAACTTTAATTCTGAAAGTGCACAAGAATAGAAGAAGCCTTCCAATAGACGAGCTAGAGCCAGACCTGTCAATCAAGACCAGGACAATAGAAGGAAGGGGCACACTGTTTTGCAGATCTGAAATTCTACTGAAGTGACAAGTGTTGAGTTTAGTCAGGAGTGTGACATTGAAAAGACAACAGTGTGCCTGATACTCCAACATTAAAGGACTACAGTGAAATAATAGGTGAAAGAAAGCAGGATAGTAACTTGCAGTGGTGCAAAACTCTGCTGAGACTGAAATTATAATCTGCAACACATGAAAATTAAATGTAATTGAAAGAAGTTCTGAAATTACCAGCATCCGCAAGAATTATTCACTTGTGTCAGGATTGCGTCCTCAAACAGTTTGACATGATTACAGTGGAGCTGAGCAGACTGCCATTATGAACAACTCTGAGAGATTTAGACCACACTTGACCTGACAGCAGGTAATGTCCCATTTAAATCAAAGACCATAACAGACTCCTGGATTGAGATTTATGCATGTCCAAACCATCCATTTAGATAAATAGGTTTTCACAAACCTACTGTTTATTCAAGTTGGTAGGTAACAGCACTATTCATTTTCTCATCTGTCGGATGAGACGTTAAACCGAGGCCCCATCTACTCTCTCAGATGGCACCATTCGAAGAAGAGCAGGAGAGTTCTGGTGTCCGAGTTAACATTTATCTCTCAACCAACACCACTAAAACAGAATGGGCTGGATTTTCGTGTGAAACTAACAATGAGGCTAAAAGTGCTCACCGTTATTTGTGTGCAAATGGTAGAGCAACTTCCAACAACTGTACATGCACAGTTAAACACGGAAATACCAAAGCCTCATCCCTAAGCTCTGTGAAAACTGCATCACGCCGGCTAGCTCCCCATTCAAATGAATGGAATGGTGTGAAATTCGTGCACTGACCTGATGGATACAAAGTAATCTCGCCAAAAAAAGGTATGTCAAGTCATTTCAAGTCTAAGCATCCTTTTAACGGTGTGGTAAGTCTTAATGACTTCCAAACAACCTCTCTGGCACTGAAAATTAACTTTTACAGTGTGGAGTCTCATTCCGTCAGATTTTAATTGTTGTTGGACATTTTTAAAAAATGATTTTTTCTATTGTTTTATTTTTTCTTTCTGTCTCTTTTATCTCTGTCTCTTAATTCAATATTTTTTACCTTCTCTTTATTTCTCTTTCTGTACTTGATTTGACATTGAATTCATTATTCTAACTTACACTTCCTGGTTCAGTCTCTGAGCTACTCATTAATGATGCTTCAGTCTGATTGATTAAGGAGATACCCAGTTGCTTGCCCTGTTCACACAGGTCCCAGATGCCCTGTAGAGGGCGCCGCATTGGATTGAGTGCCCCATGGGAGGATCGTGCCATGCAAAAGCCCATGTAAAGTCTATGGGCAAGTCTAACGAACAGGAAAATCCAACCCATTATCTGCTCTCTAATAGCAATGAGATAAATGACCAGAATGTCTATTGACACCACTGTGTCAGCCAATGAGTTGGAGGCAGGGCAGGACTTACGGCAGGACTCACAGCAAACAGACTGTTTTTACTCAGCAAACAGAGTCTATTGAAACAGCACACTACAGCAAACAGAATCTAAAACAGAATCTGTTTAAAAAGAGCCTCTATGAACTACAGCAAGGTCTCACGGTAAAAACAGGGTTATTTCTTCAGCAAAATGCAGTGAGTGGAGGATAGTTATATAATACAAATTATGTGCGTAGAATCAATCCCAGTCACTTACAGCAGTGTGGTCTCCAGGTGTGATTGATGAGGGAATTACCCAATCATCCATTCTGGCCAGGAATAGTGATGTTACTATATGCAGCTGTTAGTGGGACCTTGATGTGTGCAAATTGGCAGCTGCATTTCCTAAATTGCAACAGAGACTATGGGCCCGATATTAGGAGGGAGGAGGGTTGCCAGCAGGGGGTTGACTGGGTGCGTGGGTAACGCGCCCAGTGAAATCGGGGTGCTCCGCACGTGATCACAGCCTAATTGAAGGTACTTACGCGTGCTTTCGGGTTTCCTGTTGCAGACCTGCGCAGCGGGCGCACTGCGCACCCGCATCACAGGCTGTCAGCAGGAGGAGCCCTATTTAAAGGGGCAGTCCTCCACTGCTCCTCCTGCAGCAAAGAACCATATTGTCGGCATGGAGCAGGCCAGAGGCAAGGCTGCTCCAAGGTTCTCTGACTCCTCACTCTAGGTGCTGCTCGATGGGGTCAGGAGGAGGAGGGAAACATTTTTCCCATCAGACGGGAGGAAGTGGCCTGCCTCTGCCATCAAGAAGGCCTGGCTCAAGGTGGCGGAGGAGGTCAGCAGCAGCAATGTTGCCCGAACCTGGGTCCAGTGCAGGAAGTGCTTTAATGACCTAACCAGGTTAGCCAAAGTAAGTATACTTACGCATTCTTCCACACTCTATCTTCGACATCACCTCCACCACCACACAACTCCTTCTGCACTGCCACCACAACGCTCTTGCATCACTCCTCACATCCACTCAACTATCATCCTCACCTTGTCTGCACGTACTCACCGCCCCAGTTCCCATTCGAACACTACCACGCAACCCAATCCTCATACAATCTCATAACTATGTCTCACATGCACCCTCCCATGCACCTCTTTCACGGTCACCCCCACCCACACCAACGCATGCAGCGGGTCACTATGCAACCATCACTCAATCACGCCTCTCTGTGTTTTGACTTGATAG
This sequence comes from Heptranchias perlo, assembly GCF_035084215.1. Lineage (NCBI taxonomy): Eukaryota > Metazoa > Chordata > Chondrichthyes > Hexanchiformes > Hexanchidae > Heptranchias > Heptranchias perlo. The sequence goes on from NC_090328.1 coordinate 62,731,257, forward strand.
GAGAAGAGATGCCAGAATGCCTGGGAGAGGGCAAGGACCGGAGGGGGCCCGCCACACCAGGTGGTCCTAACAGACGCAGAACAGCAGGCACTAGAAATAAGCCGCACGCTGGTGTGCCTGTCCGTGGCAGACGCCAAAACTGGGAGCACACAAGCGGCTGGTGACAGAAATTTAATACTTAGCACTCATGATAGCGAATGATCTTAACATCACTTGGCATCTGCAGCACCTCAACATCTGTCCACATGCTTAATATAGCTTTCTGTTCTCTTGCAGGGCCATCTGTGATCGCCGTGACTGCGGAGGGCGATTCCTCAGAGGACCTGCCGGCCTCTGAGAGGACATCGTCACATCTGAGCCAATCATCCACCAGCGCAGATATAAACACCTCGGTGGGTCCCCATCCTCACTTAGTTGGGGTTGCACATGATGAGTCACCACGCACATGTGAGCACGAGCAGACCCTGGTGGCAGGGGCAGCCGTAGAGAGTCCGCGTCGGTGGGAGCACTCTTCTCCAGGCTCTGCTCAGCTGGGCCCAGATGCTGAACCCTGGGGGCCAGCCATGAAAAGAAGAGTCACCGAGGGCCAGCAGCACATTGTCGAGGTACTGGAACAGTTGCCACGCGCACTCTCCACAATCGCACAGAGGGTGGAGGAGTCCAACTCCTGCATAAGTGGAATACTGTCACAGGGACTTGAAGGCATCTCTGAGATAGTGTCGCGGGTAGGTGCAGGAATGTCTGCGATGGAGGAAAGGCTAGCCTCCATCGAGCTTCGAGCACGGCTCAACAATGAGTCCATTCAGGCCCTGACAACAGCCGTTCGATTTCAGGGTGAGCAACATTCTACCGCCTTAAACAGGTTGACAGATACATTACAAATGGCCTTCCAAGGCTTCACACAAGCCCTCCAAACTGTCGTCCAGCAGGGTGGAAGGAGTGATGTGGGCCTGGCCCAGGAGTGGGATGATGGCGAAAGGGGACATGGAAGTGGGGACGCCACTCAAGGCGTTCCCACGTCTCACCCATTGCCCCCTCTCAACCAGTACCCGCATTGCTGCCTCCTCTCCAGGTGGCCGAGTCTGCCCCTGCACGGGTGCAGGTGGAGCAGTCTTTGGAGGGGTCCTCACAGGCACCGAAACCCAGAGGGCGTCCGCGCAAAGCATCTCATCGGTCAGGGCATGGACAAGAGCAACCTGCCACTACCTCTGCTGAAGCCACAGGGGTAGCAGCACGTAGGGGTTCCTGGAAACGCAAGGCGAAGGTTTTGTGAGCACAAAGGGGATGCACAAGGGTATATGATGAAACGTCATGTTTTTGATTTAGTTTTGTTTGTTTTGCCAACCACATTAAATTTTGTTATCACCACTACTGCCACGTCTTTGCAAATCTTGTCTGGTTTGTGCAATAATTCCCTTTCATGAGGATCACCATGAAGACCCACACCTGATGCCACCCATTGGGTCACTGCAGAGTGGATGTAGGTGTATTTACAGGGCTCTTTTGTGCAGACGACTGAGAGACGTCGGCTATGTCCCCGGTGGCACCTTGAAAGGATCCGGAGGAGAAGAAGTTGAGGGCAGTGGTGACTTTGACAGCGACAGGTAAGATGATGGTGCTCGGGCCAGCCGGGAGCAGCTCGGCATCAAGAAGGCTGCAGATGTCCACGATTACATGTCGAGTGACTCTGAGCCTCTGTGTGCACTGCTCCTCAGAGAGGTCCAGGAAGCTGAGCCTCGGTCTGTAGACCCTGTGGCGAGGGTAGTGCATTCTGCGACACATCTCTCTCTGCGGTTGCCCTCCCTCCTGCTGTGCAGGTGGATGTGTCACAGCACTGTGTTGAGGAGCTCCATGTGTCTGAGGTGGATGACGTGGCCGGCGAGGCTGGTGATGCTGTTCGTCCTCTGATGAGGTCATGACTGCAGCTATGGCGGCCCCCATCTGGAAGAGTTGAGGTTCCAAGTTGGTGAATTTTAGTGTTAGGAGGAGGGTGGTGGAGGCCAAACTTTGTCCAAAGTGACAGAGTGGCCTCCTGCAATGAGTGAGGGTTTCCCCCCCAACCTGTCAAATGGATCTTTGCAGCTCCCACTAGCTGGTGGCTGCAACACATCTGTTTCAACTGGGAGTGTTTCCCCAGCACGGGAAACACACTCTGTTGAGATGAAAATCCCACCCCTCCTAAAATATCCTCCCAATCAGATCTGCAAACGACCTGAACTATGTAATTAATTGCTTTAAGTGGGATCCCGCTGGCTTTAATTGCCGGTGGGAGTCCCGCATGCGGGGCTGAACGCGCATCTAAGCACGTCATTGGGGAACCTGGAAGTGGGCAGGTTGGAGCCAGGCTCTGGACCTGCCCTGGGAATCCACAATTTTAGCAGCCCCTTCGCCACGAACCCACCCGCTCAGCCATCCGAAAATTGACCCCTACAGTTCAAAAGTACTTAATTGGCTGTGAAACATTTTGCAATGTCCTGAGGTTGTGAAAGGTACTGTATGAATGGATGTTCTTTCTGTCCCTACAAGAAGAAAGTTACTATAGTTCCACTACAGTAAAACATAAATAAAAATAGTTTGATCTAAACTGAAATAAAATAAAGGTCCAAGAAGAATACTTCTTGTTCAAAGTGCCCTCCTGATGCCTTTATAAATGTATATATCTATAATACACTAACAACCTACAAAGCTTACTACCTGATGTCAACTTTTCACATCATAAATCCCTATGTCCACGTTTATAATGGAGACTGCCTATGTAAACTTATCACATTGTACTTAAATCCTCCCACCAGTGGTCGTGCTGCAATATCCCAGCTTCTCAGTCTGTACTGCAAAGATACTGCTAGGCTCCAACCAACTCTACTTCTCAGCTTTCCAAGTTGTCATAAGTTTTGTTGCTCAACTATAAATTATCATATAAAATCAAACACAAATAAAGATAGAATGTAAAACTTTAAAATGGGGACTGAATTACATCTGCCTACCCTAGTCCATTCATCCCTGGTCCTGTAGTCCCATTTCACCTGAAGACTATACTTGGTCTTGACCTCACATATGTAAAGCTGTGGAGATTGACTAGTATTTATAAAAAATATTCCTTTTAATTGGTAAACAAAATCTTTTATTTCTTATCTCAACAGAGACCCAACATTTTCTGCTTCATCCCTGCTATACAGACCAGGTGCAGTTACTGAGGGTGGGGGGGCTGCTTGTGTCCCAGGTGAGCCATGATCTAATTGAATGGTGGAACAGGCTTAAGGGGCTGTTCCTATGTTCCTATTCACTGTAATGGGAGCGCAACTGTGCACCAACTTTAAGGTCAATCTGAACCCTTCCAACCATTGTCAAGAGATGAGTCACTCGTTGTAGAATACCCAGCCTCTGTCCTGCTCTTATAGCCACAGTATTTATGTGGCTGGTCCAGTTTAGTTTCTGGTCAATGGTGACCCCAAGGATGTTGATGGTGAGGGATTTGGCAAAGTTTTATGGTGGAAGATCAGGAGAACCCTGATTGAAATTGTACGCATAAGCATTTTTACATGGGCGATGGAGAAGCACTTCGAAGAACATATTTCTCCTCAGGTTTCTTTCCCCTTTAAGAATATAGCTATAAACCCTTAAAACACCCCAAGGCAAATTTCTGTGGCAACCGCAACTGCATTCTTCAGCATTGGACTGCAGACTAGATCCTGCATAAGTTTCAGGAAATTGTAGTTTGAATATAATAAAATATTTTATAAATCAGTGGTGTCTTTTGTTTAGAAAAATGTACAGTGGGTTTTTGAAAGCAGCGATTAGCCTCTGAGTATAATGTGCTGCTTAACTGTTTACTGTCAACTGTATTAGATGTCACTTAATACTCAGCTGTTCCACCTAACTTTTCATCTCGCCAAGTGAGGGAGCTAGGTATTCAGTGACAGCTAAGTGTGAAGTAGTCGGTAACCAATGTCTGGTAAAAAAGTACCTGGTATTGTGAATCAGAATAGTGCCAGTTCAGAGCAATCATCTAATTCTTATTAATTTGCAGCTCATTAATGCCTAAAGCATTTCCCACTTTGCACATTTACCTGCCTACCTCTTTGACCAAGCTTTTGATCATCTGTCCTAATGCCTCCTTCTTTGACTTGATATCAAGTCCCTTGGGACATCTTACTATATTAAAGGCACTATATAAATGCAAGCTTTGTTGTTGTTACCTGCTAAATTGGACTTAGAGCTTCTATGTAGTCATTTATTAAGGAGCTGTCAGAATGTTGGCTCAGTTAAACAGATTACAGCAGCAGTATCATTATACATTTTCCTCTGTGATATTGCTGTGTCTATGTGACTGTTACTCAGTAGGGCAACATTGCATGACTTGAACATTGTGGTACAAGCCATGAGCTCTGGGACATCCTCCAGCTTTACTGACCCCACTCTCTATACTTTTCCTGACAATGATTCCCATGGTAAACTCCTTGGAGTGAGCAAGCGCCTGTATCCTTGGATCCAGTGCCAGTGCACAAACATTCACAGAGGTTGAAAGCTATCCTGTAAGAAGAGCAGTACTCACACATTGAAAGTATATAATTCACTGAAAATCAGGGTCGGTGTGAAATATTGAATGTTTAAAGTGAACTTGCATCACTTGTTGCTAGCAATGACTGTCTAAACCAGCCTCTGAATTCTTGCTGTGCACGCTGGTTTTCAGTAGTTTAGCATAGTACCCTATCTATATGCTTCAGAATTGGATCTTTCCATACATAAGTCTTTGCATGTTTAGTTCCTCCTGTGGTCTACTGCTGCCCCAAATTGCTCACTAAACAGCTATATTCTGCTCACATGTGTTATTTCAAAGCCTAAGTGGCTGCTTAGTACTATAAACAGGTGCTGGGCAGAATTATTGCAGATATTGCTTTACCAACTCTCTTTTTAGACTGCAGGTAATCTCGCAAGAAGCAAATATAGCAAAACTACATATTCAGGAGTGTGCAGCATTACACAGAAAAGACATAAGCAAAATTTAGTTAACCCTTCATTATCACAAAAATGTGTAATTTATAGCTATAGAGATTTTCAATAAACAAACAAAAGATAAGAAACAAGCTAACCTTAAACAGAGTTGGACACCATGATTGCTATTATCTGCATCTCCTGGATTTCAATCTCAGTAAACTCTAACTTTATTAATCCTCATTAAGCATTATGCACATCTTGTAGTTCACAAATTTGAAAAGTTTCATGACAAATAAATCCTTATTATGCAATCATTCCTTATCAATGATAATGTACACACTAGCTGCAGCCTGTGTCTATCCAGGAGTAATTATATTCTCAGAAATTTCTTGGAAGCATTATTGATGCTTAAAAATTTCATTTCAGTTTTCAAGCTGCTCACTTGATCAGTAGCAGCAAGTCTAATGTATCTAATTGGCAAAAAAAGTATCCACTAGACCTCCCGAAGCAAAGGTCAAACTGTCGTCCAATAAAAGACAATAAAAAGAAGCATAGCATAACATAATGCAGTGAAACTGTCCTTCCGGTCATCTTGATTAAATAGCTACTTGTTTCATATAACACATCCACAGGTATTCTCCTCATGAAACTAACAGGTTAACTCCCTGTCTATTATCTTTCTCAATCTCATTGTTTTCAGCAGGGATAACGTAGAACATCATGGCAGAAAAATATTATGCTGAAAAAAATAAAGTATGTCAAAATGGAACTAGTATTTCTGGGAGTAGGGGATACAGATTAGAATATCCACTATGCCAAGCTGTTGCCTTCAGCCAAGTTGCTGTGCAACATTGTGGGCAGAGGCCAACCATGTTCCAACAGGGAGAGGGAATAGCAAGCAGCTGAAGATGTTTGGAAGTATAATTCCTCTGAATCAACATTCCTTCTGAGCATGACACCTCACTCAGAGCATGGGATTGGTGCATTTACTCATTAATGCCTGCATTTCATTATAATTTACAAATGAATAAATGATTGAATAAATCTAATTTTTAAATTAATTTCCCCACCTTGTATAGGGACCTCGTTGTCTCGCTTTGTCAGACTCCTGCTGTTGCCTTCAAGGCTAAGCCTGGGGCCCATTGGTGCTCCCTTCCCACTTTAAGCCTATACAGAGGGGGTGATTTTAAACCCCAAGAACGGGGGGGTTGGGTGGGAGTTGAAAATAATTGTTCTTTTGGATCGCAACCGCAAAATTTTCGGACTTTGCATTCCCAGTGGGAAGCTTGTACTTTTACGCACCGACGTTAAACCCAGAAATAAAGCCAGGTTGCAGTTCTTTGTAAAAGCTTCATTTGGAAGAGTTCCATGAACAATGTTTTTTTTGAAGTATTAGCTTAGCTCAGTTGTAGAACAGTTCCCTCTAAATCAGAAAGATGTGGGTTCGAGCACCTCTGCATGCCTTCAGCACATAATCTAGGCTGACACGTTACTACAGTCTTGTATTGCCTTTCAAATGAGACAGATATAAGGAAAGAAAGAACTTGCATTACATAGTGTCTTTCACAACCTCAGGATGCCCCAAAGCAATTCATAGCCACTGAAGTACTTTTGAAGTGTAATTACTGTTATAATGTAGGCAAAGTCGGCAGCCAATTTGCGCACAGCAAAGTCCCATGAAAAGAAATTAAATAAATGACCAGATAATTTGTTTTGGTGATGTTAGTTGAGGGATAAATGTTGACCAGGACAGTGGGAGAACTTCCCTGCTCTTCTTCAAATTGTGCCAAGGGATCTTTTATATCCACCTGAAAGGGCAAAAGGGACCTTGGTTTATCCTCTCATCCGAAAGGCAGCACCGCCGATAGTGCAGCATTCCCGCAATACTGTATTACTCAGTATCAGCCTAGATTGTGTGCTCAAGTCTCTGGAATGGGGCTTGAACTCATGACCTTCTGACCTACAGCAAGAGTGCTATCACTGAACTAAGTCTGACACTTAAACTAAGGCCCCATCTGCCTGTTCAATGAAACATTAAAGATTTCATGACACTATTTTGAAGAGTAGTAGTAGAGTTCCTCAGTGCCCTGGTTAACATTTATCCCTCAATCAACACCATCAAAACAGTTTAACTGGTTATTTATCTCATTGATATTGTGGGACCATGCTGTGCATAAATTGACAGCCATATTTGTCTAAATAACAACAGTAACTACACTTCAAAAGCAGATTACTGGCTGGGAAGCAATTTGGGATGTCTGAGGATGTGCAAGTTCTTTCTTTCTTCTACAGAGATTAACTGACTTCCCCCAGAGCAGTTGGGAAATATTCAGTCACCAATATAACAAGAAAATAATTGAGATGTAAACAGAAATTATTGCCCTTAGATAATACTGATTGCTTCCCTTGGCAGATGGTCCAGGTCTTGCTTGGCCAATGCTTATTGCTTCCCTGAGGGCAATGACTGCCTCTTCAGGTGCATACTCTTGGTCCAGAACAGATGCTTCAGACCTAGAATGGCACAGACTTCTTCCCCAGACAGACAGTTTTACGTGGATTGGAAAAAGATGCCTGTCTGTTATTTTTTCTCTGTTAAGACCATTCCCCAAGGTAATTAAGGTGACCCAAATTCAGCACTGCCAACAGAAAACAGAAAATGCTCATGGTGATTTGCTTTGAAAAGTCGCAATCAAGTTATTAGCCGCCAGAACTGTGGTTATCCTGATTAGTTTTCCAGTTACCTCACAAGGCCAAGATAAGCTTTGTGTGTTTATTATAGGTTTGTCTGAGTACAAATAGCAGGTTATCAATTTGAACAAGTGGAATTGTCTGTGGACCATTCACGTATTGTTAAATATAGTCACGCACATCGGCAATTGATACTAGCTCAATTGCTAAATTTAAATCTGAGATAGATAGCTTTTTGGCAACCAAAGGTATTAACAGATATGGGTCAAAGGCGGGTATGTGGAGTTAGATCACAGATCAGCCATGATCTTATCAAATGGCGGAGCAGGCACGAGGGGCTGAATGGCCTACTCCTGTTCCTATGTTCCTATCATTGTTTAAAATTACAATTTGGTTTTGGTGAAATGATAAAAAGTACCACTTGGGTTGAAGAGCTCCATATTTTAGGCATCTTCTTTGTTTTAGTCCAGATGATGATTATTTAATGAGAAGTTTTAACAATAAAACAATATGTAAATTAAACTTCTGAGCAGTGTATCTTCATGCAATCAATTCTTGTTTGGTGAATAACCCAACTGACATATACATACTCCTCCTGACCCCACAAAATCTTTTTTAAAAATTGTACGTACCTGTTTCAGGAGACGACACCAGCAGTCTCCTTAAGGACTGCTGGTTAGGCAGCTTAGTGTTGAGTATCACTGGCTGGAGCATGCACGGTGCATGCCCCGGCCATTGATGCATGAAAATGGCATTGGTATCCTAAAACTGGCGTAGGACCTAACTTAAATATTGAAATAAGTCTTGCTCCTGTTTTGGGCATGAGCACTAGCTGCCCATTCTGAGGCCCACTTAAAAATTCAAGTCAGGTGGGCCTTGAGTGGCCAACGAGCAGGAGAATTTTAAAAAATGTGATCTACCAACAGGCCCCAATTTTCAGTATTAGCTGGGGCAGTCGGCAGACGAAATTCACTCCCAATATATCCAGGTCCCAATCTATTGCCAAGACATTCCGCCAGGCTCTTATGGCAGAAGTCCACCGGAATGACTAAATAAATTCAACCCCAATATTCTAACTGCAGTGCAGCCAATGATTTTTACAGGTTTCATATACCTCTTTATGGCATCTTCACCATTGATCCAATTGAGATTGGTTATTTCAACTCAGAACAGGGATCAGACCTGCAAACATCCTGGTCTTTATGGTTAGTGCCACACAACGTAATGCATTTATCCACCACCATTGTTTTTAATGGGACAAGTCCTAAAAGGTCTAAGTGTCAGTGTGAGGCAAATTGTCCTGCACTGGGCATATTCAAGTAAATGTGTAGTTCATCATTCAGTTTAGTTAACATCACCAATGAATCTGATGAGTGTATAATGATAAATGTAAGGAACCTTACAACACCAGGTTATAGTCCAACAAATTTATTTTAAAATCACAAGCTTTCGGAGATTATCCCCTTCGTCAGGTGAATGAGATAATCTCCAAAAGCTTGTGATTTTAAAATAAATTTGTTGGACTATAACCTGGTGTTGTAAGATTCCTTACATTTGTCCACCCCAGTCCATCACCGGCATCTCCACATCATGGCTACTGTCGACACCACAAACTGCCGGCTCACAGTGGAAAGGATCTCCACGAAGATCGCGCATATCGACACAGACATCAAGTTTTTACAAAGCTGCAAGAAAGCAGACAAGATCCCGAAAGGACTACAGATCACGAACCCACTCAAGTCGACATACAACTCAGATTACGCTGAGAGACTCTGCCGTCGTACCTCTCGCACACTCCGCAACCATCTCGTACACCAACTCTACAGCAGACGCCGCAACCTCGAAACCAAGATAGAGTCCATACTCTCAACCTGTACTTAGGACACAGCAGACCAGCTACGAGACACCGCCAAACAGACGAGGCAACGGAACTACACTGCCGACATGAAAACCAAGAGCAGGAAGCTTGAGAAACTCGGCATCACCACCAGCATCAACCAAGCCTCCCCCGGTACCACAGTTACAACCACAGGGAAGTCTATCGTCAATTTGTCCGATCACACCCTTCAACCAGACGAAATCGAAGTTCTCAGCTGAGGGCTCAATTTCTGCCCCACCACCAAAATGGACCCCATCGGTCTCGCGGCGGACACAGAGGAATTCATCAGGAGAATGAGACTCCGGGAATTCTTCCACAAATCCCAAGATTTCAGCAGCGAACCCAATGAGACAATCAACGATCCGGAACAGCAGACAGAGGGATCCGCGGTACAGCAACCGAAGAAGAAAGAGTCAAACTGGACTCCTCCGGAGGGTCGATGCCCTAAGCTTGACATGTATGCTCAAACTGTCAGGAGATGCGTCAATGCCAGATTCATCAGCCGCACTCAGAAGACAGTCCAGAATGTCACCCGAGCACAACGCAACGCCATCAACACTCTCAAGACCAACCGCAACATCGTCATCAAACCAGCGGACAAAGGAGGAGCCATAGTCATACAGAACAGAACGGACTATTGCAAAGCAGCACACTGACAACTGGACAACCAGGAACACTACAGACAGTTACCCGCAGATCCAACCAAAGAACACACCCACCAGCTCAGCAAACTGATCGAGACCTTCGATCCAGACCTTCAAAGCATCCTACGTGCTCTCATCCCATGTACTCCCCGCGTGGGAGACTTCTACTGCCTCCCAAAGATACACAAAGCCAACACACCCGGACGTCCTATCGTATCAGGCAACGGAACCCTGTGTGAGAACCTCTCTGGATACGTCGAGGGCATCCTGAAACCCATCGTACAGGGAACCCCCAGCTTCTGTCGCGACACTACAGGTTTCCTACAAAAACTCAGCACCCACGGACCAGTTGAACCAGGAACACTTCTCACCACGATGGACGTCTCGGCACTCTACGCCAGTATCCCCCACGATGACGGCATCGCTGCAACAGCATCAATACTCAACACCAACAACAGCCAATCTCCAGACGCCATCCTACAACTCATCCGCTTCATCCTGGATCACAATGTCTTCACCTTCGATAACCAGTTCTTTACCCAAACACACGGAACAGTCATGGAGACCAAATTCGCACCCCAATACGCCAACATTTTCATGCACAAGTTCGAGCACGACTTCTTCACTGCACAGGACCTCCAACCAATGCTATACACCAGATACATCGACAACATTTTCTTCCTATGGACCCACGGCGAAGAATCACTGAAGAGACTACACAATAACATCAACAAGTTCCATCCCACCATCAAACTCACCATGGACTACTCCTCAGAATCGGTTTCTTTCTTGGACACACAAATCTCCATCAAAGACGGGCACCTCAGCACCTCACTCTACCGCAAGCCCACGGACAACCTCACGATGCTCCAATTTTCCAGCTTCCACCCCAACCACGTCAAAGAGGCCATCCCCTATGGACAGGCCCTACGAATACACAGGATCTGCTCAGACGAGGAGGAACGCGATGGACACCTACAGACGCTGAAAGACGCCCTCGTAAGAACGGGATATGAAGCTCGACTTGTCGATCGACAGTTCCGACGGGCCACAGCGAAGAATCGCATAGACCTCCTCAGAAGACAAACACGGGACGCAACCAACAGAGTACCCTTCGTCGTCCAGTACTTCCCCGGAGCGGAGAAACTACGCCATGTTCTCTGCAGCCTTCAACATGTCATTGATGACGACGAACACCTCGTTATGGCCATCCCCACACCTCCACTACTCGCCTTCAAACAGCCACCCAACCTCAAACAGACCATCGTTTGCAGCAAATTACCCAGCTTTCAGGAGAACAGCATCCACGACACCACACAACCCTGCCACAGCAACCTCTGCAAGACATGCCAGATCATCGGCACGGATACATCCATCACACGAGAGGACACCACCCACCATGTACATGGTTCATACTCCTGTGACTCGGCCAACGTTGTCTACCTCATACGTTGCAGGAAAGGATGCCCTGGAGCATGGTACATTGGCGAGACCATGCAGACACTGCGACAACGGATGAACGGACACCGCGCAACAATCGCCAGACAGGAGGGTTTCCTCCCAGTCAGGGAACACTTCAGCAGTCAAGGACATGCAGCCACCGATCTTCAGGTAAACGTTCTCCAAGGCGGCCTTCGAGACACACGACAACGCAAAATCGTCGAGCAGAAATTGATAGCCAAGTTCCGCACCCATGAGGACGGCCTCAACTGGGATCTTGGGTTCATGTCACGCTACACGTAACCCCACCAGCAAGGGGAAAAAAAAGTTATCTGTTTTTAATATTCTCTCTCTCTCTCACTGCCATTTGGGTCTCTTTCTCTCTGTGTAATTTGACACAATGTATATTCAGTGTACTGGGACGTACTGTTCTCCGTGGCTAATCTGTCTGAACACCAACGACACCTTTTGATTGGTGTGATGGTGTCCCAGCCTAATATAAGATATGCGATTTGAGAACCTTTCACTCATTCACCTGACGAAGGGGATAATCTCCGAAAGCTTGTGATTTTAAAATAAATTTGTTGGACTATAACCTGGTGTTGTAAGATTCCTTACATTTGTCCACCCCAGTCCATCACCGGCATCTCCACATCATGTATAATGATAACAATTTGTGATTTTCAATTTATGCTTACTTGCTATTTTTGCCTTTTTTATGAGGTGACATAACAACTGGGTGCAATCAGAAACAATGATAACGCAATGCATGGCTCACAACTTTAACTCTGGTGCTTTGCAGGACTAAAGAAAGACATAGAGGAATTGTTTTGTAATTCCTAATATTTCTCTAATTATCTCTAACATGATAATCACAGCATCAGCATTCTGGAATGTATTATGGTAATTATTGGCCCTGAGGTATGTATTGCTGACCCAATTGAAGTGATAAAGGATGATAATGAGGTCTTCACGGCTAAGCAGATGATGTTATCATTAGTATTAGGATTCTTAGTTCCTGTAATCTTCTGTGTTCTACTGGTGCTTTATATTGGACAGACTTTTATCTTTGAAAATATCTACTTGGTGACAGCATTCATTTGTCTAGTGGCCTATTGTTCTATAACAAGACTTTAATAATTTTCTCGAATTTCAGTAAGGTATTGCACTGGCTAACAGCCAATTCTTAGATAAATTAGTAATTTGGGAATGTGCGTGTTTAATTTTTTTGCTAATCAAGATGAGGGATGTTTAATGCTGAAGAATGCAATGGATTTTGCACCTAGTAGCAGTATTATCCACTGCAAGATCAGGTTAGATACATGCCCCCTTTACTCAGCTCCAAAAAAATCAGTTTTAATCCCCAAAATCAGAATATCACTTTGTCTGCATCACTTTGAATTTTGCAATTCCTGCACCAGTAGTTGTGGTGCACTATCTGAAAAAATATCAGTGTAATACCAATTCGTGCTGAGTTACAATCACTTCTGTGGTGGGATGAATACGTACTACAAAGTGGATTAAGACTCTCAAACTAATTTAATCTCATACAGCTATAAGAGGCAGAGAGGAAAGAGCTCATCTTCCCAGCCTGCATTCAATGTTCAAACATCAGTGTTCTAATCCATGAAGCCATTCTCCCCAGCTCAGTTATTTATTAATCCATGAATCAGATCATCATTTTGTCTATATAGATGAAAAATTATAAAAAGCTTTGTAGCATTACTTCAGAGTTTGGTAAAATATTTTAAAATATTTTCAAAGTTGAAGATGTTTCAGTGTCCAATATTTATACTTCTCATTCTACAGCTTCTTCTGTAGTACCTAATTTAACATGTAAAGTAAGAGTTGCACCAGAAAATAAAGAACATTATCAGATTGATCCAATGTAGTGCACAGAATGAGTCATGACTTCATGAAAAGGTGACACTTAGGGTGCATTTACAGTATAGCTGTAGCATCAATGCAAAGCATTTCACTGTACCAAAGCTTCAGCTAGTGTAAATGTAACTCGAATCCAGAGTAGTGGCCTGACCTGTCATTGGAATGCAGCATAATGATACTCCCTGGAGGAGGGAGCCTCACTTCTCTCTGTCTCCAAGTCAGTTTGAGCCTTAATACCCAATTTACACTCGAATGAGGTGAATTTTTGAGAGGGTTCGCACCATTTTTCAAGGATTTCCACAGCTCTTCTGCCAAAGCTATGGCAGACTAATGGGAGAGTCCCTGTGGAAATTCACCCCCAGAGCTTTAGTGTCAGTGCAGTGATTATACCACTTTGAAATAAGGTTAAACTTATAGTGTGAATGTCCCCTTCGTCATTCGATTCCATCCTTTTTTGTTTTAAATGGAAATTCTGAACTCACTGATATTTCTCTGTTACCAAATTCAAAGTTCTAAAAGGTCTAACAGTGTTGCTTGATTTTTGGAAGTAATATTTATCCAGGGATTTAAAATTATACCTAATTACAGAATTAGGATATGATTTTTATTGGAAGTATTAATCTAAATGTTTTATTAAAAATTTAATAAATGTTATTTTTTTTTCACTTACAAGTAAGAAATTTGCCCATGTGAATAATAATAATTATGTATTTCATAATAATCCCCTATTTGTATTGCAGCACCAACTTGGCCTGTGACCAGACTGTTCCACAAATTAAACACTGGCCTTAAATATCTAATAGATTACTTTATGATTTTAATCATTATTTACATTTATGTACTACCAGAAAAAATGAAAAATGCTATTTTAGCCAATATAAAAAGGGGCAAAATATTATTATTGGAACCTCAAACCTTTGTGCTGAAAATTGTGAGTTATTTTCTTTGAAAGAAACTATACATTTGGATTACGTAATGTTTTATATATAAAATGTGGATTTTGTAATTCAGAAAGTTAGAATAGTCCCTTTAAGGACCATGGATTAGGTCACAGAAAACCAGAAAGTTCTGCTGAATTTGGGAAAGGGGTCAAAAAACCATATGCAAATGCAAGGGGCCTAACGCCTGTTTTAGGTGGTCCCCAGGGACGCCTCAATATCATCCCAACCAACATGGTGTTGGATGTAATTCCAGCAAAGTTCGAGCAAAATTGGTGGCTTTTGCCCCCGTTTGCACCTGACAAATGGGCTCAATGGGGTTCAATTTCATCACCCACAGATGCAGAATGCTATAATGTGGGAACCACTTCAAAGAGTTGTTCATCTCCATGTTTGATGTATGTAGCTAGTGAGACGTGCATGATTCTTTTTATTATTTTATTTATTTACTTTGTATCAGTGGGGGTCATTTTCAGCTTGTCTACTTGGACTGTAATGTGGCAGTATCGCCCACCCATTATAGAACTCATCCATAAATCCAGATGCTCCTCTTTGGCCACTTTTGGACAATAGCAGTGGAACCATTTTATTGTAAATTCTGTCAATAGTAAGCCTTTTTCACAATAGAGTTTCTCTGTCCTGGTAGAAGTTTCATTATAGTGTCGACTAGTGTCAACTTGGTTCAGAGGTACACGCCTGCCTCTGTGTCAGAAAGTTGTAGATTCAAGCCTGCTTCTAGCATTTAAGCACATAATCTAGGCTGACACATCGATGTAGTATAGAGTGCTGCATTGTGGGAGGTACTATGTTAAACCGAGGCCCTGTCTCATGGCACTTTCAAAGAAGAGCAGCAAATTCTTGGGTGTCTTGGCCAATATTTTTCCATCAATCAATCCTTCATGCATTTATTTCAACAGCAATGTGGAAAATTGCCCAGGTATGTCCTGTCCACAAAAAGCAGGACAAATCCAATCCGGCCAATTACCGCCCCATCAGTCTACTCTCAATCATCAGCAAAGTGATGGAAGGTGTCATCGACAGTGCTATCAAGCGGCACTTACTCACCAATAACCTGCTCACCGATGCTCAGTTTGGGTTCCGCCAGGACCACTCAGCTCCAGACCTCATTACAGCCTTGGTCCAAACATGGACAAAAGAGCTGAATTCCAGAGGTGAGGTGAGAGTGACTGCCCTTGACATCAAGGCAGCATTTGACCGAGTGTGGCACCAAGGAGCCCTAGTAAAATTGAAGTCAATGGGAATCAGGGGGAAAACTCTCCAGTGGCTGAAGTCATACCTAGCACAAAGGAAGATGGTAGTGGTTGTTGGAGGCCAATCATCTCAGCCCCAGGGCATTGCTGCAGGAGTTCCTCAGGGCAGTGTCCTTGGCCCAACCATCTTCAGCTGCTTCATCAATGACCTTCCCTCCATCATAACTTCAGAAATGGGGATGTTCGCTGATGATTGCACAGTGTTCAGTTCCATTCGCAACCCCTCAGATAATGAAGCAGTCTGAGCCCGCATGCAGCAAGACCTGGACAACATCCAGGCTTGGGCTCATAAGAGGCAAGTAACATTCACGCCAGGCAATGACCATCTCCAACAAGAGACAGTCTAACTACCTCCCCTTGACATTCAATGGCATTACCATCACTGAATCCCCCACCATCAACATCCTGGGGGTTACCATTGACCAGAAAATTAACTGGACCAGCCATATAAATACTGTGGCTACAAGAGCAGGTCAGAGGCTGGGTATTCTGCAGCGAGTGACTCACCTCTTGACTCCCCAAAGGCTTTCCACCATCTACAAGGCACAAGTCAGGAGTGTGATGGAATACTCTCCACTTGCTTGGATGAGTGCAGCTCCAACAACACTCAAGAAGCTCGACACCATCCAGGACAAAGCAACCCGTTTGATTGGCACCCCATCCACCACCCTAAACATTCACTCCCTTCACCACCGGCGCACTGTGGCTCCAGTGTGTACCATCCACAGGATGCACTGCAGCAACTCGGAAAGGCTTCTTTGACAGCATCTTTCAAGCCCACGACCTCTACCACCTAGAAGGACAAGAGCAGCAGGTACATGGGAACAACACCACCTGCACGTTCCCCTCCAAGTCACACACCATCCCGACTTGGAAATATATCGCCGTTCCTTCATTGTCGCTGGGTCAAAATCCTGGAACTCCCTATCTAAAAGCACTGTGGGAGAACCTTCACCACATGGACTGCAGCGGTTCAAGAAGGCGGCTCACCACCACCTTCTCAAGGGCAATTAGGGATGGGCAATAAATGCCGGACTCGCCAGCGACGCCCACATTCCATGAACGAATAAAATAAAAGCTGTGAAACACTTTGGGACATCCTGAGGATGTGAAAGGCACTATATAAATTTAAGTCTTTTTTTATGGTCAGTAGAGAAAGAAGAATCTTGATAAAATGAACGTCTAACATGCAGAACTTCTCTTTCCCAATTTCCAAGTGTTCCTAATAATGAGGTTTGTCTGCGGCTCCTGCTGCTAGTTTAGTGAGCTAATAAAATTCTACGATTTCTCTGGTTCCATTTAATTGCAATAAGAAGCTGTTATTCTGAGCATAGATGAATAGTCTCACTTCTCGAGCACTGAACTCGCAATTAGGAAATGCAAGTTCAAATTTCAAGCTTGATTAATATTCACAATCAAGGATCCTTTAGAGAGTGGGCTTTGGCACAATGGAAATCAAAGATTTAAACGACCACATATGTCAGATGGAGAGATTCTTTGATCACCATGGAGATCAGATGCATAGTTCACAGACCACTATGGAATAGAATGTTTATATCCCAACTGCTAACCAGAGATGTTGGGCATGATTTTTACCTGGGACCAGGAAATGGTGTGGGGTGGGGGGTAAATTTTCACATGGGAAACCCGAAAGTGAAGTGAGTGTGTCGGAATCTGCGATCACAACTCAATTGAAGGCAATTGTTTTTGCTTCTGGGTTTTGCATCTCCAAGCTGCGCAGCGGGCGTAATGCGTGCCCGCATCTGAAGTCCACTATTTAAAGGGACAATGCAAAATGGATTTTGGAGGGGAAAGGAGGAAGTGAAGGTATGGATTCACAGAGAGCAAAGGCAGCACCCAGGTTCACGGATGCTTCTGCTGGGTGCAATGTGAACCAGGAGGGAGATAATTTACCCAAGCAATGGGATGAAGAAACCTGGTTCTGCCACCGAGAATGTGTGGCTGGAGGTGGCTGAGGAGGTGAGCAGCAGGAGCACAGTGCCCAGGTCTTGGCTGCAGCATGGGAAGCAGTTTAATGACCTAACCAGGTCACAAAAAGTGAGTAGAGTTGCTGATTCACCCACATCCTATGATGTACAACAGCCCCTCTCGCTCTGTCTTGGCAAGCCTATTCCATCACATCACTCCTCACACCCACTTAAGTTTCAGCAGCAACCACCCTTCACTTTCTATGCACTTCTTCACCTCCCCATTTATGCACCCACCACTGCCACTCACCACAATCCTTATGCAATGTGATGCATTTGTCTGATAGACACCCTAACCCAATGCACTGCATCCACTGGTTGAATACATGACCTTCTGTCACTCACAGGTCTATTCTTTCACCCCTTGTTGGAGAAGAGAGCACAAAAGGCAAGGGAGAGGTGAGGAGTGAAGGTGGCCCTCCACAAATAGTCCAGCTTACAGATGCGGAGGAGGAGGCTATGGAGATAACTGGCATATCTACATCCCTATCCATCAGAGATGGAGAGACTTGGAACCTGCAGATGCCTGGTACCAGAACTTAAATATCTTTCACACACATGATAACTTTATTTCATCAATGACTGAACTATGAGAAACCTGAGTATGGTGATTAGCAAGATTGTGACTTTGCCCTGATTAATTCATATCGCTTTCTCTTGTCTTCCAGGGCCTTTATGTGTAGATGAAAAATGTGCGGAGATGGATGACATTGATTCCTCAGAGGACTTCATTCCTTCTGAGGGTGCACCATCATAGGACATCACAGGCCTTGCACCGGCACAGATACTGGCACTTCAGTGGGTCATGTTAGCCAATTGGTTGGGCTGTCACTTGGTGATTCACAACTCACAAATCAACACGAGCAGACACTGGTGGCAGGAGCAGCTGTGGAGAGTCCGCGTCGGAGGGCACTGCTCAGCTGGACACAGATACTGAACCCCAGGGGCTATAATTGAAAATAAGAATGATTGAATTACAGCTGTACCTTTGCGAGGCACTGGAAAATGTGCCACACACACTCTCCACACTAGCGGAGAGGATGGAGGAGTCCAACTCCAACACTAGTGGATTGATGTCGCAGGTAATTGCGAGAATGTCTGTAATTGAGAGAGTGGCCGTCTCCATGGAGCTTCAAGCACGGCTAGCAAATGAGTCTATGTAGGCCATGACAACGGCCGTGCAGGAGATGTCTGCTGTCATCAACAGGATAACAGACATCTTATCCATGACCTTACAACACGTCACAGATGTTTACCAAGCTGCTGTTCAGCAGAGTGGTGGGAGTGATGTGGTGCTGGTTCAGGAGAGGGATGATGGCCCTCTCTCGATGGCTGAGACTGCCCCTGCATAGGTGCAGGTGGAGCATTCTTTGATGGGGCCCTCACAGGCTCCAAAGCCTAGAGGCCTTAGGCCCAAAGCATCTCTGCAGTCAGGGCATGGATCTGACCAGCCTGCCACTACCTCTGCTGAAGCCACAGAGGATGCACCATGGAGAAGCGGTAAGAAGTGTAAGTTCAAGCAATTGTATTTTACCAAGGATATGCACAAGGGTGTTTGAAGAAATGTTATGTTGTTAAGTTTCCTTTTTTTATACTGGCACATTTAAATGTATTGATTAGCACCACTTCCACGTCTTGGACATTATTGCATCCCAAGTGTTAAGTGACCCTTTCATTTGCTTCATGATGAATGCCAATACATAACGGTACCCATTGGCTGAATGTGCAATGGATGTATGCGTGGTTGAAGGACTGTTTTGTGCAAAGGTGGGGGTGGGGGGGGGCAGGAGGGTTGGTGGAGTTTATGCCAGGTGGTCTGAGTATTTCAATGTCCATCTTTTGCCACTGTTATTAAGAGAACCTGTGAGAGATGAGGGCATCCCTGCATGACGTGACTGCCATGGATGGTCATTTTCCTCCTCCTCAGATGTCTTCTGGAACACATCCAATGTGCCCCCCATCCTGTCAGTTTGAGAGGCTCCAAAGTTTTGCTAAAGATGTCTCAACACAAGAACACTCAGTCTCCAAACAAGAACTCTCAGTCTCAACACAAGAATTCTCAGTCTCAACACAAGAACTCTCAATCTCAACACAAGAACTCTCAGTCTCAACACAAGAATTCTCAGTCTCAACACAAGAACACTCAGTCTCAACACAAGAACTCTCAGTCTCAACACAAGAACTCTCAATCTCAACACAAGAACTCTCAGTCTCAACACAAGAACACTCAGTCTCAACACAAGAACACTCAGTCTCAACACAAGAACACTCAGTCTCAACACAAGAACACTCAGTCTCAACACAAGAACACTCAGTCTCCAAACAAGAACTCTCAGTCTCAACACAGGAACTCTCAGTCTCAACACAGGAACTCTCAGTCTCAACACAAGAACACTCAGTCTCAACACAAGAACTCTCAGTCTCAACACAGGAACTCTCAGTCTCAACACAAGAACTCTCAATCTCAACACAAGAACTCTCAGTCTCAACACAAGAACACTCAGTCTCAACACAAGAACTCTCAGTCTCAACACAAGAACTCTCAATCTCAACACAAGAACACTCAGTCTCAACACAAGAACACTCAGTCTCAACACAAGAACACTCAGTCTCAACACAAGAACACTCAGTCTCAACACAAGAACACTCAGTCTCAACACAAGAACTCTCAGTCTAAACTCAAGAACTCTCAGTCTCAACACAAGAACACTCAGTCTCAACACAAGAACACTCAGTCTCAACACAAGAACACTCAGTCTCAACACAAGAACACTCAGTCTAAACTCAAGAACACTCAGTCTCAACACAAGAACCCTCAGTCTCAACACAAGAACTCTCAGTCTCAACACAAGAACTCTCAGTCTCAACACAAGAATTCTCAATCTCAACACAAGAACTCTCAATCTCAACACAAGAACACTCAGTCTCAACACAAGAACACTCAGTCTCAACACAAGAACACTCAGTCTCAACACAAGAACTCTCAGTCTCAACACAAGAACTCTCAGTCTCAACACAAGAACACTCAGTCTCAACACAAGAACCCTCAGTCTCAACACAAGAACTCTCAGTCTCAACACAAGAACTCTCAGTCTCAACACAAGAATTCTCAGTCTCCAAACAAGAACTCTCAGTCTCAACACAAGAACTCTCAGTCTCAACACAAGAACTCTCAGTCTCAACACAAGAACCCTCAGTCTCAACACAAGAACCCTCAGTCTCAACACAAGAACTCTCAGTCTCAACACAAGAATTCTCAGTCTCAACACAAGAATTCTCAGTCTCAACACAAGAACTCTCAGTCTCAACACAAGAACTCTCAGTCTCAACACAAGAATTCTCAGTCTCAACACAAGAACTCTCAGTCTCAACACAAGAATTCTCAGTCTCAACACAAGAATTCTCAGTCTCAACACAAGAACATTCAGTCTCAACACAAGAACTCTCAGTCTCAACACAAGAACTCTCAGTCTCAACACAAGAACTCTCAGTTTCAACACAAGAATTCTCAGTCTCCAAACAAGAACTCTCAGTCTCAACACAAGAACTCTCAGTCTCAACACAAGAACCCTCAGTCTCAACACAAGAACTCTCAGTCTCCAAACAAGAACTCTCAGTCTCAACACAAGAACACTCAGTCTCAACACAAGAACCCTCAGTCTCAACACAAGAACTCTCAGTCTCAACACAAGAACTCTCAGTCTCAACACAAGAACTCTCAGTCTCAACACAAGAACTCTCAGTCTCAACACAAGAATTCTCAGTCTCAACACAAGAATTCTCAGCCAAATGTTTGCCTGAGAGAACTGAGAGACTAGCTGCAATAACTGAGCTTTTATTGAGCTGGGTCAAGCATAGGTTTAAAAGCCCAAATTAACTTTGGCTGAAACTCCCTTCCTTTTCAGTGGCGAGATTCAGAAGCTACGGGAAACCCGTGTAGGAGACGTTAAATTTGTTTATGTTTCAGAATCAATTAAAGAAACCTACTTCACTACCTCAACGATTTTAATTGCCCCGCTAACAACCCACCCACCTGCAGTAATTGGGGACGCAACTTATGTGATTCAGCTGCGCGCACGCATCCAAACGTGCCCACATTAAACCCGGAAGTGAACGCGTTGGAGCCAGGTTGTGGTCGCGCTACAAAAATAAATGTTTTTTCGTTACCCACCCATTCTTGGGGGTTAAATTTCCCCCCATTGAATCCACGCATTCTTATTAATTGCCAAGGGAGAAACTGGACAATCACATACTTCCAGCTGGCACACAGATCCTTCACTGAGATATAGAAGCAGCTTCATTTTTGGTTTCTTATTTGCACTGTGCTTAGGCAGGCTAAGTCAAGATGGTATTGGGCGGAAACTGGGATTAATGAATTGGTAAAGATTCGACACCAAATTTAAAGTTTAATTATAAAAGACTTTGGCTGAAAATAACCTGCATTAATACAGCACTCCTCATGTAAAAGTCTCAGATCACCCACCAAAGCCAACATATTCAGGAATGCAGTAAGCCAAATCATTTGTGGGCATAGTAAATATTTGTGGATCCAATACATTTAGAAATAATCTTCGAGTTTCAAAATTAGTATCATTGAATTCATTTCACATTTGTCAGAACTGTCCTTTTATCCTCTCATTTTTGCTTTTCCACAGGAATCTAAAAATACTGATATTGATTTCTTAATATGTATTCAGTTAGAATAAGAACAGAAGCAGGGTGTAATATTCTTCATAACCTCTAGGCCTTGGCTAGCAATGACATGCCAAAAAGAGAAATGCTCATCTGTTACCAAACATTTTAATTTTTTATTAGTTCACAAAATTACTAAAAATTTAATTGCAATCCATCATGTGGTTTGATGATAAATTGATTTAGATATTAAACAATGCCAGGAACAGTGATCTTTTATATTTATTTTGAGGGATGTATTTTCATTAAGACAGGTAATTTTACATTCATTGAAAATAAATTTCAGGACTGTTGAAAACGCCAAGACACATTGGCTGGATATTTTTTTCAATCTCTTTGGAAAAACTTAGCAAATACTTGTGGCATTTGCCAGCTGACTATTAGTTTAGATAAAGATGGATTAGTAGTCAGCTGAAAAATCCGCCAACTCTTTAATTTAATGTAGTAGTTATTTCTCAAGGACAGTGGTAAAGTTTCAATACAAAAAAGAAAGAAAAAATGGATGTAGGATATTCTGCCTTAATCTTGTCTCTGATTCAAACTTAGGCCAAATTCTATTATTGAAAAGAAAAAGAATGAATATAACTTTTAAATGGTGTCTACATCACAGAACGGAAATAACAATCAAAATAATAATGAAAGTATAAGCATCATTAAATTCATTACAGAAATTAAAAGCTAAATCTTTCTCAATCTAGATATACCTGATAAATATAACTAAATGCTTATAAGTACCGAGCCAGATGGAATACATCAATGAATCCCCAAGGAAATGAGAAAGGAAATAGATAAGGCTCTGGTTAATATTTTCAGAACTTCATAACACTGTGGGGCTGAAAGTCCTCTGTCCCACTCTGCCTTTGGAAGTGCGGCAGAGCAGGTGCTGGTGACTTGGCTCCTGACCGCACCGGAGTATCTAGGGTCAGAGTGGGATAACATCATTTAAATCCAGCGACGGGTGTCTGTGCCACTATGGGGTCATGTTGGGCAGTGGAGAGGGACAGGAAAAGCAGCGCTGGCAGGCCACATGTTTGGTAGTTAGTACCACGGGCCAACAAACTTCAGCCCAATCTACCTCCTTTGTATGAGTGCCAAAATTGAATCATGAGTGGAAATTTTAAAGTAGGTCCTCGCCACCACCCAGGCCTGAAGCC
This sequence comes from Heptranchias perlo, assembly GCF_035084215.1. Taxonomy (NCBI): domain Eukaryota; kingdom Metazoa; phylum Chordata; class Chondrichthyes; order Hexanchiformes; family Hexanchidae; genus Heptranchias; species Heptranchias perlo. The sequence continues at coordinate 62,754,770 of NC_090328.1, forward strand.
GAGGTAAACACCACTTGTTGCGGTGATTAAACCTGCATTAGGGTTAGGGTTAACCCTAATTCTAAACCTGTACACCAGGTTCATCCCAGCTTCGAGGTCATTTGGGAATAGGGAGGCTGGGGCTGAGGAATTTCTTTCTATGGAAATTCCCTCCGTTTGACCTTGTCCCCTCTGACATCAAACACCACTGCTGGGAATTTTCTCATAGGTTCTTTTGGTTGGCCACCGTAACTTTGGAAGAAGATCGGCGGAAACCCCATTTACGTGTGTAAACGTGTCGATCTTCCACCGAAGTTACGGTGGCTGGTTGTGAGAACATCTTAGTAAATTCACCCCCCATATTTTGAGTAGATGGAGATTTCTCCAGCCCCAAGCCCCTGCATGAACTGGGATGTCACACGGTTCTGAGCAGAGATCCAGCGTCCCCAGGTGCCACCAGAAATTTTGCCTCAGCCAGGCCTTCTGCGATCCCACTTTCACCACAGGAGTGCCATTGTGGCCGAGGACTTTTAACCCTTGGAGCTGTACCTGAGTCCTGGGGAATAACAAATGTTAACCCAGTGTAATCCTGATATTCAGGAAGGAGCAAGCAATGAACCTGGAGATTATAAACCAATTATAGAATCATAGAAGTTTACAACATGGAAACAGGCCCTTCGGCCCAACATGTCCATGTCGTCCAGTTTATACCACTAAGCTAGTCCCAATTGCCTGCACTTGGCCCATATCCCTCTATACCCATCTTACCCATGTAACTGTCCAAATGCTTTTTAAAAGACAAAATTGTACCCGCCTCTACTACTGCCTCTGGCAGCTCGTTCCAGACACTCACCACCCTTTGAGTGAAAAAATTGCCCCTCTGGACCCTTTTGTATCTCTCCCCTCTCACCTTAAATCTATGCCCCCTCGTTATAGACTCCTCTACCTTTGGGAAAAGATTTTGACTATCTACCTTATCTATGCCCCTCATTATTTTATAGACTTCTATAAGATCACCCCGAAACCTCCTACTCTCCAGGGAAAAAAGTCTCAGTCTATCCAACCTCTCCCTATAAGTCAAACCATCAAGTCCTGGTAGCATCCTAGTAAATCTTTTCTGCACTCTTTCTAGTTTAATAATATCCTTTCTATAATAGGGTAACCAGACCTGTACACAGTATTCCAAATGTGGCCTTACTAATGTCTTGTACAACTTCAATAAGACATCCCAACTCCTGTATTCAATGTCCTGACCAATGAAACCAAGCATGCTGAATGCCTTCTTCACCACCCTATCCACCTGTGACTCCACTTTCAAGGAGCTATAAACCTGTACTCCTAGATCTCTTTGTTCTATAACTCTCCCCAGCGCCCTACCATTAACGGAGTAGGTCCTGGCCCAATTCGATCTACCAAAATGCATCACCTCACATTTATCTAAATTAAACTCCATCTGCCATTCATCGGCCCACTGGCCCAATTTATCAAGATCCCGTTGCAATCCTAGATAACCTTCTTCACTGTCCACAATGCCACCAATCTTGGTGTCATCTGCAAACTTACTAACCATGCCTCCTAAATTCTCATCCAAATCATTAATATAAATAACAAATAACAGCGGACCCAGCACCGATCCCTGAGGCACACCGCTGGACGCAGGCCTCCAGTTTGAAAAACAACCCTCTACAACCACCCTCTGTCTTCTGTCGTCAATCCAATTTTGTATCCTGGCATCTGTAGTGAAAAGTTGCTTCAGAGAATTATACAGGATGCTATCAATGCTCAGAGATCATAAGGGTTGGTCAGCATGGAGTGAGAAGAAATAGGTTATGTTTCACTCATCTGGAATTCTTTGAGGAAGTAACTTAACTGGTTGATGAGGGCTACTTGTGGATATAATTTACTGGAAAGACATTGTCAGAAGACATTTGATAAAGTTTCATTGTGTGCTTTTTAAAGAAGGTTAAGGCACATAGAATTAAAGAAAAGTGGCTTAGCAACAGGAAATAAAAAATGGTGATAATTTTGTGGACAATGACTAGTGGAATTGAAAGGAGTCGCTTCGAGATCCTTTGTTCAGAAATTATTTGAGGAGGTTGCTTCTTCTAATATTATAAAATTAGCTGATTATACAAAGTTATGTGGTTAGGTGACATGCATAAAGGATATAAATTGCATTCAAAAAATGCTGGGCCAATTAAGCAGAATGCTAACAAATGGCAGATGGCTTTTAATGTAGATAAGTGTAACTCAATGCATATTGTAATAGGAAACATGTATGCATATTGAAGTGGTCTTATTGTGCAAATCTATTAGCAAAGGTGGAAAAGGTGTGATTATTAATCATTCATTGAAACTTTTCAATCCATGTGAATGAAATACTAGCAGCATCTCAAAGGCATTGAACTGTAGGGCTGATTCTGCACTTTCATACTCACAGGAAGTGCATTGCAGAAAATTGCAGGCACACAGCTCTTAATTTATTGTCCATTAAATTTAATAGATGGAAAATAATGGGCTGTATGCTCATGATTTGCTACAATTCACTTACTATGAGAGCAAGAAAGTGGAATCGGCCTCATAATGAAAACAAGTTATTTTAACTTTATGTCGTTCACTGGTGAGGCTATATTTGAAATATTGGGGTAAATTTCCACTCTGCACTATTTATACGGACATTGTAAACTCATTCATTAAATTGCATTTAATGCACAGAGAAAATCTTCCCCCATTATGTAAAGTTTTGGGCACCTTGGGGCTGAATTTCCTCTCAGGTTACCTTGAGATTTAAAGTCCTGCAGCAGCTTAAAGGAGCATCATATTACTTCCAATTGACAGTGCAACATTTTGGGGAGCACGACAGGTCAGGAAACAGCACAGGAAGCCAAACAATGGCCAGGTTTTTGATGGGATTGTAGCAGTCTTGTAGAAGAAGTATGGCAGAAAATGGGTCCATCTTTGGATTGGGCAGACACAGGTCATGAAAGACAGCTGCCCAGAAGGAGATTATCACAGTCATTATCAAATCCACCACCCCATAAAATAGTACAGGAAGATGTTTAATGAGCTGCCATGTCAGCCAAAACAAGATAACCCACCCAGATCCTTCATTAATGAACCATACTACAAATACCTGTCATTTAATAATTACCTCCCTGCCACACTCTCAAAGTATTTCAAATGCTTAGCATGAACACCTGGGAGGCCATGGAGCACTCTTTGCACCCTCAGCCTTCATCTGGAGCTATTCCTTCAGTGCTCAAGAAGCTTCCCGTGTAATATAGGTGATCACTGCATTCGCCTCTCATCAGACCCATTATGGGGTTCATGTTGACACTTGCACATTCCTACATGTCAGGGTATCAAAAGCTACCTCTCACTTGTTGTACTCTTTTTTGAAAGATAAAACGCCTCATAACGAGAGAGAGCGAGAGAGAGAGAGAAAGCAGCAACAGACATGGTCCCACAAACCTGTGACCTCTTACTATGTATGAGGAAGAAACTCTGGAAATCCGAAGATGAAGTCCACCATAGGTGCCAGAGTTGAGAAGTAAGAGGGCAGGAGCCATCTTCCGGTTCATGAGGAACTCTGCTTTTCTTCCTTTTCATCCTACTGTACAACCTCAAAGGAAGATGGTAGTGGTTGTTGGAGGCCAATCATCTCAGCCCCAGGGCATTGCTGCAGGAGTTCCTCAGGGCAGTGTCCTAGGCCCAACCATCTTAAGCTGCTTCATCAATGACCTTCATCAATGACCTTCCCTCCATCATAAGGTCAGAAATGGGGATGTTCGCTGATGACTGCACAGTGTTCAGTTCCATTCGCAACCCCTCAGATAATGAAGCAGTCCGAGCCTGCATGCAGCAAGACCTGGACAACATCCAGGCTTGGGCTCATAAGTGGCAAGTAACATTCGCGCCAGATAAGTGCCAGGCAATGACCATCTCCAACAAGAGAGAGTCTAACCACCTCCCCTTGACATTCAACGGCATTACCATCACCGAATCCCCCACCATCAACATCCTGGGGGTCACCATTGACCAGAAACTTAACTGGACCAGCCACATAAATACTGTGGCTACAAGAGCAGGTCAGAGGCTGGGTATTCTGCGGCAAGTGACTCACCTCCTGACTCCCCAAAGCCTTTCCACCATCTACAAGGCACAAGTCAGGAGTGTGATGGAATACTCTCCACTTGCCTGGATGAGTGCAGCTCCAACAACACTCAAGAAGCTCAACACCATCCAAGATAAAGCAGCCCGCTTGATTGGCACCCCATCCACCACCCTAAACATTCACTCCCTTCACCACCGGCGCACTGTGGCTGCAGTGTGCACCATCCACAGGATGCACTGCAGCAACTCGCCAAGGCTTCTTCGACAGCACCTCCCAAACCCGCGACCTCTACCACCTAGAAGGACAAGGGCAGCAGGCGCATGGGAACAACACCACCTGCACGTTCCCCTCCAAGTCACACACCATCCCGACTTGGAAATATATCGCCGTTCCTTCATTGTCGCTGGGTCAAAATCCTGGAACTCCCTTCCTAACAGCACTGTGGGAGAACCGTCACCACACGGACTGCAGCGGTTCAAGAAGGCGGCTCACCACCACCTTCTCGAGGGCAATTAGGGATGGGCAATAAATGCCGGCCTTGCCAGCGACGCCCACATCCCGTGAACGAATAAAAAAAATTTTTAAAAAGTGTCTGCAAAGCATATCATGAAGCTCTGGATCATGTAACTCCTTTGACTGTACGCTGGACACCATTGTAACCTGCCTTCCTCTTTAGATTTGCTTGAGGAAGAACTGTCAGGCCCCAATGCATCCAGCCATGCCAGAACTTCACATCACGTGCCCTCACTCATTCAGTCCCTCACAACACCAGCTCAAAGATATCGATCCAGGTGGATTTAAAGAATGAGCTAGAGGAGACTGCACTGGGTGAGACTCACAGCACAGGTTAACAGGGCCAGCTGGTGATGGCACAGGAGACAGGAGGAGGAGGAACATGCTGTCCAGAGGATCAGCTTGCATCATGCCTTGACTGATGAACATCGAGATCTGGTTCTCACAAGTCTTGCTTTTAAAAGCTTTCTGACCCTCAAGCTTTAGTGTGGGAACTGGGGCCCATGCCAAACAATATACTGCAGATGGTAGCTTGAGAGCAGAGCCCACTATCCACATATGCAGTACCATGCTAGGTGGTTTCGTAACACTGCAGTCCACCATGGAGTATGTCCCCCATGCCAGTGAAGGTCTAAGGGCAGTCAGAGGTTCTCCTACAGATGCTCAGACTGCTGTCATAGAGGCTAGAGTGGAATGGCTTATCTCCTCCAGTTTCAACAGGCCTGGGAATCGATTAGAGAGAACCATAAAGCAGGGCTTTGCTGATCTCATTGGTGCCATTAAGTCTGCTGATATGCCAATCAATGGCCATGGTGTGCCAGCATCCAGTAGTGAGGGCATATCTGGAATGGACATGAATGATGGTGCTGTCTTTCAGGACACAGAAGAACATAAGAAATAGGAGCAGGAGGAGGCCATCCGGCCCCTCGAGCCTGCTCTGCCATTCAACAAGATTATGGCTGATCTTCTACCTCGATGCTATTTTCCTGTACTGTCCCCATATCCCTTGATGCCTTTAATATCTAGAAATCTGTCGATCTCTGTTTTGAATGTACTCAATGACTGAGCCTCCACAGCCCTCTGGGGTAGAGAATTCCAAAGATTCACCACCCTCTGAGTGAAGAAATTTCTCCTCATCTCAGTCCTAAATGGCCTACCCCTTATTCTGAGACTGTGACCCTTGGTTCTAGACTCCCCAGCCAGGGAAACATCCTCCCTGCATTTACCCTGTCGTGCCCTGTAAGAATTTTGTATGTTGCAATGAGATCACCCCTCATTCTTCTAAACGCTAGAGAATACGGGTCTAGTCTACTCAATCTCTTCTCATACAACAATCCCGCCATCCCAAGAATCAGTCTGGTGAACCTTTGTTGCACTCCCTCTATGGCAAGTATATCCTTTATTAGGTAAGGAGTCCAAAATTGTACACAATACTCCCGGTACGGTCTCACCAAGGCCTTATATAATTGCAGTAAGATATCTTTACTCATGTACTCAAATCCTCTTGTAATAAAGGCCAATATACCATTTGCCTTCCGAATTGTTTGCTGCACCTGCATGTTAGCTTTCAGTGGCTCATGTACAAGGACACCCAGGTCCCTTTGAACATCAACATTTCCCAATCTCTCACCATTTAAAAAATACTCTGCATTTCTGATTTTCCTACCAAAGTGGATAACTTCACATTTTTCCACATTATATTCCATCTGCCATGTTCTTGCCCACTCACTTAACTTGTCTATATCCCCTTGAAGCCTCTTTGCATCCTCCTCACAACTCACATTCCCACCTAGTTTTTGTCTTAAGCAAACTTGGAAATATTACATTTGGTCCCCTCATCCAAATCATTGATATAGATTGTGAATAGCTGGGGCCCAAGCACCGATCCCTGCGGTACCCCACTAGTCACTGTCTGCCAATCTGAAAAAGCCCCGTTCATTCCTACTCTCTGTTTTCTGTCTATTAACCAATTCTCAATCCATGCCAGTATATTACCCCCAATTCCATGTGCTCTGACTTTGTTCACCAACCTCCTGGGTGGGACCTTATCAAAAGCCTTCTGAAAATCCAAATACATCACATCCACTGGTTCCCCCTTATCTATTCTACTAGTTACATCCTCAAAGAACTCCAATAGGTTTGTCAAATAATGATTTCCCTTTCATAAATCCATGTTGACTCTGCCAAATCCTATTATTATTTTCTAAGTGTCTTGTTATCACATCCTTTATAATAGATTCTAGCATTTTCCCTACTACTGATGTCAGGCTAACTGATCTGTAGCTCCCTGTTTTCTTTCTCCCTCCTTTCTTAAATAGTGGGGTTACTTTTGCTACCCTCCAATCTGCAGGAAACATTCCAGAATCTATAGAATTTTGGAAGATGACAACCAATGCACCATCTATCTCTAAAGCCACCTCTTTCAAAACCCTGGGATGTAGTTCATCAGGTCTCTGGGATTTATTGACTTTCAGTCCCATTCATTTCTCTAGTACTATTTTATTTCCTAACACCAATTTCTTTCAGTTCCTCATTCTCGCCAGACCCTTGGTTCTCTGGTATTTCTGGAAGGTTTTTTGTGGCTTCTTCCATGAAGACAGACACAAAGTATTTGTTTAATTTCTTTGCCATTTCCTTATTCCCCATTATAAATTCTCCCGTTTCTGTCTGTAAGGGGCCGATATTTGCCTTTGCCAGTCTTTTCCTTTTTACATACCTATAGAGGCTTTTACAATCCGTTTTTATGTTTCTTGATAGTTTACTCTCATATTCTATTTTCCCTTTCTTTATCAATTTCTTGGTCTTCCTTTGCTGAATTCTAAAATGCTTCCAATCCTCAGACTTACTGCTTTTTTGACAACTTTATATGCCTCTTCCTTTGATTTAACACTATCTTTAATTTCTCCTGTTAGCCACGGTCGGACCACTTTTTCTGTTGGATTTTTCTGCCTCAAATGAATATATATTTGTTGCAAATTATGTATTAATTCTTTAAATGCTAGCCATTGCCTGTGTACTGTCATGCCCTTTAATGTAGTTCCCCAATCAGCTCCAGCCAACTTGTGCCTCATATCTTTGTAGTTTCCTTTGTTTAGATTTAAGACCCTAGTTTCAGATTGAACTACATCACTTTCAAACTTAATGAAGAATTCTATCATATTATGGTCACTCTTCCCTAAGGGCTCCTTTACAACAAGATTATTAATTAACCCTTTCTCATTGCACAACACAAGATCTAAAATAGCCTGTTCCCTAATTGGTTCCTCAACGTACTGATCTAGAAAACCATCTCGTATACATTCCAGGAATTCGTCCTCCACAGTATTAGTACTAATTTGGTTTGCCCAATCTATATATAGATTAAAGTCCAATGATTACTGTATTATCCTTGTTACATGCACTTCTAATTTCCTGCTTTATACTGTGCCCTACATTACCACTACTGTTTGGTGGCCTATAAACAACTCCCACCAATGATTTCTGCCCTTGCTGTTTTTTAGCTCCACCCTAACTGATTCTACACCTTGATCTTCTGAGCCAAGATCCTTTCTCACTATTGTACTGATCTCATCCTTTATTAACAGTGCTACTCCACCTCCTTTCCCTTTTTGCCTGTCCTTCCTAAATGTCAAATATCCTTGAATATTCAGTTCCCAGCCTTGGTCACCCTGCAGCCACATCTCCGTAATGTACCCTTTTAATTCTATTTGTGCCGTCAATTCATCTACCTTGTTGCAAATGTTGTGTGCATTCAGATAATGTGCCTTTAATTTTGCCTTTTAATAATTTTTCCAATTTTGACCTTATTTGCTATTGCTGGCCTTTGTTACCGCTGCTTTCCAATTTCACTTACTACTTTTCTGCCTTCCCCTTCCAGCTTTGTTACTCTCCCTTCTTAATCTCCTCTCAGGTTCCCCTCCCCCTGCCAAGTTAATTTAAACCCTCCCCAACAGCACTAGCAAACCTCCAGCAAGGATATTGGTCCCGGCCCTGTTGAGATGCAACCCATCCGGCTTGTATAGGTCCCACCTTCCCCAGAACCGGTCCCAATGCCCCAGGAATCTAAAGCCCTCCCTCCTGCACCATCTCTCTCGCCACGTATTCATCTGCTCTGTCCTCCTATTTCTATACTCACTAGTGCATGGCACTGGGGATTACTACCCTTGAGGTCCTGCTTGTTAATCTCTTTCCTAACTCCTTAAACTCTGCCTGTAGGACCTCATCCCTTTTTTTACCTAAGCCGTTGGTACTGATATGGACCATGACCTCTGGCTGTTCGCCATCTCCCCCACAGAATGTTCTGCAGCCGCTCAGTGACATCCTTGACTCTGGCACCAGGAAGGCAACATACCATCCTGGAATCACGACTGCGGCCGCAGAAACGCCTGTCTGCTGCCCTAACTATGGAATCCCCTATCACTATTGCTCTCCTGACCTTTCTCCCCCCCCCACCCCGTACAGCTGGGTCTCCCATGGTGTTATGGTCTTGGCTCTGGCTGCACTCCGCAGAGGAACCCTCTCCCTCACTAGTATTCAGAACTGAATATTAGTTGGAGAGTGAGATGCCCTCAGGGGACTCCTGCACTACCTGCCTACTCCTCCTTGTCTGTCTGGCGGTCCCCAGTCCCTCTCTGCCTGGCACTCTCTTAAGCTGCAGGATGACTACCTCCTGAAAAATGCTATCCATGTAGCTCTCAACCTCATGGATGCACTGCAGTGACGCCAGCTGTTGCTCAAGCTCCGAAACCCGTGAGATTACTTTTATTGTTATTACTTCAATCCACTCATTAATCTTTATTTAATTATTTTATCCTAAATGTCTTTAAGTGGTTGTACTTTCCTCATTTTTTTGCCAATTTACTCCCTTATCTCCTGAGGATGGTGGGTGTTTCTATGGTGTGGCTCCATGCCTGATGGCAGCCAAGCAATATCTTGGCCACGTCCATTTTTCATGTGTGAGTCTAGCCAGTAAAGTCTACAACTGGCTGTTTGTGATATTAGGTTTAATACATTCATTGTCTGCTATTTTAACAAAGACTTCTATTATTGCAATTATTTCTAGGTTTAATTGTTGTTAGGCATCAAAGCCAAGGAAAATCCTGTCCTCACTTGACATTCACACATGCACATTTTTCATCAAGGCTTATGGATTAGTCAAAAGGCAGAATCCTATCTGACTTTTCAACTCCCTATCCGAGGATCACCGAGGCCAATTGTAGCATCAACTCTACTTAGCCCATCTGATATTAGTTAAACTCAGCACAGACCAAGACCATAACCAAAGACCTTCTTCAGTATGGCTCAGATACATACCAGGTGGTACGCTATCTTCTGAGCAGCAAAATAGCCCATTGGGGGACTGGGAGCCAAGGTAGATCAGTGAAAATCAGGGGTGATGGGTGAGCAGGATTTAATGCAGCATAGGATACAAGCAACAGAATTTTGGATGTGTTCAAGTTTATAGAGACTTTGGAATAGTCAAATCTGGAGGTGACAAGGCATGGATGAGGATATTAGCAGGAAATGGGCTGAGGCAGAGGCAGAGATGGGCGAAGTTATGAAGGTGGATGTAGGAGGTCTTTGTGATGCTGAGGATATGGGTTTGGAAGCACAGCTTGGGGTTAGTTGGACACCAGGATTAAGAACAGTCTGGTTGAACCTGAGACAGTGGCCAGGGAGGAGTAAGGAATTGTTGCCGAGGGTACAGTGTTTGTTATGGGAGCCAAAGACAATGGCTTTGGTTTTCCCAATGTTAACTGGGGAAAACCAGTGCTGGATGTTGAACAAGCAGTCTGACAAATCAGAGGGAGTAGAGGGGTCCAAAGAGGGTTTTGTATGATTTCATTACCTGCTAGAACCAACCTTGAGTAGCTCATATCCTCATCTAATCCCTGAGATTAAATTTCAGCCTTCAAATCACTCCAGTATGTTTGATTTTTTTTTACATACATGCAGTCTGCGTCTGGGAGGCATTGGATATGCAAATGACACGGCACTGGATGCAGGTCCTTCAAGGACATCAGCTTTACTGAGACAAATACCATCTCAATTCTCCATAGGTACAGTCCCAGCCACAAAGCTCACAACCCCCTGACACGGAGGTAGCAATACAAGGGACTATGATATTAGAGTAATGAGTAAGAAGAGTTTTAGGCACAAAGGGTAGTCATGGTGATAAGAAGTAGCACCAGTAGTACAGCATGGTGAAAGAGCAAGATGGCAGTAAGCATGTGCATTTTTTTGTGTATTTTTTCCAGGCAGGCTTCTTGTTATCCTCTTAATGGTGATTAATACTTGTAACTGTCCTCTCTCTTAATATTAGTTTAATAGTTGTCTGAGAGCAAGGCAAGAGATCATGAAGGGTGTTATTAGAAGAGTTGGTGATGGCACATGCTGCTGGCAGCAGGGTATCTGTGGCCACCAGGCTCTCTCTCTTGGGCATCTTCGTTGTCTCTGCTTGGAAAGCCCAATCCCTTTGTAATGGCCAAATTATAGAGGATTCAGCAAGCCTGGAAAACCTTGTTGGACTATCCTGCAGCGCTCCACCAACCAGTCCAGGCACCAGAAATAGGACTTGAGAATTCCCATTGTTTGTTCCATTATGATCCAAAGGCCTCACTGAACCTGTTTCTGACTTTTGTCATTAGCCAAGATTAAGTGAGTGCTCCTGGTCTCCTTATATCAATACTGTCACATTGTTCTGGCTGATTTCAATGGAATGAAATGGGCGGGTGATTGGCCACCAGGTAATGCCCAGGCAGCAAAATTGAAAAGTGTGGCATAAGTTCCATATGTGCCTGTGTGATAAGTTACTTTTAAATGCATTTAAATAAATTGCTTTGGCTTTGTCCAGCAGTGTCCAGCAAACCTGGTAACAAAAAGGAAGTCAAGATCCACCCTGACTTAACCTAAAGGCCTCTCTGTTATAGGAATATTTTCCTCAGGGAAATAGATGTCTATTTATTTGAAATATATTTCCAGCACGATTGAGCTTTGATAGCATGCTGTGGGTACTAGAGGATAAATAGCACATCTAAAGAAGTGCATAGGATGAATACAGGAAAAGATGAACCCAGTTAGCTATCATTTCTTCATCTTAGTTCTACAGTTAGAGTAAACACACACCCTTCCTTTTCAAAGTGAAAAAAACTTTATTGTCACCATCACAACATACAAAAGCATCTCTTCCTAACAATACCAGCAACATCGAGTATTGTTCCGATCAATAGGAGCTGGTGCAATTAGTTGGTATGTTATACATCTAATTGAAACTGCACCAAACAATTGCTATGAAGAACTGCGCCACAAAACATATCCGCCTGCAATTTCCCTGGAGTTACAGTGAAAGATGAGGAGAACCCTTGTGGAAATTCTACCCCATGGACTGGGATTCACCTCTGCTATCCCGCCCAAAATCAGCGGCCTAGGCAACCCATGGAGGGCAGACGCCAAAGCCTCTGGCTACATGCAGCAGGCGGGTGCCCGTGGTGGTACTTATGCTCACCCGCCCCATGCAAATAGGATGCCCTCCCACTGACATATAAACTCCGGCGAGGTCAGCTTTGGAGGAGACTGGTAGACACAATCACAGCATAACCACTGGCATCGTGTCCCATGGAACATTGGCTCCACTATCAACTTTTTTCAAATTGCTAACTTAAAGGACAACTCCTATGTATAAAGTCATATTGCAGCCCACATACCTGTGGATTTTATCTAATCCGAAAACATCTAATTTTCTCTTAAATTCAATCTTCTCTAGATTTAAGACATGGAAAGGTTCACCAATAAGCACAAACTAAGAAACTGAACAAAATCAAGCAGCTAACAAACATCGAACAAAAATGGGTGTAAGGTTAAACGCAGCAACTACAGGCCAGTCAGTTTACCTTCGATGGTGGGGAAACTTTTAGAAACGATAATCCGGGACAGAATTAGCAGTCACTTGGACAAGTGTGGATTAATAAGGGAAAGCCAGCTTGGATTTGTTAAAGGCAAATCGTGTTTAACTAACTTGATTGAGTTTTTTGATGAGGTAACAGAGAGGGTAGATGAGGGCAATGTAGTTGATGTGGTGCATGTGGACTTTCAAAAGGCGAGTGATAAGTGCCGCATAATAGGCTTGTCATCAAGATTGAAGCCCATGGAATAAAAGGGGCAGTAGCAGCATGGATACAGAATTGGCTAAGTAACAGGAAACAGAGTAGTGGTGAACGATTGTTTTTCGGACTGGAGGGAGGTGTGCAGTGGTGCTCCCCAGGGGTCAGTACTAGGTCCACTGCTTTTCTTGATATATATTAATGACTTGGACTTCGGTGTACGGGGCAAAATTTTGAAATTTGCAGATGACACAAACTTGGAAGTGTAGTGAACAGTGAGGAGGATGGAGATAGGCTTCAAGAGGATATAGACAGGCTGGTGGCATGGGTGGACATGTGGCAAATGAAATTCAACACAGAAAAATGTGAAATGATACATTTCAGTAGGAAGAATAAGGAGAGGCAATATAAACTAAAGGGTACAATTCTAAAAGGGGTACAGGAACAGAGAGATCTCGGGGTATATCTACACAAATCATTGAAGGTAGCAGGGCAGGTTGAGAAAGCGGTTAGAAAGCATATGGGACCCTGGGCTTTATAAATAGAGGCATAGAGTACAAAAGTAAGGAAGTCATGTTGAACCTTTATATTACATTAGTTCGACCACAACTGGAGTATTGTGTCCAGTTCTGGGCACCGCACTTTAGGAAAGATGTGAATACCTTAGAGAGGGTGCAGAAGATATTTACTAGAATGATTCCAGGGATAATGGACTTTAGTTAAGTGGATAGACTGGAGAAGCTGGGGTTGTTCTCCTTGGAACAGAGAAGTTTGAGAGGAGATTTGATAGAGGTATTCAAAATCATGAAGTGTCTAGACAGAGTAGATAGAGAGAAACTGATCCCATTGGCAGAAGGGTCAAGAACAACTGGACATAGATTTATGGTGATCGGCAAAAAAACCAAAGGTAACATGAGGAAAAACTTTTTCACACAGCATGTGGTTAGGATCTGGAATGCACTGCCTGAGGGGGTGGTGGAGGCAGATTCAATCATAGCTTTCAAAAGGGCATAGGATAAGTACTTGAAAGGAAAAAAATTGCAGGGCTACAAGATAGGGCGTGGGAATGAGACTGGCTGGATTGCTCTTGCATAGAGCCGGCACGGACTCGATGGACCTTTCTATGATTCTATGATTCTATGATAATAGGAACCAGACAAATTGATCTGCAAATATTGATTCATAGAGATGTTAATATATACCTGTCATTTTAGCTCTCCATGTACCATGTCTAACAGAGATAAATTGAAAGATGAGCTAGATGACATTTTAAAATATTACTCTGTGGCAACTCATTCCTTCAAAAAACAAAATATATTTATATAAATAAGTCCTGTTTCCCCTAAGCTGAGTCCGAGTCCATTGAAACCTTGTAGTTGGATGATCTTGTAATTTTAAGTCTACAAATTCCACTTTATATCCATTGATATGCATACCAGAGCCTGAGCAGGAAGTTTATCCGTTTTATTTTCCTTTACAAAACAAGCCACGGTTTGGTCTGTAACTTTTGATGGGGAGTTCATCAATTATCCCAAAACACTGATAAGTCAGATTTCCAGCCAACACTGAAGTAACATCACAAGGTGGATGTAGAGTATCATTTCCAGCATTTGTCTCTTCCAATTTAAAGATGCCTAAAACCTCCTCTCCCAGTTCAGGTAAGTATAATGGTGTGGGAACGTGAGTTTAAATTAATCTGGAAGGAGTAAAGGATAGCAAGACTTAAAGTGGGTCATTTTAAACTTCCAGCACCTCACCAAGCTTACTCAACAGGACCTTTCAGATCCGTAACCTCTACCACCAAGAAGGGCAAGAGCAGCAAGATCATTGGGACGCTGTCACCTCCAAGTTGGCTTGGGCATATACTGCTGCTCCCTCACCGTCGCTGGATCAAAATCCATGAGTTTCTTGCCCAACATCGTCATGGAAATTCTATCAACACAAGGGGGTAAATTTTAACCTCCAGGAATGGTTGGGTTGGGGGCAGGAGGGTAGTATATATTCTCCATTTTCAGAATGGGATCGCATCCCGGCTCCAACACACCTACTTCCTGGTTTGAACCAGACGCGTTTGGATTCGCGGGTGCTACTGATACCCGGAAGTTCCGTCGACACTTAAAGCCAGCGGGCGGATATTTAAAGGGCCAGTTAAGGTATTTAAAGTGCTTAATGCTGTTAACATAGACATACATAAACCATTTTAACTTCTCCTGAACGAGTCTCCTGTGGCCTCTGAAACACACCATGGAAATGGAGGCGAGTTGCAGCCAACCCTCATTTGGACCTTTAAACCAGTGATTGACACATGTGAATAGAAGGTGAGATTTTGCAGAAGGGCAATCAGTTCTCTCAAACAAATCTTTGGCTGGGAGTTCTTCGTGTTTACACTGAGATTTCTTTGTTCACACTGAGAATTCTTGTGTTCAGAAATAATTACCTACATTTTGGATCCCCTCAAACTGACAACATCTGGATGGGGGGGGGGTGCAATGGACCTATTGATTTAGACAAGTTGAGTAAGTGGGCAAATACATGGCAGATGCAGTATAATGTGGATAAATGTGAAGTTATCCACTACGGAAGGAAAAACAGAAAGGCAGAGTATTACTTAAATGGTGATAGATTGGGAAATGTTGATGTACAAAGGGACCTGGGTGTCCTTGTACACCAGTCACTGCAAGCAAACATGCAGGTGCAGCAAGCAGTTAGGAAGGCAAATGGTATGTTGGCCTTCATTGCAAGAGAATTTGAGTACAGGAGCAAGGATGTCTTACTGCAGTTATGCAGGGCCTTGGTGAGACCACGCCTGGAGTATTGTGTGCAGTTTTGGTCTCCTTACCTAAGAAAGGATAAACTTGTCATAGAGGGAGTGCAACGAAGGTTCACCAGGCTGATTCCTGGGATGGCAGGACTGCCATTTGAGGAGAGATTGGGTCGACTCGGCCAGTATTCACTCGAGTTTACAAGAATGAGAGGGGATCTCATTGAAACATATAAAATTCTGACAGGGCTAGACAAACTGGATGCAGGGAGGATGTTTCCCCTGGCTGGGGGGTCCGAACGAGGGGTCACAGTCTCAGGATATGGGATAGGACATTTAGGACTGAGATGAGGAGAAATTTCTTCACTCAGAGGGTGGTGAACCTGTGGAATTCTCTACCACAGAAGGCTGTGGAGGCCAAGTCACTGAATATACTTAAGAAGGAGCTAGATAGATTTCTGGACACAAAAGGCATCAAGGGGTATGGGGAGAGAGTGGGAATATGTTATTGAGGTAGAGAATCAGCCATAATCATATTGAATAGCGAGCAGGCTCGAAGGGCCAAATGGCCTACTCCTGCTTCTATTTTCTATGTTTCTATGTTTATTCGGCACTACATCTGAGGAGGAGGCACATCACCATCTGTGGCAGGCACGTCATGCAGTTATGGGAGTTGCAGCTCCACAAGACAGAAGTGCAGAAGAGCAGGTTATTGAATGGAGGG
Source organism: Heptranchias perlo (assembly GCF_035084215.1). NCBI lineage: Eukaryota > Metazoa > Chordata > Chondrichthyes > Hexanchiformes > Hexanchidae > Heptranchias > Heptranchias perlo. The sequence continues at coordinate 62,770,960 of NC_090328.1, forward strand.
GCCACGGTCGCAGGAGGCACTACTCACGTGAGAGGGTGTACAGGCAGAGGCTGACCTCTGAGGAGCAGTGCCTAATCAGGCTGAGATTGAGTCGCCAGGTGGTCACAGACATCGCAAGTAACATTCGCGCCAGGCAAGTGCCAGGCATTGACCATCTCCAACAAGAGAGAGTCTAACCACCTCCCCTTGACATTCAACAGCATTACCATCACTGAATCCCCCACCATCAACATCCTGGGGGTCACTATTAACCAGAAACTTAACTGGACCAGCCACATAATTACTGTGGCTACAAGAGCAGGTCAGAGGCTGGGTATTCTGTGGCGAGTGACTCACCTCCTGACTCCCCAAAGCCTTTCCACCATCTACACGGCACAAGTCAAGAGTGTGATGGAATACTCTCCACTTGTCTGAATGAGTGCAGCTCCAACAACACTCAAGAAGCTCGACACCATCCAGAACAAAGCAGTCTGCTTGATTGACACCCCATCCACCACCCTAAACATTCACTCCCTTCACCACCGCACTGTGGCTGCAGTGTGTACCATCCACAAGATGCACTGCAGCAACTCGGAAAGGCTTCTTCGACAGCACCTTCCAAGCCCACGACCTCTACCACCTAGAAGGACAAGGGCAGCAGACACATGGGAACAACACCACCTCTACGTTCTCCTTCAAGTCACACACTATCCTGACTTGGAAATATATCGCCGTTCCTTCATTGTCGCTGGGTCAAAATCCTGGAACTCCCTTCCTAACAGCACTGTGGGAGAGCCTTCACCACACGGATTGCAGCAGTTCACGAAGGGGGCTCACCACCACCTTCTCAAGGGCAATTATGGATGGGCAATAAATGCCGGCCTTGACAGCGACGCCCACATCCCATGAACGAATAAAAAACACACGCTCCTTCATGCAGAGCTACTTCCGGTTGGGCCTGGTGACCACGCATTGCCCGTCGCTGTTAAAGTCACCACTGCCCTCAATTTCTTCCCCTCCAGATCCTTCCAGCATGCCATCGGTGATATCACCAGGATCATTCCGTCGTTTGCACATTAGTGTAGTTGTTTACCGGGACATCCAACTACGTCAACCTCCCCATCGACGACATCCGCCAGACTGAGAGGGAAGTGGGTTTCAACTCTCTGGCCAGTTTTCCACGGGTGCAGGATGCAATTGATTGCACACACGTAGTAATCCGAGAACCTGCACATGAGCCACAACTGTTCATGAACTGAAAGGGATATCACTCCATCAATGCACAGCCAATTTGTGACCACCGGAGGAAGTTTCTGCAAGTGTGTGCCAGATTCCCTGGCAGCTGCCATGACTCCGTCATTTTGCGTGAGTCCAACATCCCAGCCCTCTTCCACGCACAAGACAGGCTTAAGGGCTGGCTCCTTGGAGACAAGAAATACCCCCTGCAAAAGTGGCGCATGACACCTGTGACAGACCCCACCAACGAGACTCAGGAGTAGTACAACGACAGTCACATCACCACCAGGTCTGTCACTGAACAAGCCTTAGGAATGCTGAAGATGAGCATCAGGTGCCTGGATCTATCTGGGGAAGCCCTTCAGTACTCACCAGTGAGGGTGTGTAGAATAATAGTCATGTGTTGCGTCCTGTACAACATCACTCAGCAGAGAGGGTTACAGGTGGAGGAGCTCAAATGCGCTCATGAAGCATCCTCATCTGCCGGCAACATTGAAGAAGACGATGAGGAGGAGGGAGAGGAGGTTGAGGAGGAGGAGGACGAAGATGGGGAACCCATCGCCAGAGCATCAGTGCACATGCTGCTCGTGATGCCAGGGATTCACTCATATCTAACAGGTTCTCATAATGAGATCTGCAAACTGAAGATAGTGAACTACTCAGACCGCCTGGGACAGCCACCACCACCACCAGCAACCCCCCACCCACTCCGTTAACACAAAACAGTCCTTCAACCACGCATACACCCATTGTACACACACCCAATGGGTGGCATCAAGTCTCGCTGTTCATGATGAAGGACATGAAAGGGCGTTTTCACAAAAGGGACTCAAGAATGGGCAAGATGTGGCAGTGGTGGTGAGAATTATAACATTTAATGTGCATTTACCAAAAAACACATAAATGAAAAACCTGACATTCCATCAGACACCGTTGTGCATCCCTTGTTGATTACAAAACCTTAGCCTTCCTCTTCCGAGCTCTTCTACGTGTTGCATTCCCTGTGGCTATGGCAGAGGTAGTGGTAGGTTGTTCAGATTCATGCCCTGATTGCGGAGATGCTCTCGGCCTATGACCTCTGGGTTTTGGAGACTGTGAGGGCCCCTCAAAAGACTGCTCCACCTGTGCCCGTGCAGGGCCAGACTCTGCCATCGGGAAAGGAGGCAGCATTGGCTGAGGGGGGGCAACAGGTGAAAGGTGTGGGCGCTTTAAGAGGAATCCCCACTCCCATGTCTGCTTTCGTCATCATTGCTCTCCCGGGCCAGTGCAACATCACTCCCACCACTCTGCTGGCCAGCAGGTCAGTGAGGAGATGTGTCGCGATCTAAGGCCACGTATGTGGTTTCTGTCTGCCTGGCAGACATGTTATCATCCATGGTCTGCATGGCCGTTATCATGGCCTGCATGGACTTATTTGAGAGTCGTGTTTGAAGCTCAGTGGAGACTGCCACTCTTCCCATTGAAGACATTCCCGCACTTACCTGCGTCACTAATCCACTAGTGATGGAGTTGGACTCCTCCATCCTCTCTGCTATTGTGGAGAATGTGAATGACACCTTTTCCATTAACTCACAAAGGTGGAGCTGTACCTCGATATTCACCTTCTCAATGATGTCCCGAGGGGTTCAGCATCTGTGTCCAGCTGATCAGAGCTTGGAGAGGAGTGCGCCCTGATGCGGACTCTCCACAGCTGCTCCTGCCACCAGTGTCTGCTCATGCTCACTTGTGAGTGTTGAATCACCAGGTGACAACCCAACTAACTGCCTAACAGGACCCACCAAGGTGCCAGTATCAGCACTGATGCATGGATGGATGTGATGTGATGGTGCCTCCTCAACGGAATGGAGGTCCTCTGAGGAATCACCTTCTTCCATGGCACCGGCCACCTCATCAATCCATGAAGGCCCTGGAAGAGAACATAAAGCAATACTAAAAAATCATCAGAGAAGTTACAATCTTTCCAACAAGCGTACTGAGGTGTGGAACAGGTCAATCATTGATAAAATCAATTCATGATGTGTGTGAAGGATGTTAAAGTTCTATCACCAGCCGCTTGCGAGTTGCCAGTCTCTCCATCTCTGACGGCCAGGCATGCAATCGTGCAGCTGATGTCCAACGCCTCCTCCTCCCCATCTGTCAAGGGTACTATTTGTGGTGGCCCCTTCTAGTTTGGCATTTTGCACTCGCTTCTCCTACAAGGAGAAAACGAACAAACGTGTGAGTGACTGAAGGTGGCGTGTTCACCCAATGGATACATGGCTTTGGGTGAGGCTGACAACGAAACAGATGCAGCAGAGGGTGACTATCAGACAGACTCATCACATTGCACCAGGATTGGGGTGAGTAGCAGTGGTGGGTTCACAAATGGGGAGGTGAGGGAGTGCTCAGAAAGTGAAGGTAAATTGATAATAAGTGGGTGTGAGGAATGATGTGATGGAGTAGGCTTGGCAAGACAGAATGAGAGGGAGGTAATGTATACCACAGGATGTAGGTGAATCAGTAACTGTACTCACTTTTCCTGACCTGGTTAGGTTATTAAAGCGCTTCCTGCACTATACCCACAACCTTGCCACCGTGCTCCTGCTGCTCAGCTCCTCAGACACCTCCAGCTCGGCCTTCTTGGTGGCAGAAGCAGGGCGCCTCCACCGATCAGCTGGGCACAGTATCTCCCTCCTGCTTCTCACACCAGCCAGTAGCAACACAAGAGAAGAGTTGTTAAAGCGGGGTGCTGCCTTACTCCTTTGATGCTGCATCTCTGCACATTCCTTCTTTCTCCCTCAAAACCCATGGCTGTAATGGGCCTTTAAATACTCCAGTTCCCAGAACGTCATTTGAGTGTGCAGTCTGCCCACTGCGCAGATTGGAGACGTGAAACCCGAAAGTTCAATTTAGTAGGGATCGCTCGATCCGATGCTCAGAAAATATTTCTGTGTTTCCCATGCAACTCCTCATCCACCCGCTGAGTTCCTGCCGCCATGTTAAAATTATGCCCAAGGATTGCAGCAGTTCAAGGAGAAAGCCCATCACCGCCTTTACAGGGAAACTGGGGATGGGCAATAAATGTAGCCTTGCCGGCATTGCTCACATCCTGAGAACAAATAACAATAATAAAAAAATTGTTTGGTGCAATTTGGTGTCCAAGTTTGAATAGTGTGGTGAATGAAACAAGAGAAAATTTCTCAGTGTTTTCAACTTGGAATGAGCAGAACATGTGGAATGTTCAACTATAATCAATCAATCCGAAAGAAAAACAGATTGGACGGATTTTCATACTAAGGAATATGGGGGGTATTTTTCACCTTCACCACCTGGGTGGTGATCTGATGGAGCAAATGCCCCACCTGTTGTAGAACCAGTCCTATTCTCATCCCATTGGTGGGGCTTGAGAAAAGAATGTAAGATTTGACAAGGCCAACTAACCTAATTTTTAAGGCTGTAATGTGGCTTACACTGATTAGCAGCGCAGTCTCCTGAAAGCTGGACATTTTCTAAGCTGCAAGATGCGTGCATGGACCTGCAGGCTCGATTTCCTGACCTACGCCTTCCTCCAGTGACAGTCCGTGCTATTAGGGTAGCCTCACAATTTTGGGGCTATCCTGTTTGCCGACTTATACAATTATCTTTTGAGTTGAGATAGCCCCAAAATTGAACTTGGGGTGCGAGTGGGGCGTGGGGAGGGGTGGGGGAAGGCGGGCGCACACGGCCGCGCCGGTGAAAGGCCCCAGCCTCATCACCATAATCTAAGATGGGGTCTCCCACCCGAACCCAATGGGAATGACAAGGAGGCCGACGGGCGGGAGTGGAATTTCAGGCGGCAGGAGGTCGCCGCTCGGGACCCATGGGAGTGTCTGGCATTAAGTTGTCGAGGGTGGGGTGTCAGAAGGTGATCACAGTGGGGGAAGGGGGAAGCCTGGGGCAGAGGAGCCCCAAGGTTATAATGTGAGGCCCCAAAGAGCCCTCCTCCTGCTCCTGGCCCACAGGGAAATCATTAAACTCTGCCTCTATTTTAACTCCCAACACACTCGCTCTCGTCAGGCTTGGAGGGTTAAAATCAGGGCTGTTGTTTACACAGTTGAATGCACATAGATGACATTAAACAGTTCTGTATTGCCAGAGGCACTTCAGCTGTCCATAAGCAGAGGTCCATGATCATGCCAAGAAATTTTAAGCTTTTTAAAGCTGTTAACATTGTAACAAAGCCAGTATGATGTATTGGGACATTGCAATGTGGAATGAGGTTGCATTACATCTGAAAATAACAGGATTTACCTCCCTCTGCTCTATGGAAGTACATACAGAAATAAAGAGAAGTTGCAACACAGAAACAGGCCATTCGGCCCAACCAGCCCATGTTGGTGTTTACCCTCCACACAAGCAAATGATCCAAATCATATTGACCTACCTGTTCCCGTATCCTTTCATCGCCTTTTTCTTCATTCACCTTTCCAATCTAATCTTGAATATTATCATAGCTTCTGCCTCACCATTAACTCTGGAAGTGAATTCCACAACTTCGCAACTCTCAGTGTGAAGACGTTTCTCCTGCCCTCTGTTCTAAATCTCTTGTATCTTTGGCCCCTTAATCCAGACCCTTCAACTATTGGAAACAGTCTGCTTCTATCTACCCTGTCTCATTAATCCATAACTTTAAACATTTCTATCATATCACTCAAAATTCTGGCTTGTTCTAATGAATAAAGACCCGACTTTTCAAGATGACCTGGCTGCTGGTGGGTGGGGGATGTTGTGAATCATGATGCTTAAGGCATCATGATTGTGTGGGGCTCAATGTACCAATTAGTCTTTTCTTGTTCAACATTTCCATGGCCCCGATTTTAGAATGGAGGCGGGATGGCAGCAGAGGGGGTGAATGGGCGCGTGGGTAATCTGACTAATAAAATATACCTGTTTCACACGCGATCGCAAGTGAATCGGCGCCACTTAACGTGGCTTCCAGGTTTGCCATCTGAAAGCTGCGCAGTGGGCAGACTGCACACCCGCATGACAGGCTGTCAGCTGGAGCGGCTCTATTTAAAGGGCCATTGCTCCAAAAGCTTTTGCTGCAGGAAAGACCAGAAAACACACAATATGGACCAGCACAGGGGCAAGGCTGTTCCGAGATTCAGCGCTGCCTCACTGCAGCAGCAACTGGACGGGGTGAGGAGGAGGAGGGAACTCTTTTACCCCGCGGATGGGTGGAAGTGCCCTGCTTCTGCCACCAAGAAGGCCTGGCTCGAGGCGGCAGATGAGGTCACCAGCAGCAGCAGCATCTCCCGCACCTGGGTCCAGTGCAGGAAGCGTTTCAATGACCTAACTAGGTCAGCAAAAGTGAGTACACTTATTGATTCTCCTACATTCCATGTTCTACATCACCGTACCACCCCCCAACTCATTCTGCACTGACAAGACTGCTCCATCACATCACTCCTCACACTCACTTAAGGCTCATCCTCAACTTACCTTCACTTCCTCAGCACTTCCTCACCTCCCCATTAATCACCCAACCACTACCACTCACCCCAATCCTCATCCAATGTGATGTCTCTGTCTTATATTCACCCTCTGATACACCTCTTTCACAGTCAGCCTCACCCAAAGCATCGGCTGACCACTTCACCCTCACTCACTCACATGTCTGTACTTTCTCCCCTTCTAGGAGAAGAGAGTGCAAAATGCACGCGAGAGGGTGAGGACTGGAGGGGGGCCACAACAAATAGTGGTCCTCACAGAGGTGGAGCAGGAGGTGCTGGAGATCAACCGCACCCTCGAGTGCCTGTCCGCCGGGGATAGCGAGACTGGCACCCCACAAACGTATGGTGACACAACTTTAACATTCATCACATACAATATGAATTGATGTTAACAATGCTTGCCATGTTGAACACCTCAGTATGCTCATCGCAACATGACACATCTGTGATGATGCTTAACATTGCCTTCTGTTCTCTTACAGGCCCTTCAACGACTGCAGTGATGGCAGAGGGTGATTCCTCGTCTGCCCGGTGGCAACCTGGAATGATCTGGACGCGAAGAAGTTGAGGGCAGTGGTGACTTTCACTGCAACGGGTCATGAGATGCCGCTCGGCCCTGCCGGGAGCAGCTCGGCATGAAGGAGGCTGCAGATGTCTGCGACCACCTGGCGACTCACTCTGAGCCTCTGTATGCACTACTCCTCAGAGAGGTCCAGGAAGCTGAGCCTCGGTCTGTAGACCCTCCAATGAGGGTAGTGCCTCCTGCGATATTGCTCTCTCTGTTGTTCCCCTCTGTGCTCTTGTGCAGGTGCCTGTGGTGCAGCACTGGGTTGTGGAGCTGCAAGTGGCGGAAGTGCACGCCATGCCTGGTGAGGCTGGTGATGTTGCTTGTCCTCGGATGTACTGGTGAATGCAGCCATGGCGCCCCCCCATCCTGATGGTGTCAGTTTGAGGAGGTCTGAAAAGTTGGTAAATATGTGTCAACAGAAGAATTCTGAGTGGAAACTAAGAATTTTCAGTCTAAACACAAAGATCTCCCAGCCAAAAGTTTGTCTGAAAGGTCAGAGTTCCCTGCTGCAATAACTCACCTTTTATCCCCATCTGTCAAACAAGCATTTGAATGTCCAACTGGCTGCCGGCTGAAACACATCTCTTGCAACATGGAGTGTTTCCCACAGAATGGGAAACATGCTGAGGATGTTTGACAGTCAGACCTCTGCCTCAATGTCCACAAAATTAAGTACTTCAAGTACTTCAACTCTCTAAATAACTCTCTTAAGTATCATCCCGCCGGCTTTAATTGCCAGTGGGACTTGCACATTCATGAGGTGCGCGCGCACCCAGACACGTCAGTGGGGAACCCGGAAGTCTGCGGGTTGGAGCTGGGTTCCAAACCCGTTCGTGATTTCCCCGATTTTCAGAGCTCCCCCCGCCCCCGCTACTTCATTCTAAAATCGAGGCCCATGTGTTTGTATGTTTCTTCATATTTGTATTTCCTCATACCAGGCAGCACCCTGGTGAATTTGAAGCGTCAATATCCTTCCTATCATGGGGAGTGACAATTGCACACTACACTCTAACTGAGCTTTAATTAAGGTTTTACATACATTCATCATTACCTCTTGGCTTTTATATACTTCTTGTGATCCGTTAGCTTTTTTAACAGCCTGGTCAACCTGAGGTGCTGCCTTTAATGTGCTGTAAACCTGTACCCTCAGATCCCTCTGAGCTTCCATATCTCCGAGCCTACTTCCAATCAGAGTATAATCATTGCTGTTATTTTTTATACCATCCCCAGTAAAATAGAAAAGGCTTTTGTGGCTCCCTAACATTTCATTAAAATTGCCTGCAGCTACATGAACCCGCATTGTCCATTTGTTGGGGAAAATATCCATACCTGAATTGCTTCACTTAAAAGTTAAAACCTCAGGAGAGGGATTTGCTCTCTCAATCATTGATTCTGCCTTAAAATTTTCATTTTGAAAACTGATTCCAGTTGTATATCATTCAAAATGTTTTTTTGGCAATGACTGATACATTGTTTTTTTTCAGGAATCTTGAAGATCTGCCAGACTGAGCAGTTGCATAGTTTTGTGCTATTTTCCCCAGATGTTAATTTAAACGAAGCAAGTAGCTGATAGGGTTGGATGAATTAGGGAAGGAGGAGGCTCGTGTGGAGCATAAACACCGGCATGGACCTGTTGGGCCAATAGCCTGTTCTGTGCCATACATTCTATGTAATTCTATATAATTCTATATAATTCTAGCTTAAGTGTCTAAATCAGACAAAGATGAAGTTATAAAGATTATTTTTGTAAGATTCTCAAAATTCACAGATCCCCCAAAACTCGGAGAAAAACCCTAAAGAAATTCACCTTTTCCCTGAGTATGGAAAGCTTTGGCCATTGACCAAAATCCTAAGATGGAAGGATAGGTGAGAGGTCACCAGATAAATTCAACAACACACACAGTGGAATGTGGGAGAATTACTGCTTCAGACATGTCTCTGTTTTAATGCAAAACCTACAGCAGGTGGTCAACACTCACTGCCATTGAAAGAGGCAACTGCTCCAGAAGTGGTGGGGCTGTGTCTTTGTTTTAAAGCAAAACCGATCAACACCTAGGACGTTGGATACAAAAGGAAGCCTTGTGTGACAATCTCTAAAATTTGGAATTAATAATGACCCATCGGGAGAAGCAATTGCAACATGATGAGGGACCATCAAAAAGCCATCAAAGATTCTTAAGGACTTTGTAAGAACTGTTTAAACAGACATGAAGTGTTTTTTTAAAGTGACGAAGACCATTGTAAGAGAGGGATATAGAAATGGAAACTCGAAAACTCTCTGGCTCTCTCTCTTGCTCGCACTGGTGTTCTGCTTGTCTTGTTCTGCCTGTCTCTGGAAGGAAGAGCAGCTTCCAGCGAACAACAGGGCGAGGGGGCAACAGGAAAGCAGTTCGACAGGGAAGGTCAGCAGCTCTAGAAGCAGGCCGACATACAAGAAGAAACCAGAGCAACAGCCCCAGTGACCATCAGACACCTCGCGGCAACAACGGCCTTACGAAACAACCAACCGAATATTGCCACCAACCAACCGGGTAATGTTGGGCCACCGCGACCAAAGAAAACCAGCTCGGGAGAAAACCGAAGATCCGCAAAGTTTCTACTCTACAATCTATTTCTGACTTACCTCTGGGTGAATTACTGTCAAGGATTCGTTTGGTGAGCATTATCTCTGGTCCTTTAGAGTCCAACTTAGCTAGTACAGTGGGATTGGGAGGGGTGAGGTATCTTTCTCCTGTAATTTCCCTCGTGTGTACCAAAGTGTTCCCCATTTTATTAGAGTGTTAAGATTGTTGTGTTGTATTTTCTCTCTTGAATAAAGGTCAAAGTTTCTTGTACCAAAACCAGTTGTCTGCTGCACTTTGTCACAACCCCCAAATAAGTCCAAGGTCTAGAACCCAGGGAATGGGAGCAATTCGAATTGCTCAGAAGTCAAAGGTGAAGCTGACACACACCACCACCCCCTACATTTTCCCCCCACTCTGATGCGTTGGGCAGAATGTTTCTGAAATGCGTCCGAGTGGAACCCAGCTGAATCCACTCATATGTCCAATTTTGAATGATTTGAATGTTGTGGGTGTGTGCCAGGTATGCTTAGTGCTTATTGAGACTTTGGCTGCACATTTCAGCTGATTAAAAAGGCTGGTAACAAACTGCGGAGAAGCAGGACCTCCTGCTTTACTGAGGAGCTACTAGAAATCTTGCAGCAGCAAATGCAGCTCAGGAGGGACTGCCTCTTTCCACCAGATAAGTGTTTGGTCAGCAAGATAGTGGAGCACAGAGCTGCATAAAAGCCAGCAGCACTGTTCAGACTACATGGCTGCTGTGTCACATGAAATTCAATGACCTCACCAGTGGAGGCAAAGTCGAAGACTGCAACATAAACTCATATTTATGCACTGTATCAACCACTTGAACCATCTTTTCCTACCCATGCATTTCTTTACTTTTTCTCCATAGAATCATAGAATGGTTACAGCACGGCAGGAGGCCATTCGGCCTGTCGAGTCCGTGCCAGCCCTCTGCAATAGCAATCCAGCTAGCCCCAGCAAATTTTTTCCCTTCAAGTACCTATCCAGTTCCCTTTTGAAGGTCACGATTGAATCTGCCTCCACCACCCATCCTGGCAGTGCATTCCAGATCCTAACCACTCGCTGTGTACAAAAGTTTTTTCTCATGTCACCTTTGGTTCTTTTGCCAATCACCTTAAATCTATGTCCTCTGGTTCTTGACCCTTCTGCCAATGGGAACAGTTTCTCTCTATCTACTCTGTTTAGACCTTTCATGATTTTGAATACCTCTATCAAATATCCTCTCATCCTTCTCTGTTCCAAGGAGAACAACCCCAGCTTCTCCAAGCTCTCCACATAACTGAAGTCCCTCATCCTTGGAACCATTCTAGTAAATCTCTTCTGCACCCTGTCTAAGGCCTTCACATCCTTCCTAAAGTCCGGTGCCCAGAACTGGACACAATACTCCAGCCGTGGCCGAACCAGTGTTTTATAAAGGTTCATCATGGCTTCCTTGCTTTTGTACTCTATGCCTCTATTTATAAAGCGCAGGATCTCGTATGCTTTTTTAACAGCTTTCTCAACCTGCCCTGCTACCTTCAATGATTTGTGCACAAATACCCCCAGGTGTCTCTGTTCCTGCACCCCTTTTAGAATTGTGTCCTTTAGTTTATATTGCCTCTCCTCGTTCTTCCTACCAAAATATATCATCACACTTTTCTGCGTTAAATTTCATCTGCCACGTGTCCACCCATTCCACCAGCCTGTCCATATCCTCTTGAAGTCTATCACTATCCTCCTCATTGTTCACTACACTTCCAAATATTGTGTCATCTGCAAATTTTGAAATTGTGCCCTGTACACCCAAGTCCAAATCATTAATATATATCAAGAAATGATGTGGAGGTGCCAGTGATTGACTGGGGTGGACAAATGTAAGGAATCTTACAACACCAGGTTATAGTCCAACAATTTTATTTTAAAATCACAATCTTTCGGAGATTATCTCCTTCTTCAGGTGAGTAGTGAATGAGAGGTTCTCAAATCGCATATCTTATATTAGGCTGGGACACCATCACACCAATCAAAGGTGTGAACACCAACGACACCTTTCATTCAAGGTGGTTGTCACCTTGATTGCCACTGGCAGCCCCATGCCTGCCGTGAAGTATGGCTGCCGGTCCTCCTCCAGCATGTTACACAGCTCTGTCACTACATCCCTGATGAATCAAAGCTTTCAGGAGGACACAGACAGACTGGTGAAATGGGCAGACACATGGCAGATGAAATTTAATGCAGAGAAGTGTGAAGTGATGTATATTGGGAGGAAAAATGAGGAGAGGCAATATAAACTAAATGGTACAATTTTAAAGGGTGTGCAGGAACAGAGAGACCTGGGAGTGCACATACACAAATCGTTGAAGGTGGCAGGACAAACTGATAAAGCTGTTAAAAATCATTTAGGATCCTTAGCTTTATAAATAGAGGCATAAACTTTTATTAATCAATAGTTAGGTCTCTGCTGGAAAATTGGGCATGATTTTACAACCAATCACGACCTAAATGAGGGCAATAAATTTTACTTCCGGGTTTCACGCCCAGCAGCCATCCTGATTGGCTAGCTGTCAGGCAGGAAATGGAGAGGAGGGAGGGAGATATCATGGGCCATGGAGGACATCGCAGGCTGGAGGTGATCAGGTCCCCAGAAGATCGGAGGTCAGGAGGAGTCAGAGCTATGGAGGAATCTCGGTCATGGGGGGGGTCGAACATAGTGGGGGGGGGGGTTGGTGGAGCTCCACCATCAGGAGTGCTTCACCGTCAAGGGGTGGGGGGAGTTCCTCCTTTGGCGGGGGGTGGGTGGGAGCTCCACAGCTCCACCATTGAGGGGGTGTCCACCATCGGGGGGGCAGCAGCCGATCGTGGGGGTCTGATCGCGCCAGGTGAGCTTGTTGGGCCCACAAGCAGTGCAATAAAAGCGCTCACCTCATGGATCCGGCCCTTCCCACCTGCTTTCACCTGATGTGAATCAGAAGCGATGGGAAACCCGAACAGGTAAGGTTAAATTTGTTTTACATTTGTAATACACAAAAAATTAAGTGCCTTAACTAACGCAGTGAGGTACATTACCCCTTTAAATATTGGCCCGTCGGCTTTAAGCGGGGACGGGACTTCAGAGTTTCTGTTGTGTGTGCGCATCCTAACACGCCTGGGTTAAACCCAATGAGGGCATGTAGAGCCGGGATGCAGTACCGGTCCAAAAATCAACTATTTTTATTAACCACCCGCTCCCAACTTACCTGTTCTTTGGGGTTAAAATTACCCCCATTGTGTCCAATTCTCGGCACCACATTTTAGGAAGAACGTCAAGGCCATAGGAAGGGGTGCAGAGGAGATTCACCAGAATGGTACCAGGGACGAGGGACTTAAGTTACACAGAGAGAACGGAGAACCTGGGATTGTTCTCATTAGAACAGAGGAAGTTAAGGGGAGATTTAGTAGAGGTGTTCAAAATTATGAGGGATTTTGATAAAGTAAATAAGGAGAAACTGTTTTCACTGGCAGTTGGGTCAGTAACCAAAGGACACAGATTTAAGATAATTGGCAAAAAGATCAGAGGGGAGATGAGGAGAATTTTTTTAAGCAACAAGTTGTTATGATTTGGAAAGTACTGCCTGAAAGGGTGGTGGAAGCAGATTCAACAGTAACTTTCAAAAGGGAATTAGATAAATACTTGAAAAGGAAAAATTTGCAAGGCTATTGGGAAAGAGCTCTTTCAAAGAGCCGGCATGGGCACAATTGGCCGAATGAGATCCTTCTGTGCTGTAAGATTCTATAATCCTATGGTTCAATGGCACTGCTGCTCTGTGAGTTCCAGGTAATTCCTATGGGCCGATATGCTCGGGTGACAGTGTTTCAGCGGCTAGATGCCATCCTCATAGTGATGCCTCATTTCCCTACCATCCAAACATACTTTTTCTTCCTCCTCCTCCTCTTGCTCCAAGGATCACATGTATAAAGGGATTCCAAATGGGGCACTCATTGTTCTAAGGGGATTGATATGAATACAAAACTCCCCTTCTCTTCTAAGCAGCTCTTGTCCACAGGGCAGCGCTATTGTAATGACAACCTCTAAAAAATTTCTCACCTCTGTAGCCAAAAATTGATTCCTAATCTTCTGTTGAAGTTGATGCCTCTGTCTTTAAACTACGAGCATTTGAAGCACAGAGCTGACAAATAGAATGCCCAGTTTATATGGGTGCTTTGAGTGGAAATAAAAATTAAACAATTAATCTTTTTTACACTGATGATTATAGAACTTGAGGATATAACTATGATTTAAGTGAATGATTCACTTCCTATATGTCACTCAGTGTTTTAAAGCTGTGAGTCACACCTCTCCCTTCTTCTACAAGGAAAACAATTTCAGTTCCGTGGCTCACTTTTTAAAGTTTTGAATTCTGTATCTTCCTTGTCATTCCTCTCCGAATCTTTTTCAATCTAACAATCAGTAAAGTACACTAAATCACACTTAATATTCTAAATGTGGTCTTACTAGTGAGTTCTGGGGCCTAAAATCATTTGTTTAAGTTGATGATGAAATGCAAAGAGGGAGTTTTCTTCAGATTGACAACCTCAGGGCAAAGAATCAAGGAAGATGGGGCAGGGAGGCCTTTCACTGAATTCCCATCCCAAAACAAACTTGTCAATTTTCCTCTGCCGTCTACTGGGATGGACCTCCTTCTCCCATCGTGTGCAAATAACAATGGGTGGGTGAGGTTTACTGCAGAGACCTATTTCTCTCAGAGACAGTGGGCTTGCTTGTTGTGGGTTAGAGGCGCTCCATACTTAAAGGTCACAAGGGACCTGGAGCAATCAGAAGGAAACTTTTTCTTACAGTGTAATTCAAGTTTATTTAATTATTTAAAAGTATTTTTTTAAATGTGGTCAGTCTTTCTTTTTAAGAAAGTGTTTTAAAACTATATTTAAGCATTTTAAAAGTATATTTATAAATTTATGAAGTATTTTAAAAGTTTTTTTTTTAAGTTTAACCTTGCAGAATAGGCCTTGGGCACTAATAGGATCTCCCTTAACCCTTCCCTGCTCCTCTGCTTTGAGGGGAAAGAAGAGCAGGTTTAGGAGTGCCACCTCAGAAATACCAGGTTGAACAAGAACCATAGGAAACCTATGGCCCTTAGGTACTGGTACACATGCCTCACCGTTTACAGATCCAAGTCAGACTATGGACTCCTCACTAATGCCTCAAAAGACTGCAGTTCTTTCATAAAACAATAACTGAGTTGCCCAGCTGTCAGTCAGCTCCATACACAGCTCATTGATAAGAACATCCAAGCCCACTGCTAAATAAGTCCTGCTGTCATGGTCCCCCTTTGGCAATAAACTTAATTCAGTCACCTGATGTCACATAGCTCTCCTTTGCAACTACCAAGGCTCCCATTTGGAGATCATTCTACTATACTGGTATCAGTAAAAGTGACCATGAAGCTGTTGATTGTTGTAAAAACCCAACTGGTTCACTAATGTCCTTTACGGAAGGAAACCTGCCGTCCTTATCCGGTCTGGCCTACATGTGACTCCAATCCACATCAATGTGGTTAACTCTTAACCGCCCTCTGAAGAGACCTAGTAAGCCATTCAGTTGTATCCAGCACAACTGGGGATGGGCAATAAATGCCAGCCTTACCAACGATGCCCACAACCCGAGAATGAATAATAAAAAAAACCTCCTTTTTGTACTCATTTCCCCACTTTGCCCTGGATCATTATCCCACCTATGCCATCAGTGGCAAAAAAATCTTACTAAAAATCAATCTGACAACCTTTTTGTTGTTTAAGACCATCGTGCCTCCCTTTGATGTCTACTCTTGTGTGCCCATTCAATTCTAGCCTCATACTTCTCCTACAGTGGCAGGAGGATCTGAGGTAACTGGCTGATGATTTGCAGCTGAAGCCTTGGGGTAGCACTTCCTTCTCTTTGGTTGCAAGCCATTTCCTCTTTAAAAAGAAAGTACAAAGTGTGAAGGCATGATGCATACCATCGTATGGAAAGCAATCCAGATTTCAGAAGGTACTCCTTAATGGGTCTTCACTGCTTCCCTCAATGTTCAGCTTTGAGAATAGGAACACTTTCAGGACAAAGAAAGGATATAAAAGGTATTGTGGTATCTCTGGAATGTAGGTGGTAAGTTGCTAGAGGTGTTTGGCATAGTGAGGGCTGCAGTTGGGAAACACGCTTATTGCAGTGCACTGTTACAAGGTATGACTGCTTCCTGTTACCTTGGTTGCCCTGGAAAAGTCAGTGAACTTCTTCCAGTGCTGAGTAACTATGTGGGGTCTTGCTGGATCTGGCATTCATTGCCAAGACCACCTTCTTCCATGGCCATGGATCAGACCATTAATGGGTCTCCTTCCCTTGGGGCCAGAATCTGGGTCCTCCTTTGTTGTATTGCAAAGAGCAACACCTCAACTGTACAGTCATTAAATTGGTGGCCTCAGCGCCCTTAAAAACCAGCAACCTCAAACATTGCAGTAAATCAGATCGTTAGAAATACAAAATGGCTGCCTTGACCCTTTCAGCTGCTGCAGCAGCACTCAATTTTCCTCTGCACCCCCGGGTGGGGTGCCTACACAGGGTGCTATTAGGAGCCCCTGCCAAGGGCTCCATATTTACCATAAACTACCTGCCGATTGCGTTAATTGAAACCCGTGATAGGCAGTGACTGCAATTTGATGGCTACGGGGTGGTTTAGTTTCTTGACTATTGTCATGCCTGCACCCTGCAGGCCACATGTAGTTGAAGAAGCCTGTGAGCAGAGTGGGAAGAGTAGAAGATGCTGTCGGTGCCTCACAGCAGGGCAGGAAGTAATGTTTTAAGAACTTGTAGAAGTCTATGTAGCCCTTCACAAGGTTGGATATTTAACCTTTAGGCAATTTATTACATACTTGTGTATTTCTTAATGTGATCCCGCTGTTTTCAGGACAGAAACATCGTACCATGTAATGCTCAATATAATATTCTGCTGCTAAAGAGTTGTGGGTAACTAAAGTACACCTGTGTGCCCATTTAAGGCTCTGAGGTGTGATTGCTCTGCTTTTTTAATATCACTATACTACCAGGGAATGATATAAATCGACTACAAGACTGCCAGGGAATCAGTCACAAATCCACCGTAACAACACTGAGAATAGAATGCAAACTGCCAGGAATCTCCAAGAATTTAAGAAACTATAAATAGCTTAGACAATGTCTTTAATTAAATATATATTCCCATCAACCAGAGCCATCATTACACCTTCACCTGTGACAAAACCTGAATTACACAATTTACCTCAATTACAGTTATTATTGGGCTTGGAATAAATTAACCAAAATTCAGATAACTCTGTTCAGAAATTTATTTAGTTCAAACCATTTATCCCTATACAGCAATGGGACTAAACTCCAGAGGAAAAACTAGATAAGAAAAAAGACTGGAAGTTTTTCCAGTTGCAAAATATTAGAGTAAATGGCAGTAATTATGGAACATGACAACTATTCCACAATAATTCAACCATGACGATGACGGTTTTGATGAAAGGTTACACTCAAAATGTTAACCTATCTTTTCTCTTTTCAGATAGGCACAGACCTGCTGTTTGTTTCCAGTGCTTTCTATTTTTATATTGGAGTGGAAAAAAAAGTCATTTTCCCTGTGAAGCCTGCTACTTCTACAGATCATGTGCAATCTACTCTAAGATGGAAATGCACCCATTTAATCTCCTGAGGAGAAATTCTGCAATATTTCTAACAAAGGTAATCAAGCAAAACACCGTAACATCGATATATTGTTCACGTCTCCACAATTCAACCCTGGTTGGTTGCTTTCCACAAATAACATTTTGTTGGTCACAATGGATTAAAAACATCACAGAGCTCGAGACACCTTTGTTAGAATCGTCACCAAATAGCACCATCTCAATACCTGTATCCTTTACTGCCAGTAGCACCCAATCTTTAGTACGTGCCCGGATAGCCATAGAGTACAATCAGGCTATGTCCACTTAGTGCTTGAAGCTTTCTACGATGAGTGGCCATTGTAGGGTACTGATTACTTCATAATGTACATTTCCAAATTACCATTTAACTTTACTGACACACAATTTTTAAAATTTGAGTAGGCCATTTGGTTTTTCTTCTGGAACTGATTGTAATTGTCCTTATGACATTGGGTGCCCAATGCCACTCTGTGAACAAAACAAGACTACCAGTAGCTCTGTTTATCGAATAAGCAAATGATTGGAACTGGTCATTACCGAAGCTTAATAACTATTGTGTCCTTATGAACTCTAACAATAACCAATATCATTACAACAGCAGTATAGAAACTATACAGGAAGTTCATGTACCCGCTTGTAATTTATGGTGCAAAGAGTAGCAAGTGCTCAACCTTCATTTTGTTTAGAATCATGTGATGGAGGATAAAATAAATCATTTATATATGCTCCTCCAAGGGTTCAACAGTAAACACTCCATCCTTGAGCTATGCAGGCTAAGAAGGTTGAAGGTTCAATGTCTGGGGTGTGCTGAATTATCTCAGCTAGGCAGGGAAATCTGACCACGGTTTCTGCTCCAGATCACTTTAGAGCAACTGCTACCGAGAGTGTGTCTGTATGGATGGCAGGTGAGAACAGAACTGTGATGTTCGCCACAGTTTTCAAGGGTCGTGTGAAAGGAATTAGAAGATGAATGCTGCTTGTGGAACAGTAAGCGAGTCAATGTATTCAGGAGAAAAGGGTTAATAAAAATAATCCTTTACATCAGATCATATTCAGACTTCAGCTCAGATTAAATTGATCCAGTCTGAATGTTGTCATACACCATTACGCCTTTTTTAGCCCCAAGTATACCTCAGGGAAGTATCAAATTGTCTCTCCAGCGCTCGTGCTGAGGTTTTTAAGTGAGAAAGAAAAGGCCAGGAATTTTAATCAACCTAGTAGATCTGCCCCCTACAACCACCAATTCTGAGCCATTAGCAATTTTATCAAAAATTGGCTGTAAATTAACAGTAAAATAGAAATGTGTTGCTTTTCTAATATGGAGTCTACTAAGTGAAAGCATATAGAATTTTAAATTTATTTAATGGCAGTGTGCATTCGAGCAAGTGCCAAGGGCCACAGAATAGGACATCACCTAAGTTTAAAAGAGGAAAAGAGACGGGGTAAACTAGGAAGCCATGACCGATCAGGTGGTGTCAAGCTTGGGTTTTAAAAACCTGAAGATTTCAGGAGGAATGGAAGACTGAGGGAGGTAAGAATCTTAATTCTCTTTCTCTGGTTTCAATTTTAGCACTCTCAGGGAAACTATAATCTGCTCAAGCAGCTCAATTACAACCTAAAATCCATTTATCTCTAATGATGCTTTGCTATTAAACATGTAGTACAGTATTTTTATATTTTCAGTACCAGAGCACTATCACACTTCAGAGACTGACCAACAATCTGTTGGGAATGATGGTATAATCATTGCTACAACACTGAATGTAATTCATTATGGTGAAGGAGAATCTGAAAATAAATACAAGGCCAGATCCAAGAAACATTTTAGAGCTCAGACACAAAATTCAAGCTTTAAACTTCTTTTGGTTTTATTTATTAGTAAGAATTATACACCCTTCACATAGAACAACAATTTTGCTTCAAGAATCTGACTGAAAGACATTTTAACAGCTTCACAACAACAAATATTTGTTAAAAACAAATTGCTGAATGAAATGGGTTTTATGTTCAATTACTTTGGAGGGAGCAGAATCGTTCAGTCTTCAATGATTCTGTGCTGCATATGACACTAAAGCGTTTTTTATTTTATTAAGCGTGGCCACAAGGGTTTCATCCAGACTACACTTCAGAGTACTTAATATCACCACTATGGTGCTTTCTTTATATTTTTTCTTGGGATATGAGTGTTGTTGACAAGGCCGGCATTTATTGCAGATCCTTAGTTGTTCTTGAGAAGGTGGTGGCCCTTTTCCATGAACTGCTGCAGTCCTTGTGATGGTGCTCCCATACTGGAGGCAAGAAGAGAATTCCAGGAAACTGGCCCAGTGACGATGAAAGAGTGGTGGCATATGTCCAAGTCAGGGTGGTGTGTGACTTGGAGGGGAACCTGAAGGTGATGGTGTTCCCACAACATTATTGCTCTTGTCCTTCTTGGTGGTAGAGGTCATAGAGGGGATGGATTTTGAGTCCAGTGGCAGGGGCACCAATCGAGTGAGCTGCTCTGTCCTGGATGGTGAAGAGCTTCTTGGGTGTTGTATGTGTTTAGTTGTAACAAGTGAGTGGTGAACATGCCATCACATTCCTGACTTGAGGCTTATAGAGGCTTTGAGGAGCCAGTAGCTGAGCCACTTATTGCAAAGTACACAGCCTTGGCCCTGCTCTTGGAGCTATGGTTTTAATATGGCTGGTGTAATTCAGTTTCTAATCAATGATTACTCGCAGAACGTTGATGTGCGGGGATTCAGCAATGGCGATGCCATTGGAGATCAATGGAAGATGGCTGGGCTTTCTCTTGTTCGAGATGATCATTGCCTGGTACTTGTATAGCATGAATTTTACCTGCTGCTTGTCAGCCCAAGCCTGAATGTTATCTAGATCCTGTTGTAGATTGGCATATGCTGCTTCATTATCAGGGTGGCTGTGAATGGGGCTGAACACTGTGGAATCATCAGTGAACTCAGTCACTCCTGATCTTATGATAGAGGAAAGGTCATTGATAAAACAGCTGAAGATTTACTTCAACAACACTTCGCCAAGGAACTCCTGCAGTTCATGTCTTGGGGCTGTGGTGCTTGGCCTCCAACAACCACAACAATCTTCCCTTGTGTCAAGTATAACTCTGTCCATTGGAGGGATTGCCCTTTGACCCCATTGACTTTAGTTTTGCTAGGGCTATGTCCTAACCGCAAAAAGCAGGACAAATCTAACCCAGCCAATTGCCACCTATCAGCCTCCTTCCAATCATCAGTAAAGTGATGGAAGGAATCATCAAAGTGTCATCAAGCCACACCTACTCACCAAAAGACTGCTTACTGATGCAATCTTCTACATTGTTGAGTAGATGCTAGTGTTGTAGCTGTACTGGAATAACCTGGCTAGGGGAGTGACTAGCTCTGGTACACAGGTCTTCAGCACTACAGCCGGGATGTTGTCATGGCCCATAACCTTTGCTGTGTCCAGTCTATTCAATCGCTTCCCAATGTCATATGAAGTGAACTGATTTGGCTGAGTACTGGTACCTATGACGGTAAAGACTTCGGGAGGTTGCTAAGTAGGATCATCCACTCAGCATTTTTGGTCCTGTTATGGTGTTTTATCTGCAAATTTATTTTAGCACATTTAAAGCAAAAAAAGTGTCCCTAGGCTAAAATTTCCTCCTGTTGGCAGGGTAGCATTAGAGTGGGAATACCGCCCACCAATGTGAACCTGCCGCTAACCCACTGTAATTTCCTCCTGGGGCCCTTATTTGCTATGCAGGGTAGGTTTGGAGCAGTAATACCGGGGAGGAGCAGCAGCGCTAAAAACCCTAAGCGCATGAAGACCAGGCACTGCAAGCAATGGGCAGGCAGGCAGGAGGACCTGTGTGGGAGAGTGTAATGGTGGAGCTGACTTGGTAACAGAAGGTTGGAAAGAGCAAGGAAATGCACATCATAGGTAGTGTCAGCTTTATACGCTTTCTTAAAGTATTGCAGTGACCGTATACCTAGCAGCTATTTCTTAGAGGGGGAATGTCACTGTGTGCACAGCTAAACAAGCTGTTGTATATTTCACATCAAAAGGGAAGCCTTGCAGAAAGAGGCCAGCCATGACACTGACCACAAAGGCACTTCCAATGGGAAATTAGCTGTCAGAATCTCAGCCTCAACTGGTGTCACTTTCTCATTAACTTTATCTTGGCATCTTATTTGTGCAAATACCACTACAGACACATCCACCCAGGGTGAATAGCTAGTGAATAAGAAGGGCTGTCACTGGGTAAAATACTATGCACTCGTGAAAATGAGGACCTGGGAGAATGCTATTCATCCATGGAGAGTGGAGAAATGACCACCTTTGGCAGAGCAGCCTCAGAGTCCAGATTTCAGGGACATTGTCATCAAAAGAGCTATGAATAGGGAGAATCGATCTGATGTAGAAGCAGTGGAGATGGATTCACGTATACTGTTGAGATGATGGACGAATTGAAGGGGTCCACTACACGCATCAGCAACACATTGTGTGAAGTTTCCCCGCAACCTGCAGAGAAACCCTAGACATGATGACAGTGTGGGCGATTACTGCAGCATCCAGACACCAGGCAGTGCTTCTAAGAACATTATTGGCTTCTGGAGTAGCAGCTAACAATGCTGCACTAGATGCTTTCACAGGGCTGCCAAGACCTGGTTGGACTATTTGGTCTGTACTAACACTGACTAGTAGCTGCTGTAAGCCTGTGTCCAACATCAGTAGGCTGCAAGGAATGGCCGCAGATGTCACTGTCTCTCCGTAGAGTGGCAGTGAGCCTTCTGGCTTAAGACCCAATCAAATGCCTTCATATGTGAGGCTTCAGTCACAGGACCGGCACACCTTGCCACTGCAAGAGAGGCTGCTGGAAGTTGAACCCTCTGGGCAGCCGCTTCCCTGAGGAGAGAGTCACCGCAGGCCTCTAAGACTCCAGTGGTCATCGTTGTTCCCATTTTCCAAAATGGGGCAAAAGAGATCAATTTCAAGGCGCAATGCCCCACACCCAATCAGTGCCTGCGTTACGAGCTCCGCCATATTGGTGTAAGCGACTTGCAGGTGTTCTGGGTGGCTGCCTAAGACAGGCGTTAGGCCCCTTGGATATGTTAATTAGGGGCTTAACAGCTGTTTAAAGGACCCTCTGAAATTAGTTTCCAATGAGCAAAAGTAGGTGCTGTCCCTACCCAGAATTCTTCTGCAGCCCCTGTCACACTGCGACAGGGAGTCAATGGGGAGGGTGTATAACACCTGTCACCATCTCATCTTAGTGTTTGCAGGTTATTGCTAGATGTCCCCTCTGGATGACCTTTTCCTTGTATCATTGATGTTTTTCTTAGCTACCCACAAGAGCAAACAGCCACTGAGAAAATTATCAAAACAGTGAAACTAAATAGTAAAAACTATTGGTTACAGCTGGTTGTGATTGGCATACCTTATTCAGCCACAAGTGTTGCTAATGCAATGAGTCATGCCTATTTAAAATTACTAATTTGTTGATGCCTGGTTATATACCCATGAAGGATGCACTTTTCATGCTTGCTCTGATTCAAGCACCCTGTGATGATCCTATTTAAAAATTACTTCAACAGTTAATGAGCTAATAATGGCACAGCAGGATGCTGTAACTTGAGTTTTTTGTAATAGACAGCATAATAACTGGTTACAGCTGCCTCCAATAGTAACAAGGACAGATATCTCAAGATTGGCAATAGTGGTTGCTGAAAGCACAAAGATTCAAAGAAATTGGGTTGCAGTCACAACAGACAGCAGACTTCAATCAGCCTAAAGCTTACTGTGGCAATTCTGGTTCATAATATCTAGCTTTGCATTTAAACTACATCTTTTACCAGTACTGGGAGCAAAAATAAGGCCCAAAAACCTAAGGGACTAACATCCCTGGTATAAGTGCTGGGATACATGTACCCATAACCTCAAGCATTAACCTCACAAAAAGGTAAAGGGTAGTAGATCACTTAGTTTAAATAAAGTGGGCAGGCACCCACCTCAGGAGCCCACTTTCCCTATGATACCCCTTTACAAAGGGGTCCAAAATGTACCTATAAAATAGTCTTTTCAGCAGTGCAGGCAACATCCTGGACAGGCCCCATTTCTGATAGTATGTCTACTTCCTGGTAGACCCTGCACCAGCCATAAGAAATAGGAGCAGGAGTAGGCCATGCGGCCCCTCAAGCCCACTCCACCATTCAATAAGTTCATGGCTGATCTTCAGCCTCAACTCCACTTACCCACCTGATCCCCATATCCCTTGATTCCCTTAGTGCCCAAAAATTTATCAATCTTAGCCTTGCATATACACAACAACTGAGCATCCACATATTCACAACAGAGTGAAGAAATTCCTCCTCATTTCAGTTCAAAATGGTCAACCCTTTATCCTGAGACTATGCCCCCTAGTTCTAGGCTCTCCAGCCAGGGCAAACAGCCTATCATCTACCCTGCCAAGCCCTCTAAGAATTTTATACATTTCAATTAAATCACCTCATTCTTCAAAACACCAGAAACTATAGGCCCATTTTACTCAATCCCTCCTTATAAGACAACCCTCTCATCCCAGGAATCAATCTAGTGAACCTTTGTTGCATCACCTCTAAGGCCAGTATATCCTTCCTTAGTTCAGGAGACTATTTGTAGAATATTGTACTACAAATTAAATTCTAAATCACAAACTAAAAGCCTTTCAGAGTATCTGCTTCCTATACACAGTACTCCAGGTGTGGTCTCACCAAAGCTCTGTACAACTGTAGCAAGACTTCCTTGCTCTTGTACTCCAACCTACTTAAAACAAAGGCCAACATACTATTTGCCTTCCTAATTGCTTGCTGTACCTGCATGTTAACTTTGTGTTTCATGTACAAAGACACCCAAATCTCTCTGCACACCAACATTTGATAGTTTCTCACCATTTAAAAAATATTCTGTTTTTCTATTCTTCCTACCAAAGTAAATCACCTCACATTTCCCCACATTATACTCCATCTGCTGTTAAAATTGGACAGCCATGTAGTGAAGGATAGCCTACTAGAGCCTGATCCTAGCTGTTTCTATGCCTTTAGTCATAGAAATTCCCCTTACACACACCCCACACCCAAGCTCAGCTCTCCTATAAAAAGGATACGAGAGTCCCCAGTTGAAACCCATCACCTGAATACAATTAACACTCATTGATATAAATCATACAATTAACATCTACCACCTTCTTGCCCACTCACTTAACCTGTCTCTATCTCTTTTTCAGATGCTTTGTCCTCCTCACAGCTTACTTTCCCACCTAGCTTTGTATCATCACCAAACTTGGATACATTACACTCGGTCCCTTCATCTAAGTCATTAATATAAATTGTAAATAGCTGAGGCCTAAGCACTGATCCTTGCGGCACCCTACTAGTTACAGCCTGCCAACCTGAAAATGACCCGTTTATTCCTATTCTCTGTTTTCTGTCAGTTAACCAATTCTCTATCTATGGTAATATATTACCCGCAACCCCATGAGCCCTTATCTTGTGTAACAGCCTTTTGTGTGGTACCTTATCGAATGCCTTTTGAAAACCCAAATATACTACATCCACTGGTTTTCCTCTATCTATCCTGCTGGTTACATCCTCAAAGCACTAATAGATTTGTCAAACATGATTTCCCTTTCATAAAACCATGTTGACTCTGCCTCATCATATTATGATTTTCTAAGTGCCCTGTTACCACTTCCTTAATAATGGATTCCAGCATTTTTCCAATGACTGATGTTAGGCTAACTGGCCTGTAGTTCCCTATTTTCTATCTCTCTCCTTCCTTGAATAGCAGTGTTACATTTGCTACCTTCCAATCCATTGGGACTGTTCTAGAATCTAGGGAATTTTGGAAGATCACAATCAATGCATCCGCTATCTCTACAGCCACCTCTTTTAGAACCCTAGGAAGTAGGCCATCAGGTCCAGGGGATTTGTCGGCTTTTAGTCCCATTAATTTTTCC
Source organism: Heptranchias perlo (assembly GCF_035084215.1). Taxonomy (NCBI): domain Eukaryota; kingdom Metazoa; phylum Chordata; class Chondrichthyes; order Hexanchiformes; family Hexanchidae; genus Heptranchias; species Heptranchias perlo. The sequence goes on from NC_090328.1 coordinate 62,796,481, forward strand.
AGTACTTTTTCTTCACTAATATTAATTACTTTAAGTTCTTCACTCACATTAGACCCTTGATTCCGCATTATTTCTGATATGTTTTTTGTGTCTTCTACTGTGAAGACAGATACAAAATGTTTGTTCAACATCTCTGCCATTTCCTTATTCCATATTATAATTCCTCCTGTCTCAGCCTCTAAGAGACCCACGTTTACTTTTGCTACTCTCTTCCTTTTTGCACAATGGTAGAAGCTCTTACAATCTGTTTTTATATTTCTTGCTAGTTTTCTCTCATTCCATTTTCTCCCTCTTTATCAATTTTTTGGTCATCCTTTGCTGGTTTCTAAAATTCTCCCAATCCTCAGGCTTGCTACACTTTTTGGCAACATTATAAGCCCCTTCTTTTAATCTAATACTATCCTTAACTTCTTTAGTTAGCCACGGATGGATCAATTTTCCGGTGGAGTTTTTATTTCTCAATGAAATGTATATTCGTTGAAAATTACAAAATATTTATTTAAATGTTTGCTATTGCTTATCTACTATCATATCTTTTAATCTAATTTCCCAATCTACCTTAGCCAACTCGCCCCTCATACCTATGTAATTGGCTTCATTTAAGTTTAAGACTCTAGTTTCGGACTTAAGTACGTCACTTTCAAACTCAATGTGAAATTCAATCATATTATGATCTCTCTTGCCCAGAGGATCCCTTACTATGAGATTGCTATTAACCCTGTCTCATTACATAAGACAAGATCTAAAATAGAATGTAAAGATTTTGTTGCAATGAAAATGCAAAGCAGATTTCAATACTGTAAATACTACTCGAACAGTACGGTACCTCAAATCTCATTGAAGCCAAGCAGTCTGAAAGACAATTTTGCCTTTTGTCTAGCTGCACTGGTGCTAAAAATTTCAATACTGGACCCCAGTTACATTCAGTTGTTCCTTGATATTGATGAGGTTGTCTTGAGTAGAAACCTTCTATTGAATCAAAATTGTTGACAGAAATGTTACCAGCTTCCAATTAGATTCTAAGTCCTGATTTTATGAGGTAATATTCAGATCTTTAGAAATCAAAAAGGAATACAAAATATCTATTCTCCCATCAAATCTCCTCCACCCATGAACCACGTGTAATCTACCCCATTGTGGGACCTACCTATCTATTTAGAGCAGGGTTTTCATTTTCAGGCGGAAGGATGAAGCTGGAAAATAAGGAAAGGACCCACACTGCCAGGTTCCTTACCATTTTATCGCCTGATGTATTTTCCGGCATCACTGCCATTGGAAGCCAGAAGTGGTCGTCCAAATACCGGATGGGTGTATTCAAATGATGAAGTAATAATAGAGTGACATCATTGCATTTTCTGCCATAATCACTGGCCGTTTGGAACTCCTGTATACAACAGGTATCCAATGTTGCTAGACGATGCAGAACACAGTAGAAAAGTTAAATGGTTACCACAGGCACTTAAATGGGGTTGTAAAAAGTGCTGATTTCCATCCGCAAATGTTGACAGGGCAGGGAAAATGCTGACTGTCAGCTTGAAACACTGACAGTTAGCATGTACGAGCATTTGGTCAATAAGCGATCATCAATTCAGAGCTTATAGGTGCTAACATCATCAATAATAATGAGAATTCCATGTCCTGTTTCATAGAAACATAGAAAATCAGAGCAAGAGTAGGCCCTACGGGCCTGCTCCGCCATTCAAAATGATCATGGCTGATCGTCTAACTCAGTACCCTGTTCCCGCTTTGTCCCATATCCCTTGATCCCTTTAGCATTAAGAAATATATCTATCTCATTCTTGAATACATCGAATGACTTGGCCTCCACTGCCTTCTGTGGTAGACAATTCCACAGCTTCACCACCCTCTGAGTGAAGAAATTTCTCCTCATCTCGATTCTAAATGGCATACCCCGTATTCTGAGACTGTGACCCCTGGTTCTGGACTCCCCAGCCATCGGGAACATCCTCCCTGCATCTAGTCTGCTGGTCCTGTTAGAATTTTCTATGTTTCGATGAGATCACCTCTCATTCTTCTAAACTCTAGTGAACATATGATGTGGAGATGAACACTATTCAATTAATTTATGGCCTTGATAACGGGCAGTTGGAAAGATTGTCTGTAATCACCAGGCATTGTTCTGTGACTATATATGCGGTAATTTTCAATGAATCTCGACACTCACCTGACGAAGGAAAAAGCCTCCGAAAGCTTGTGATTTTCAAATAAAACTGTTGGACTATAACCTGGTGTTGTAAGATTCCTTACACTAGTGAACATAGGCCTAGTCGACCCAATCTCTCCTCATATGTCAGTCCTGCCATCCCAGGAATCAGTCTGGTAAACCTTCGTTGCACTCCCTCGATGGCAAGGACATCCTTCCTCAGATAACGGGACCAAAACTGCACACAATACTCCAGATGTGGTCTCACCGAGGCCCTGTATAACTGCAGTAAGACATCCCTGCTCCTGTACTCAAATCCTCTTGCAATGAACGCCAACATACCATTCGCCTTCCTAACTGCTTGCTGCACCTGAATGCTCGCTTTCAGCGACTGGTGTACAAGGACACCCAGGTCTTGTTACACCTCCCCTTTTCCCAATCTATCACCATTCAGATAATAATCTGCCTTTCTGTTTTTACAACCAAAGTGGATAATATATTGTGAATAGCTGGGGCCCAAGCACTGATCCCTGCGGTACCCCACTAGTCACTGCCTGCCACCCGGAAAAAGATCCATTTATTCCTACTCTCTGTTTCCTGTCTGTCAACCAATTCTCAATCCATGCCAATATATTCCCCCCAATCCCATGTGCTTTAATTTTGTGTGGGACCTTATCAAAAGCCTTCTGCAAATCCAAATACACCTCATCCACTGGTTCTCTCCTATCTATTCTACTAGTTACATCCTCAAAAAACTCCAGTAGATTTGTTAAGCATGATTTCCCTTTCATAAACCCATGCTGACTTTGTCCAATCCCGTTAATCCCCCCCCAAGTGTTCTGTTATCATATCCTTTATAACAGACTCTAGCATTTTCCCCACTATTGATGTTAGGCTAACTGGTCTGTAATTACCTGTTTTTTCTCTCCCTCCTTTTTTAAATAGTGGGGTTACATTTGCCACCCTCCAATCTGTAGGAACTGTTCCAGAGTATTCAAATTATAACATGTTACAAAAAAAAGTTAAACAACTCATGTTTATTATTCATTCATTATTACCTGATTAATTCTGAATGAACAGCAAAGATGCGCAGAATTCTCCAACGTGGTAAAAGGAGGCTGACAGCAATGAAACTGTTGAATTCCCACAATAATTTAAGCCTCCCAGTAGACAGGTTCAGTTTTTGAAAGAGTTGCCACCCCTTAAAAGTATCTAAGGATTCTATTTTTCCACAGGTTCGTCTTACAGAGGACTTTTATTTGAAATCTATTTTCTGTTGGAGAGATTGGAAATATCCAAGGGAAGCAAAGAAATTAAATTCATATCCTCATGAATGATATGAGCTACATATTAGAAACTTGCCAAAAGAGACTTGGTCACACCATGCTGATTAAAAACACAAGCTCCAACCAATTGCTGCTGTTTCAGCAAATTTCCATCCTGCACCATGAAGCGACCAGCATTACCACACTACGGATGATTACTTAAAGCCATGGGGCATGATTTTAATCTGGCGGCATAAGTCAGCGGGTAGGTAAGTAGTCACTGGAAACCCGGAAAACTTTTCTGCGGTCAGCTTGAGCGATCGCAACTAAATTGTAGGCCCTTAATTTTATTTCCGGGTTTCGCGTCCGCAAGCTGCACAGTGGGCGTACTGCACACCCAAATGACACGCTGGGAACTGGAGTATTTAAAGGACCAGTGCAACCATGGCTTTTGAAGGAGGAAGGAGGAAAATTGAAAAATGCAGCACCACAGGTCTAAGGCAGGCACCCCGTTTTAGTGGCTTCTCTCTTGAGTTGCTATTGGCTGGTGTTAGGAGCAGGAGGGAAATACTATATCCGGATGATCGGAGGAAGCGCCCTGCTTCTGCCACCAAGAAGGCGTGGCTGGAGGTGGCAGAGGAGCTGAGCAGCAGGAGCACGGTGGTAAGGTACAATGTAGGAAGTGCTTTAATGACCTAACCAGGTCAGGAAAAGTGAGTAAAGTTACTGATTCACCTATATCCTGTGGAGTACATTACTCCCCTCTCACTCTGTCTTGCAAAGCGTACTCCATCACCTCACTCCTCATAGCCACTGAAATCTCATCATCAATTTACCTTCACTTTCTAGGCACTTCCTCACCTCCCCATTTGTGAACCTACCACTCCCACTCACCCCAACTCTGATGCAATGTGATGAAGCTGTCTGATCGTCACCCTTTGATGCATCTGATTCATTGTCAGCCTCACCCAAAGCAATGCATCCATTGGGTGAACACATCAACTTCACTCACTCACATGTCTGTTCTTTCTCCCTTTGCAGGAAAAGAGAGCACAAAATGCACAGGAGAGGAGTAGGACTGGAGGGGACTCACCACAAATAGTACCCCTGACAGATGCGGAGGAGGAGGCATTGGACATCAGTCGCATGGTTGCATTCCTGGCCATTGGAGATGGTGAGATTGGCAACCCACAAATGATTGGTGACAGAAATTTAACATCCTTCACACACATTATGAATTGATGTTATCAATGATTGACCAGTTGCAAACCTCAGTACGCTTGTTGGAAACTAACTTCTGTGATGATTTTTTAATATTGCTTTATGTTCTCTTCCAGGGCCTTCACAGATTGATGAGGAGGCAGGTGCCATGGAAGAAGGTGATTCCTCAGAGGAGCTCCATTCCTCTGAGGGAGTACCGTCACATCACATCCATCCATGGACCAGCGCAGATATTGGCACTTCGGTGGGTCCTGTTAGACAGTTAGTTGGGTTGTCACCTGGTGATTCAACACTCACAAGTGAGCACAAGCAGATACTGGTGGCAGGGGCAGCCGTGGAGAGTCCATGTCGGGGCGCACTTCTCTCCAAGCTCTGCTCAGCTGGACACAGATGCTGAACCCCAGGGGACATCGTTGAGAGTGAGAATGCTTGAGGTACAGCTCCACCTTTGCGAGGTAATGGAAAAGGTGTCATACACACTCTCCACAATAGCAGAGAGGATGGAGGAGTCCAACTCCATCGCTAGTGGATTGGTGGCGCAGGTAAGTGCGGGAGTATCTTCAAAGGAGAGAGTGGCAGCTTCCATTGAGCTTCAAGCATGGCTGTCAAATGAGTCCAGGCAGACAGAAACTTCATCTGTGACCTTATAAAGCATCACATCTCCTCATCAGCCTGCTGTCCAGCAGAGTGGTGGGAATGATGTTGTGCCGGCCCGGGAGAGGGATGATGGCGAAAGGGGACATGGAAGTGGAGATTCCACTCAAAGTGCTCTCACATCTCACCCGTTGCCCCCCCCCCCCACCCCAACCAGTACCCGCAATGCTGCCTCCTCTCCCGATGTCCGATTCTGCCTCTGCACAGGTGCAGGTGGAGCAGTCTTTGGCAGGGCCCTTACTGGCTCCAAAACCCAGAGGTCGTAGGCCAAAAGCTAAGCAGTAAGGGCATGAATCTGAGCAACCTGTCACTATCTCTGTTGGAGCACAGGGGATGCACCACAAAGAAATGGTAGGAAGAGGAAGGCTAAGGTTTTGTAATCACCAAGGGTATACACAACGGTGTTTGATGGAATGTCAGGTTTTTCATTTATATTTGTTTTTTGTTAAATGCACACTAAATATTATAATTCTCACCACTACTGCCACGTCTTGCCCATTTTTCAGTCCCTCCTGTGAATTCGACCTTTCATGTGCTTTGTTATGAACACCAAGACATGATGCCACCCATTGGGCGTGTATACAATGGGTGTATGCGTGGTTGAAGGGCTGTTTTGTGCTAACGGAGGGGGTGGGGGGTTGCTGGTGGTGGTGGTGGTTGTCCCAGGCGGTCTGAGTAGTTCCACTACCTTCAGTTTGCAGATCTCATTACTAGAATGTGTTAGATATGAGTGAATCCCTTGCATCACAAGCAGCCATGTGCACTGCTACTCTGGCGATGGGTTCCCCATCTTCGATCTCCTCCTCCTCATCCTCATTCTCATCGTCTTCTTCAATGTTGTCGGCAGATGAGGATGCTGCATGAGCGCATTTGAGCTCCTCCACCTGTAACCCTCTCTGTTGAGTGATGTTGTGCAGGACGCCACACACAACTATTATTCTGCACACCCTCGCTAGTGAGTACTGAAGGGCTTCCCCAGATCGATCCAGGCACCTGATGCGCATCTTCAGCATTCCTATGGCTTGTTCAATGACAGACCTAGTGGTGATGTGACTGTCGTTGTGGCTGCTTCGTTGTTGGGGTTTCTCACAGGTGTCATGAGCCACGTCTGCATGGGGTATCCCTTTTCTCCAAGGAGCCAGCCCTTAAGTCTGTCTCGTGTGTGGAAGAGGGCCAGGATGTTGGACTCGTATAAAATGAAGGAAGCATGACAGCTGCCAGGGAATCTGGCACACATCTGCAGCAACCGCCTCTGGTGGTCACAAACCAGCTGCGCATTGATGGAGTGATATTCCTTTCAGTTGATGAACAATCCTGGCTCATGTGGAGGTCCTCGGATTGCTACGTGTGTGCAATCAATTGCACCCTGTACCCGTACGAAGTCAGCCAGAGAGTTGAAACTCACTGCCCTCTCAGTCTGGGCGATGTCATCGCAGGGGAAGTTGACATAGTCGGATGCTCTGGCAAACAAGCCATCCATGACCTGTTGTATGCACTTGTGTTCAGATGACTGAGAGTCCCTGGAGATGTCACCGGTGGCACCCTGGAAGGATCTGGAGGTGAAGAAATTGAGGACAGTGGTGACTTGAACTGCGACGGGCAATGCATGGCCACCAGGCCCAGCCGGGAACAGTTCTGCATAAAGGAGTGTGCAGAGGTCTGCGACCACCCAGTGACTCAATCTCAGCCTGTGTAGGCACTGTTCCTCAGAGAGGTCCTGGAAGTTCAGCCTCTGCCTGTATATCCTCTCACGTGGGTAGTGCCTCCTGTGAACTCGGCCCCTCTGTTGGTCCCCTCTCTGTTCTTCTGCAAGTCCTTGTAGCGCACCTCAGTCTTGTGCATCTGCAACTCCCAGAACCATGCGTGCCGTGGATGGTGATGTGCCTCCTCCTCAGATGTACTGTGGAATAGATCCATTGCGCCCCCATCCTAATGTTGTCAGTTTGAGGGGATCCGAAGTGTAAGTAAATTTGTCTGAACTCAAGAATTCTCAGTGTGACCAAAGAAATCTCAGTCTAAACACAAAGAACTCCCAGCCAAAAGTTTGTCTGCGAGAACTGATTGTCCTGCTGCAAAAACTCACCTTCTATTCACATGTGTCAATCATTAGTTTAAAGGTCCAAATGAGGGTCGGCTGCAACTCACTTCCGTTTCCATGGCATATTTCAGAGGCCACAGGAGACACATCCAGGGAAAGTTAAAATCATTTGTGTAACTCAATACACAAAAAGGTATTCCCCTTAACTAGTTTAAATGCCTAAATTGGCCCTTTAAATATTGGCCCACTGGCTTTAAGTGCTGGCGGGACTTCCAGGTGTCTTGTCATGTGTACGCATCCAAACGCGTCCGGGTCAGACTCAGAAGTTGGTGCGTTGGAGTCAGGAAGCAGTCCCACTCTGATTTCTTAGAATTTTCACTGCCCACCCGCCCCCAACCCACCCGTTCTTGGGGGTTTAAAATTACCCCCATGGTCTCAGATCAAACTGAACTCATGTGAGAGCACAACTCAGCAGGCAACATCAGCTGACTAGTCAAATGTGGTGCATCACTGCAATTACATAAGCCATCCTGTGTGCACAAAAGATCCCCCCCCTCCCACCCAGCCCTGATTTCCAGCCATCCCCCCCCACCAGCCCTCCCTATTGTAGGCTTCCTCCCCTCCCGATTGCCGACCTCCCCCACTCCCGATTGCCGACCTCCCCCACTCCCGATTGCCGATCTCCCCCACTCCCGATTGCTGACCTCACCCTTCCCGATTGCAGCCCCCCTTCCAATTGCCGACAACCCCCCTCCTGATTGCCAACTTCCCCCCGAATTGCGATCTCCCCCCCCCCCTCCTGATTGCCCAAGGGTCCCTGGCTGCGGCCTCCTGTGGCTAGTGTTCTATCCCGCTCGTTGGCCAGGCTGTCCATTTGGCTGGTTACCCAGTGGGATGCAGAGTTCCAAAATGTTAATGAGGTCCTGCCGTTAAGATCAGCAGGACCTTTGCGTCCCCGGCCTTGCCGGGTTCTTTGTCCGTTTTCAGCCTCACCGGCATCCTCCCCGCTTTCCCATAAATATCGGGGCCCATGTTCTTTAACAATCTCAATAACACTTGAATCTTTTTTTTCAAAAGGTATTCATCCAGTATATTTGTAAAAATGACAGCTGTCTCAGAATTACCTACTTTTCCCAATTCTCTGTCTCTAATATTCATTATCCTGTGGGAACAATAATATCTAATCTTGCTCAAGGCTTGTGAATTTTGTAATTGTGTCCTTGAGTTCAGTACACATTATCCAAGCTAAATACCCAGCTTATCTCTGCCTCATCTGTACCTTTCATTATTCCACAAGAGCTGTATTATTTCTCCTTTCAGTCTTCTTTTCTGAAGCAAAAATAAGTTCAGTTGCCTAGTCATTCTTTATAACTTAGTCCCATAAGGTTCAGAGTTGCCCTGGTCAATCTTCTCTGAACTATCTCCATTGTATTTATGTCCTTTTTGAGTAAGGTGACCAAAACTAAGCTCCAGAATTCATCTTATAAGTGAGCTAAACAACCTTATTAAAATGTGTTGTTATGTCTAATCCAATGCTCTTTAGATGTACCCCAGTATGTCATTTAACGTACTGGCAATTGTTTCAAATTGGTTTCACAGTGGCTGATTTCTTTTAGTGCATAAAAATGATCATGTCCAAATCCTTTTCCACCCCTGCTAATGTTCTAAACATCTTTATCATCCTTACATGCATGACCTTACATTTATTAACATTGACAGTTTTTTGTCATTTCCAGACCATCTATTGGTTTACATCTCTACAAATACTATCAAATTCTTTTCTACTTGTTACCTACCCACTTATTGAATGGCTTTAATAGATAGTATAGGGTTCTGTACTGCAGGCTCTTCAGCCTCCTCCTGCTCCTCTTGGTGTTCCCCTTCCTTCAGCCTCCTCCTGCTCCTCTTGGTGTTCCCCTTCCTTCAGCCTCCTCCTGCTCCTCTTGGTGTTCCCCTTCCTTCAGCCTCCTCCTGCTCCTCTTGGTGTTCCCCTTCCTTTAGCCTCCTCCTGCTCCTCTTGGTGTTCCCCTTCCTTCAGCCTCCTCCTGCTCCTCTTGGTGTTCCCCTTCCTTCAGCCTCCTCCTGCTCCTCTTGGTGTTCCCCTTCCTTTAGCCTCCTCCTGCTCCTCTTGGTGTTCCCCTTCCTTCAGCCTCCTCCTGGTCCTCTTGGTGTTCCCCTTCCTTCAGCCTCCTCCTGCTCCTCTTGGTGTTCCCCTTCCTTCAGCCTCCTCCTGCTCCTCTTGGTGTTCCCCTTCCTTCAGCCTCCTCCTGCTCCTCTTGGTGTTCCCCTTCTTTTAGCCTCCTCCTGCTCCTCTTGGTGTTGATCATTCCTCGCATTTTCCCAAATAATTGATCATTATTTGGGCAAATGCGTGGAAACCCGAGAAATCACAGAGCTATCATGAACCATTTCTACAAAGGAGAGCCTTGATTGCCCAAGAGCCACCCTGAGACGGGTCATTATTGGTGATGTGATGAACTGCCTTTAAATGAAGGCAGCAGGACAGCTTCCTGGGAAGTGAGCACTGATTTACATAATCCAATGCTGATGGTCGCAAGTGCACACATTTTTTTGGAGACAGCTACATCAGAGTGGAAGAGTGAGTCACCTCAGATGGGAGAGGATTAGCTTCAGGAACAGCCCCCAAGCTCTCAGATGCATCTGTTGATATATTACTTGCAGAATTGAGGGCAAGAAGGGAACAACTTATGGGGCCTGAAGGCAGGAAACCACATAAGAGGGTGGTACAGACCTTTATGGAAGGAAGTGGCAGAGACAGTCAGTGCCTCCATCACCTCACAAGTTGCCACACAGTGCAGGAAAAGGTTCAATGACCTCATAAGTTTGATGTGGAGATGCCGGTGATGGACTGGGGTTGACAATTGTAAACAATTTTACAACACCAAGTTATAGTCCAGCAATTTTATTTTAAATTCACAAGCTTTCGGAGATTTTCTCCTTCCTCAGGCAAATGTTTCAGGCATAAGTTTAGCCAAGGTAAGGAATGACACTATTCCCCATGCAGATCTTGTAAGAATGATAGCGACATGGTTCTCTTCCTTACCTATCATGCTTTGTGTCAGCCTTGGCTCAGGGGTAGCACTCTTGCCTCTGAGTCAGAAGGTTGTGATATCAAGTTCCACTTCATAGACTTGAGCAGATAATATATGTTGTAACATCAGTGCAGTACTGAGGGAGTGCTGCACAGGTCAGAGGTGTTGTCTTTCAGATGAGACATTAAAGCAAGGCACCATCTGCCCTCTCAGGTGGACATAAAAGATCCCATAGCACTACTCGAAGAAGAGCAGGGGAGTTCTCCCGGTGTCCTGGCCAATAATTATCCCTCACTCACATCACTAAAACAGATTATCTGGTCATTATCTCATTGTGGTTGTGGGACCTTGCTGTGCGCAAATTGGCTGCCGCATTTCCCTACATTGCAACAGTGACTACACTTCAAAAGTACTTAATTGGCTGTAAAGTGCTTTGGAACATCATGACGTCATGAAAGGCGCTATATAAACACAAGTTCATTCTTCCTAACGAGGTAAGAGCAAAACTGGACTTCTCACAAGAAACCTCTGGAGACAATATTGGACTATTTTAACTCTGTCATTGTGTAAACTCACTTTGCCTGCCACAAGGGGGGTGTGCTAGGCTTAAAGGAGAGGTGTTTAATGGGAGTCTGCACCTACAAGGTATTATAATCATATGATTATGCAGACACTTCAATGAAAAGCAGTGCAATTGCAAATCAGGTTCCTTCATCACTGTATTCTCTCCTTATAAAGGAGAAGGTTGCACATAACAAGCATGAAAATGTCCCCGAAGGAGGAAGAGACACTTTTGGAAGTTTGGGTACACATGAGGAGGAATCATTTCAGCTTGTGGGAAGATATACAGGAGAGGCTGTGAGAGATGGCGAAGTAGGAGGTGAAATATGAAGAGGAGGTAGGTAAATGCAGGGAAAAGGAGAGTATTGTTAGTTTCAGCTTGAGGTGGAATGTCAAAGCTTTTAAATGGGCATAGACTCAGCTGCTGTTTCTTCAAAGAAACATTTGATTGCTCAAACAGTTAAAGAACCTTTTCAGTTTGTAACCTTCTAGGCAATTGTATAGGTCAAGAGCAGAACTGGGCACAAAGGCAACTGAGCATATTATCGTCACATCTCCTGCCTGTCCACAAACAATACAAGGAAAAGACAAAAGGGAGTAGCTTAGGAAAGAGATTTTTTTAAAAAGACAATTAAGAAGCCAAAGAGGAAATATGAAATGAGAATATCAAAGAATATAAAAATAATTAGTAAAGTTTTCAATAGGCACATAAATACCAAAAGGAGAATTAAGATAAACATAGGACCATTAAGGAACGAGCAAGATAAAATCACAGGTGATGATACTAGAATGGCAGGGATACTGGATAGATACTTTGCCTCTGTTTTCTGTGACGAGGCTAACAAAGAGGAAATAACAATAGTAGAAGAAGTCAAGGGTGATATTACTACAGTTAAGATAAAAAGAAACTAGATAATAGACAAACTAGCCAAATTTAATGAGGGGAAAAAAACCCAGGTATATATGGATTGCATCTGCAGATACTCTACGAACCCACGAAGGAGATAACAGAGGCACTAATATCCATATATAAAAATTCAATAGATAAAAGGTATAATGACAGCAGACTGTGTACAGCAAATTCTTATCTTCAAAAAGGGAGATAAAACTAATCCAGGGAACTATAGACAAGTTAGCTTAACATCAATGGTAGGAAAGATATGAGAATTTGGGCTAAAAGGTGAGATAACAAAACATCTGGAGATGGAGAATATAATTTAAAAAAATAGTCAGCATGGATTTCCAAAAAAAGGTCATGTTTGACTAATCTTATTGAATATTTTAGAAGAAGTGACAGAATAGACAAGGGCAATGCAATAGATGAGGTATACATGGACTTTCAAAAGGTTTTTGATCAGATGCCATGTAAGAGACTCATGACAAAGGTCAATGGGTGTGGAGTGAGGGGTCAGGTAGCAGTTAGATTGAAAGATAGCTACAAAATAGAAAAGGGCAGGACTTAAGGGAAGTTTCTCAGACTGGCTGAAGGTGGGTAATGGTGTCCCATAGGGATCCATGCTGGGACCATTGTTTACCATATACATAAATGAGATAGGAGACAGAATAGGAATATTGGGTATGTACTCAAATTGGCAGGATGTGACTAGTGGTGTCCCTCAGGGATCTGTACTGGAGCCTCAGCTTTTCATTATATTTATAAATGATTTGGATGAAGGAATAGAGGGCTGTATATCGAAGTTTGCTAATGATGCTAAGTTAGGTGGCATAGTAAATAGTGTAGATGGGAGCAGAAAGTTCAAAGGAACATTGATAGATTAAGTGAAAGGGCAAAACTCTGGCAGGTGGAGTTCAGTGTAAGGTCATCCACTTTGGACCAAAGAAAGATCAGAGTATTTTCTAAATGGTGAGAAGCCAGAAACTGTGGAGGAACAGAGAAATTTAGGGGTCACTAAAAGCTACCGGCCAGGTACAAAAATTAATTAAAAAGGCTAATTGGCCTTTATCTCAAGAGGACTGGAATACATAGGGGTGGAAATTGTTAGTTATATAAAGCAGTGGTTAGACCCCATTTAGAGTAGTGTGATCAGTTCTGGACACTGCACCTCAGGCAGGATACATTGGCCTTGGAAAAGAAGAAAGACTTGCATTTATATAGCGCCTTTCATACCTCGGGGTAACTACATGATGGGAATAAATGTATTCTATGATACTTCACTTTAAGATCCTTCAGTGTGGCCTCTTGCATGTCCTCATCCTCTTCTTCTTCATAGAATGGAAGCAGAGGATTCCATTTGCCCACTCAAATTTTAATTTGTCCTGTACTCATTTCAAATGGCAGGAGAACTCTTCAGTGAAACTCCAGATCTCAAGGAAACAAACATTACCATCCCAGTAAAGTTCCACAAAGCTACATGCAGTTCTCCAATAATAGCCTTCATTTTGCAGTATCCACCTCATATAGTGGCATTGTTTCCCATTGTTGGGTGTGGGCATTAATTGGGGAAAATCATGGGAATAGCTTGGTCACACCTACCCACCCCCATTTATATGCAGTGGGTTGGACTCCGTACAAATGGTAACTAATTATTTTTTGGGAGCAAAATTTTTGTGCCCATCTTTTGGGGTTAGATAGCAGCAGCAAACCACATGACTTGCTTTCCCTGTTTTTAGTATTGCAAAACCACCAAAAAGCAAAGGAAAATCCAAAAGAGGATTTCTTTAACAAAAAGAAAATGGTAGTGCTATGAAAGATCATCAATTTAAAGGGTTAATCCTTGTAAGCCATGCACACATTCAGGCACAGCTAGGTGCAACTAATTAAGCATCCTTACGCCAGCTTGAGCTGAACACAAGGTATATTCATGTGTCATGGTCCTTAGGTAAATGATGCATTAACGAGGTTGTGAATAATGTTATTAGTATGATGTCTTCAACTCAGTGATTTACTCTAGGAGGCAAGAGAGAGAAATTAAATCATTGGGAAGAACAAGTACATTTGAAGTGTAGTCCTTGTAATGTAGGGGAATGATGGATGATGACCTACCGGAGATGTAACCCAGAAGAATGGTTTTTGTAAAATTGATATCATTTTGGGATCCAGTATATGAGTAATTTGAGAAAAGACATGTGGTAAATGTAGCATGCTTAGAAGCAAAAATGTGACTTTGGACCTATAATTCCCAAAGCTGTTCACCACTGGGGTTTAGCTTGTGTCATTTCTGGGTCTGTTGTAGATAAATTGACAGAGATTGATTGCTATGATTAGTCAACAACTCCATTATCATTGTATCATGTGACTACTAGGATGGTAGCAGGCGAACTAGATGGACCTTGGATTTATTTTTGTCTAGCAATTCCTATGATTAAAGTCTGGCAATTAAAGTTTCTAGGACATGACTGGTTACTTGAAGGATACATTTGAAAATGATCCACAAAGCCAAATTTGTCAAAACAGAAAGATTTTTTTCTTACCTGAATGTGGAGCCAGGAGAAAAAGGTATGTGCCTCCTGGTTCCACAGCACTACCATGAGCTGCTGCCAGCCATGGTTGCCCCCATCCCCTCCTCTCCCAGAATCTACCTGAGGGCTGCTGTCTATAAAATGACCCAGTGGAAACTGAATGAGGATTCTGGGGCAGTCAGCAGTTTGGGACAGGTGGGGTCTCTGGCCTACGTTTCCTTTGTGGGACCCGGAGGAGCACTCCTGCTCTTCATGGCCCCATAAAGGAAAAATTTAAACTTACCTTCTAGGGCCTCTTCAATCTTCAGACCAGGTTTTCGCTGTCGGGGCCGCTTCAGAACCTCCCCCCATCCACGGATGTCCTAAATGTCAGTTTCTTTCTTTCCGGAAATGGTGATATTTACCCTTGCAATCAAGCTACAGTAGGCATAGTTATCAATTCAGCTCTCCATCCAATTCATTCTTTAGTATCTCTGGTAATTGAAAGTTAAGTTGCACTTCAATCAGTTTTCGTATGTAACGATTTGTCCAATACACAGCAACTAAGATAGGTTACTTAACTGGAATTTTTTGATACAATGGTCCTGAATCTTCTGTCAGTTACGTCGTTTGCCAACAGAGGGAGTTAATCGCAAGTTTCCTGCGGTAAGTTTATTTAAATATTTTTGGTGGATTTCTGGTGAAACTTGAATGTTTAAACATCAAAAGGAGTACTCCACTGATTGCTTAATGGGTAACTATGCTATGTTGTGTGCTATAGAGCTTTATAAACCAAGAAGAGAGAACGGTCAATTCCTGGTCAGTTTTGAGTTAGCTACTCTGGAGTGACAGTGGACTATTACAATCAATGCTCTGGGATCAAGAGGGGGAGAAGGACTGGAACTCACTCCCTCAAAAGGCTGTGGATGCTGGGTCAATTGAAATTTTCAAGGTTAAGATTTATAGATTTTTTTTTGTTCGGTAAGGATGTCAAGGGATCTGGAACAAAGGCAGGTAAATTGAATGGCTCGAGGGGTTGAATGGCCTATTCCTGTTCCTATGACTGTCCAGAGTTCTTACTCCTGATTGCTATTCAGTGATCCCTGCTTGAAAGTGCACAAGTGTGGATGTTGGATGAGGACATTAAGAAACTCAGTTGTGATTCAACCCCAGGGTCAATTAACCTGCTGACTAATCTAGACTCATGAAAAGCAGTCACTTGGGAGTGCCCGTGACACAACACTCTAGACTGAGTCACTGGCTTCAAGGAAAGAAGGGGAACAAATTAGAAAAGTAAGCCTTGCAGTTAGCAAAATGAAATACTTAAGTAGACAACAAGAGAGAGATAACCAGCTGATGGCCTGAAACAACCCCAGAGACACACCATAGCACTTATTCCACACCTGTGCTGCAATTGGAGTTTATTTCACTGCAAGCGCTAAAGCTAAACAGAACTGTCTGAGGAGTTCTTCACCTCCCACAAGTTAACTCAAGCCAGAAGCCAGTAATTCTAAAGCAAATAGCTGGGCTGTGCAAGAATTCAGATCGCATATTCATGCTTACAAGTATCTTTATTTCACATGCTAAATGGGTAATAGAAACTCGAGAGAAATGACTCAAATTAAGTTGAATAACTCAGATGTGAGAGAGCACTCATTGGCTTGCACTGCTAACATACATAATTGCCCTTTCTCATTGGAGCTCTTAAACATAGAAACATAGAAAATAGGAGCAGGAGTAGGCCATTTGGCCCTTCAAGCCTGCTCCGCCATTCAATACGATCATGGCTGATCCTCTATTTCAATACCATATTCCCGCTCTCTCCCCATACCCCCCTTGATGCCTTTTGTGTCTAGAAATCTATCCAGCTCCTTCTTAAATATATTCAGTGACTTGGCCTCCACAGCCTTCTGTGGTAGAGAATTCCACAGGTTCACCACCCTCTGAGTGAAGAAATCTCTTCTCATCTCAGTCCTAAATATCCTATCCCGTATCCTGAGACTATGACCCCTCGTTTTGGACACCCCAGCCAGGGGAAACATCCTCCCTGCATCCAGACTGTCTAGCCTTGTCAGAATTTTATATGTTTCAATGAGATCCCCTCTTATTCTTCCAAACTCGAGTGAATACAGGCCAAGTCGACCCCATCTCTCCTCATATGACAGTCCTGCCATCCCAGGGATCAGTCTGGTGAACCTTCGCTGCACTGCCTCTATGGCAAGTATATCCTTTCTTAGGTAAGGAGACCAAAACTGCACACAATACTCCAGGTATGGTCTCACCAAGGCCCTGTATAACTGCAGTAAGACATCCTTGCTCCTATATTCAAATCCTTTTGCAATGAAGGCCAACACACCATTTGCCTTCCTAACTGCTTGCTGCACCTGCATGTTTGCTTTCAGTGACTGGTGTACAAGGACATCCAGGTCCTTTTGTACATCAACATTTCCCAATCTATCACCATTTAAATAATGCTCTGCCTTTCTGTTTTTCCTTCCGAAGTGGATAACTTCATATTTATCCACATTGTACTGCATCTGCCATGTATTTGCCCACTCACTCAACTTATCTAAATCGCCTTGAAGCCTCTTTGCATCCTCTTCACAACTCATGATCCCACCTAGTTTTGTGTCGTCAGCAAACTTGGAAATATTACATTTGGTTCCCTCATCCAAATCATAGATATATATTGTGAATAGCTGGGGCCCAAGAACTGATCCCTGCAATACCCCACTAGTCACTGGCTGCCACTCCGAAAAAGACCCATTTATTCCTACTCTCTGTTTCCTGTCTGTTAACCAATTTTCAATCCATGCCAGTATATTACCACCAATCCCATGTGCTTTAGTTTTGCACAATAACCTCATATGTGGGACTTTATCAAAGGCCTTCTGAAAATCCAAATAAACCACACCCACTGGTTCTCCCTTATCTATTCTACCAGTTACATCCTCAAAAAACTCCAGTAGGTTTGTCAAACATGATTTCCCTTTCATAAATCCATGTTGACTTTGTCTAGTACTGTTGATATTTTCTTAAATGGAAACAAGAGCTACCATTTATAGGAATAGGCAGTAATAAGTGTAACATCTAATACAAACCTGAGTATGAATACAGAATGGTATATTAACACAAACAGTGAATGAGAAATATCCAGCATGGCTTTTATTGAGAAGTAAAAATAGGAATTAAAGAATCTAGAAGACGAAGGCAATGACAAACAAGCTTACCTCCTAAACAAAATGACAACATAGATTTGTTTTCCGGATATGGTCAATGCTGGCAAGGCTGCATTTATTGTCCATCCCTAGTTTCTCCTTGAACTGCTTAAGTTCTTGTGGTAATGGTGTTAGTTAGGGAATTCTAGGATACTGACCCAACGATGATTAAGGGATGGCAATATATGCCCAGGTCAGGGTAGCGTGTGACTACCAACTACAGAAAATGCAGAATCAAAGAGCTGAATAGTCTCCAATAGAGTCATAAAGGCCAATTTCCCAAGGACCATGCAGGTGAGTGGTAAACATGGGACTGTTACTGGAAGTGCACCCCACCTGGAGCTGGTGCCTTGTGCTCCAATTTTCTGTCAGGACTAATTTTAATGTGGGTGTTTTGTGGACAAGCAATGTGCATTGCAATTGGATATTGGAATGAAGGAACAAGAAATTGTAGCTTACAGAGGAAGTCTTGGAAGGTTTTTAATGCTAGACTATTCTGAGAGCTGGATACCATTGTAAAAGCTGCTAAACTATCCTGGAGTGGTTTTTGCCAGTTCTACTGCTAAGTTCAAAGTTTTGTCATATGGAAGAGATAGAAAGAAGTAAATATTACACCAGAATGTCTTACACCAAGAATTAATTTAACATGGAGATAGACTAAGATTTTGGAAGATGCAGTGAGAGTTAACAAGTAACAAAGCATTGACTGTAAAGGCAACATGAAAATAGTTAAGTAATGAAAGCAGCTTAGTTGGAATGAGATTTGTGATGCAGAGCTCATGAAAATGAACAGAGGTGCATTGCAATAAGGCAAGCATACAGAGGGAGTATCCAATATTTTATCCAGATATTCGATTTCAGCGTTCTTGCGAAAATGCAAACTGATTAGTTTCAGAGAATCACATTTCAATTTGAATCACATTTGAGAATATTCCAGTAAGATATTTCCCAGGAGATGCAGATTTGTTTCTTCATAGTTATACACATCAACAAGGCATAAGACAATATAGCAACACTGCGGAAGGAGGTAGAGAGAAAACACGGAACTATAGGCCAGTTAGCCTGATATCAGTAGTAGGGAAAATGCTAGAATCTATTATTAAGAATATTGTAACAAGGCACTTAGAAAATCATAATATGATTAGGCAGAGTCAACACTGTTTTATTAAAGGGAAATCGTGTTTGACAAATCTATTTGAATATTTTGAGGGTGTAACTAGCAAGGTAGATAAGGAGGAACCAGTAGATGTAATATATTTGGATTTTCAAAAGGCATTTGATAAGGTGTTACACAAGGTTAGCGCTCACGGGATTGGGGGCAATATATTTGCATGGATAGAGGATTGATTAATGGACAGAAAACAGAGTAGGAATAAACGGGTCATTTTCAGATTGGCAGGTTGTAACTAGTGGGGTACCGCAAGGATCAGAGCTTGGGCCTCAGCTGTTTACAATCAATATCAATGACTTAGATGAGGGGACCGAGTGTAATGTATCCAAGTTTGCTAACGATACAAAGCTAGGTGGGAAAGTAAGCTCTGAGGAGGATGCAAAGAGACTGTTGTGAGTGAGCGAGAAGGTGGTAAATGGATTATAATGTGGGGAAATGTGAAATTATCTACTTTGGTAGGAAGAATAGAAAAGCAGAGTATTTTTTAAAAGGTGAGAGACTAAGAAATGTTGGTAGTCAGAGGGATTTGGGTGTCCTTGTACACAAATCACAAAGTTAACATGCAGGTATAGCAAGCAACTAAGAAGCAAATGGTATGTTAGCCTTTATTGCAAGGAGGTTGGAGTATAAGAGTAAGGAGGTCTTGCTGCAATTATGTAGGGCTCTGGTGAGACCACACCTGGAGCATGGTGTACAGTTTTGGTCTCCTTACCTAAGGAAGGATATACTTGCCTTTGAGGGGTGCAACAAAGGTTAATTCCTGGGATGAGAGGGTTGTCTTATGAGGAGAGATTGAGTAGAATGGGCCTATACTCTCTGGAGTTTAGAAGAATGAGAGGTGATCTCATTGAAACATATAAAATTCAGAGGGGGCTTGACTGGGTAGATGCTGAGAGGCTGATTCCCCTGGCTGGAGTGTCTAGAACTAGGGGTCTTAGTCTCAAGTTAAGGGGTTGGCCATTAAGGACTGAAGAGGAAAAATTTCTTCACTCAGGATTGGAATCTTTGTAATTCTCTACCCCAAGGGGCCTAGGCTGCTCAGTCGTTGAGTATATTCGAGGCTGAGATTGATAGATTTTTGGACATTAAGGGAATCAAGGGATAGGGTGGGAAAGTGGAGTTGAGGTAGGAGATCAGCCATGATCTTATTGAATGGCGGAGCAGGCTCGAGGGGCCGTATGGCCTACTCCTGCTCCTATTTCTTATGTTCTTAACAGCCCGCTGGTGCCACACTGTAGGATGCTGGTTTATTTCCATGATTTCTCAAGAACAGTTTTTCACATACCTAAAATAAGATCAGATGAAGAGAATGGCAGATTCTTCCTAAAGAAGGAAGGAAAAAAATGGAAGATGAGTCAACTGATGTTTGCTCTGCAGATGAAAAAAATATATAAAATGTGGTGGAAAATTGAATTATTTAAGGACTAATGGAGGATCAAGCTGCTTCCTCCAAGTTAAAATTATTGATGCAATGAATACTCCATACTGCACCATTCTGAAAACATCCTGAGCAACAGGGATTCCTCTGGCTAATTTTCTGACCAAGTACACAGCCCATTTCAGTATTAATCTGCTTTATCACAAAGTAATAGAATGTGGGTTTACCCTGTGGCTTTCCACATGCTGAGTTACTAGGTTTACTCAGATCATCAAGGAGCTGTGCCAAGTAGAGGTGCTTCCCCTGAGGGAGAGAAAAAGGAAAAAGCAAACAATGAATCAACCCAAAACAAAAACACAAAATGCTGGAAAGGCAATTGAAAACTGTTAAAGTGAAAATGCAATTTCCAATCACGTTGTTCCTATGGAAATCATTCCACAAAGCAATGTACCCTGTGTAACTATTTATATGGAACAAAGGTCTGATGTAAATGAGAAATAACTTTTTTTTTCTCTATATATAAATCAAAATAATTTTGAGGTTGTGTCTGTGCAATGCACAGATCTCATTAAAGTTACAAGTATTAAAACAGCAGTGAGGTCATGGATCTCAAAAGTTTTGTGAGGATTCAGTTTCAATTCCACAAGCATGTGTAATCATCAAACCTGTATAATTGCACATTTTCAAGGATCTGCTATCTGTCATCGTCCAAATAATGATGTACTCAGAATATGAGAAGCTAAAACAGTACTGGAGAGAGAACTTCAAAACACCTTCAATATAATGCAGTTTGATTTGTACTTTGGAAGGGAGGATATCAAAGCAGCAGAATATTTTATACAGTGAGTTACATCTGATGTCATGAATTAGCAGTAAAATAGATATTTAACAGAAAAATACTAAATTACTAGTTTAATATTATCTCTGGCTGTTGGTATTACTAGCTTCTCGCTTCCATTTGTTGTGCGTCTCTTTAAAACCCATTTTTTGGACTGTGACATTAAATACAATAAATGTGATCTAACATTTTTTAATCCTGCATACATTTATAAAAATATAATTTATCATATTACATTCATGGAAAGTAATCATATGAGGCTCTAAGTTCTCAGGGCAGTGGTGTGAGAAGCTCAGCAGAATCGCTGAGCAACGAGCTGATCCCTCATCTCCTGCTGCAAGGCGTTGATGTGGCCTTCCTTCTGCTTCCTTTCCTTCCCCCTACTCTTCTCCTTCCTATGAGGTCTGCTGCTGCTGCGGTTCTGCCTCCTCCAAATGAAGGCCACTCTGTCAGCGTATCAGTCGGCGACTCCACCTGGGGCATATTGTAGGGAGCCTGCCGACTGCTTGAGACACCTCAATCACTGCTTCAGCATCCCTAGGGTGTGTTCAATAATCAACCTGGTTGTGCTCTGATATCAATTATATCTCTGTTTCTCAGGTAACATGGCATTGGCCAGGTGTGTCATTAGCCAGGATATCCCTTGTCTCCAACAGCCATCCTGCCATGTTCCTCACAGGGTTGAATATTAGGGGGATGGTAGTCTCAGGATAAATGCACTGTGCCAGCTCTCTAGATAACTTGTACAAACCTGCATGATGGTGTTCCTGTGATCAAACATTAGCTGGACATTGATGGAGCGGTAACCTTTGCTGTTGACGAAATGCTGCTGGCTCATGTTCCTGAGCCCTAATAGCAATATGTGTGCAGTCACTCACATTCTGCATGCAGGGGAAGATGGCCACTTCTGCAAATCCCTGAGTTCTCTTCTGTTGAATGCTGAGGCCAGTAGGAAAGGCGATGCACTGCTCAGCCATGGCGAACAGAGCTTAATGCAGCTGTGTACTTCAGACTGCGATACGCGGCTGATGTACCCTGTCGCAAACTGACAGGAGCCACTGGCAAAGCATAGTCCCCTGGTGCAGCAGGCAGCAGGTCCTGTTGCTGAAGGCTGAAGAGGTCTGCAACAGCCTGCCTGGAGAAGCACAACCTTCTCCTACACTGATCCTCAGATAGGTCCAAGAAGGTGACTTTTGGCCTGTACATTCTGTGTGCTGGATATGCCCTCCTATGGGCAGCCCCCTTACTCGCTGCCTTTTGAGAAGCCCAGCTGGTGTTGGTGCTGGTTTCTGAGGCTACTGCTACATCTCTTCCTCCAAGTGTTCCTCGATCTTAGAATAAAGAAGCAATAATTGCACCCATAATAAGCAGATAAAGATTGCTGAGGGTGATAAGGCCAAAAATGTGTGAATGAAGCAATCTGGAACCTGGAAACTCTCCTGGAAAACCAGACAGCAAAAAGATCTTATCGTCCACTGAGCTATAGCTCTGTTTACAGCTTCAGTAGCTCTCATACACCAAGCCCCCCAGGTTTTACGGACAGGTCCAGGACTGTGCATCACATCTGCAATTTTCAGTTAAAAGTGTGTCAGGGTCCGGATGATGTCAGCGGTGCACAACTTCTACATATTAATGAGCCCCCTGCCTCTCCTAGTTAAAATCATGATGAGTGTGAACATGTTTGGAATGCAACAGGAAGTGCCCAACCATCATTTTAATCCCCCGCCCGCCTCGTTTCCGCCAAGTGGGCAGGATTAAATTAGAGCCTGTTGGGGTGAAATTGGGCCGTGTAGCACCCATGTTTTGGGAGCTACGTGGACACCTAAATCCCAAAAATGGGGTCCGAGATACGTACACGCACTTCCGATGGGAAGTGCGCAGGACGCCATCTTGGTAAAGGGGTTTGTGCGCGCGCACCTAACGACCAGTGGCAGCATGCAGAGTAGGGAAACATTGACGCAAATCAGTGTACAACGCTGACTTGAAGCCACCGCTGACATTTTGGAACTCCACACTCCAGCAATGGCTCCATGGCAGTCGAACCTGATGTCCTCTCTCAGGATGACAGCATTCTTGGTTCCCGCCCCTGGCACTCTGCCAGTGCCCTGTCAGTCAGCCAGGCCAGACTGCGGCAGCCCATGTGGAGATGGTGCAGTCTAACCACCTCCTCTTGACATTCAATGGCATTACCATCGCCGATTCCCCCACCATCAACATCCTGGGGCTCACCAATGACCAGAAACTTAACTGGACCAGCCACATAAATACTGTGGCTACAAGAGCAGGTCAGAGGCTGGGTATTCTGCGGTAGTGACTCACCTCCTGACTCCCCAAAGACTTTCCACCATTTACAAGGCACAAGTCAGGAGTGTGATGGAATACTCTCCACTGGCCTGGATGAGTGCAGCTCCAACAACACTCAAGAAGCTCGATACCATCCAGGACAAAGCAGCCTGCTTGATTGGCATCCCATCCACCACCCTAAACATTCACTCCCTTCACCACTGGCACACCGGGGCTGCAGTGTGTACCATCTACAGGATGCACTGCAGTAACCCGCCAAGGCTTCTTCAACAGCACCTCCCAGACCTGCGACCTCTACCACCTAGAAGGACAAGGGCAGCAGGCACATGGGAACAACACCACCTGCACGTTCCCCTCCAAGTCACACACCATCCCGACTTGGAAATATATCGCCGTTCCTTCATCGCCGCTGGGTCAAAATCCTGGAACTCCCTACCTAACAGCACTGTGGGAGAACCTTCACCACACGAACTGCAGCAGTTCAAGAATGTGGCTCACCACCACCTTCTCAAGGGCAATTAGGGAATGGGCAATAAATGTTGGCCTTGCCAGCAACGCCCACATCCCATGAATGAATAAAAAAAAAAGCCAGGCTCTCCTGGCCCAGAGATACTCGAGTTCATCCTCCAAGGCCATTTGCAGTCTCTTCCATTGAAGGTCAGCAGCCTCCCACCACCCATGCTCCAGCCACTGGGGATGCACCTCGTAGGAGCACCAGTAAACGTAAAGGCACACCAACGACAGGCACTAAGGGAATGCAGAAGGGTGAATAGTATCAGTTTGTTTGAATCATTTGATGTGTAAATCTATAAATATGTTATGAGTTTGTATTTGGTGTTGGTTTTCATTTGTGCGATGAGCTGAGGGTGGAAGCAATGTGTAATCATAAGGAGTACAATTTGATGGTCATGTGGGAGAGGAAAGGTAAGGAGTGTGGGACTGTTGGTGAATGGGGAGGTGTTGTTGAGGTTACTGGTATCGCTCATTAATCATCTGATCACACAGAGCCCTGGCAGAAAGGGCCTGTCTACCTTGTTGCCTCCCTGCCTCTTCCTCCACTTCTTCCTCCTCCATCTCTTCTTCCTCCTCCTCCTCCGCCTCTTCTTGTAAGATTCTCAAAATTCACAGAT
Organism: Heptranchias perlo; assembly: GCF_035084215.1. Lineage (NCBI taxonomy): Eukaryota > Metazoa > Chordata > Chondrichthyes > Hexanchiformes > Hexanchidae > Heptranchias > Heptranchias perlo. Next base: position 62,820,875 of record NC_090328.1, read on the forward strand.
CCCCCAAAACTCGGAGAAAAACCCTAAAGAAATTCACCTTTTCCCTGAGTATGGAAAAACTTTGGCCATTGACTGAAATCCTAAGATGGAAGGATAGGTGAGAGGTCACCAGACGAATCCACAACACACACATGGAAGGTGGGAGAATTACTGCTTCAGACATGTCTCTGTTTTAATGCAAAACCGACAGCAGGTGGTCAACACTCAGCACAAATTCGAAAGGCAGTCAGCCAATGAAAGAGGCAACTGCTCCAGACATGGTGGGGCCATGTCTTTGTTTTAAAGCAAAACTGATACAAAAGGAAGCCTTCTGTGACAAGCTCTAAAATCGGAATTAACAATGACCCATCAGGAGAAGCAATTGCAACATGATGAGGGACCATCAAAAAGCCATCAAAGATTCTTAAGGACTTAGTAAGAACTGTTTAAACAGACATGAAGTGCCTCTTTTTTTAAAAAGGTGACGAAGACCATTGTAAGAGAGGGATACACAAGTGGAAACTCGAAACCTCTCGCTCTCTCTCTCTCTCTGGTTCTTGCTGGCTGCTTGTCTTGTTCTGCCTGTGTCTGGAAGGAAGAGCAGCTTCCAGCGAACAACAAGGCCACAAAAAGAAACCAGAGCAACAGCCCCAGTGACCTTCAGACACCTCGCGGCATCAAGCGCCTTACGAAACAACCAACCGAATATTGCCACCAACCAACCGGGTAATATTGAGCCACCGCGACCAAAGAAAACCAACTCGGGAGAAAACCGAAGATCCACAAAGTTTCCACTCTACTATCTATTTCTGACTTACCTCTGGGTGAATTACTGTCAAGGTTTCGTTTGGTGAGCATTATCTCTGGCCCTTTAGAGTCCAACTTAGCTAGTACATTGGGATTGGGAGGGGTGAGGTATCTTTCTCCTGTAATTTCCCTCGTGTGTACCAAAGTGTTCCCCATTTTATTAGAGTGTTAAGATTGTTGTGTTGTATTTTCTCTCTTGAATAAAGGTCAAAGTTTCTAGCACCAAAACCAGTTGCCTGCTGCACTTTGTCACAACCCCCAAATAAGTCCAAGGTCTAGAACCCAGGGAGTGGGAGCGATTCGAATTGCTCAGAAGTCAGAGGTGAAGCTGACACACACCACACCCCCTACATTCCTCCTCTTCCTCTGCCTCTTGCTCAGGTTCTCGCTGGATAGGCGGTGGCAAGGGCTGTTTCCTCGTAATGGCGAGGTTGTGCAGCATGTAGCGTACAACGACAAATCTTGATACCCTCTCAGCTGAGTACTGGAGGGCTCCTCCAGAGCGGTCCAGGCAGTGGAAGCATCGCTTGAGGACGCCTATAGTGTGCTCGATGATGTTCCTTGTGGCAGCATGGATCTCATTGTACATCTGCTGTGTACGTGTGCATGTGTTCCAGACCAAAGTCATGAGCCACTTCATAAGGGGTTAACCCTTGTCGCCCAATAGCCAGCCTTTGACTTGCGGTGCTGTTTGAAATATAGGTGGCACAGAGGACTGCCTGAGAATGAAGAAATCATGACTGCTGCCAGGATAGTGGGCATTCACCTGCATGGTGCGCTGCATGTGGTCGCACACCAGCTGCACATTGAGGGAGTGGAATGCCTTTCTGTTCATGAATATGGCCGAGTTCTGATGGGGAGCGCGCATGGCAACATGCGTACAGTCAATGGCATCTTGCACCATGGAGAAGCCTGCAAGGCAAGTAAAACCCTTGTGCTCGCTCCTCCTGCTTGTCTCTGGCAAGAGGCAACGTGATGAATCTGTTTCTCAGTACGTACAGAGTCTCAGTGACCTCACCTTATACAGCAGTTCACTGCAAACTGCAAGATGTTGCTTATATCTCCAGCAGCAGCCTGAAAGGAGCCAGGGCCGTAAAAATTAAGTGCCACTGTTATCTTGACAGCCACAGGCAATGCTGTCCTTGCCCTGCTCTGAGGCTTCCAGTTGTGGCTGCAGCAGTTGACAAGTTTCAGTCACGACCTCTTTATGAACTGCAGTCGTCGGATGCGCTGGTTGTCGCTGAAGTTATGGTGAGAGAATTGGTCCCTGAAGGCCCTCGTTGGATATGGCCTCCTGCTGATTGCCCTGCACAGCCTCCTCCTCCTCCTCCTCCCTCTTCTGGCGGCTTGTCCTTCTCTGCATGGCCTCACTGCATGCTTCGAGTCATGTTCAATTCCCAGAGGAAGACCTAGCAGGCCACCCATGTCTGGAAGCAACTTTTTTCAGCACACTATTTTAAATGCCACTAACAGTACTGCAAGAGCAGCCAGATCACTCTCTATAGAATATTGAAACTTTCTCCAAGTATAGGAAACTTCCACTAACACACACAATTATACCAGCAGCCAGAATAACTAATCCAGTAACTCGTGCCTGATCCCTTTAAATAGCATTGGTTGGGAGGGGGGTTCCTTCATGCCGTTTAAGTCCTGTTCAGCTGTGTGAGGTTAGGACAGTGCGTTGGCTGGAGCGTGGTGTTCCAAAATGCCGCCGATTGCTTCAGATCAGCATTGCACACCAATTTACATCATAATCTACATGCTGACACGTTCATTAGGTGACCACTTTTACCAAGATGGCGTCCTGTGCACTTCACGTCAGAAGCGTGCCCGCACGTCTCGGATGCCTCATGCTGTAGTTATGTTTGCGGGCCCCATGTCGAAATCCACATTGTTTAGGTAAAATTCATCCCCGGCAATCCCTGCATCCATATAAAATGGGGAATTAGTAAGCCAGAGGCTAGCCCGCTGTAGTTGGACTCGTGAGGCTATTTTCTGTCATGGAACTACATTGAATAGTTATGTTTCTTTTGGTAGAAGCATAGATATTTATGCCCCGATTTTAATTCGAGGCGATCAGTGAGTGTGGGGCAGGCAGGGTGAGCATCCGGGTCATTTGAACTATTGAGTCTTATTTAAATACACGAGGCCTGACTCCCGCCCAAACCCGAACGTCAATGACATCAGGCCAACGGGCAGGAGTCGGGTGTGTGTGGCAGGAGGCCGCAGCTTGGGACCGCTGGAGCCTGCCACCAAAAAGGTAAGTTTTTTTAAAAATACTTACCTGGATGCGGAGCCAGGTGGACATTAGGGCTCCTCCCGGATCCACTGCAGTGCCAAAGACCAATGCTGGCCCCTGCTCTGCCCCTTCCCATTCGCCCCCTTCCGTCTCCCAATCGCTGCCCCCCTCCCTCTACCAAATCCTGACCTACTCCCACCCGATCGATTTCCTACCCACTCTGCTGTTCGCCTCCCTCCTTCCTGATTGCTTTCTCCCCTCCCAGGACCTACCCGTGGGGCGCTGCCAGTGACGTAGCGGCCCGATATTGAAATCGTCTTCGTCAGCGAGCTTCCTAGAGCAGCCCTGAAGCTGTCTGCAACTCACAGAGGCAGTCTCATCTAAATGAGGCCCAAGGCCCATTATCGGATGGGTGTCCGGATCATTCCCCGCTTCCAGTTCGCGCCTGCAGGCGGTGGGATATCCTATTATGAGATTTTAACATGCTTTATACCCGGAAGCTGCTTCTGCTTTCCATCAAATTCATGTCCTTTCTATTTATTTTTTATTTAATTAACAGATATTAGATAGCATAACTATCATCTCTCAGGTCTACATGGCATTATTTGAGGGCTTTAAATTTTAATGTGTTTTTGAATAAAAAGGAGTGCAAAGTTGGTTATTTTAATCTATCTTGGGCATAGAAAATTTGCTTGTTATTGTCAGAAATTTATAGATTTACCCCAGCAGTCATTCTCTCTAAATTACAATGTGTTGTCTATAAATTACAAATTAAATCACTCACTTCAGCAAATTCAAAGAATGAAATGTAATGGGCAAGTGCTGTGATACAGTCTATTTATTTAAAATTCAATATTTACTAACTCCACTGAGAGACAACTGTACAGCCTGTAATCCCAGTAATTTTAAAGAGCTAGATACAGTTTGCAATTCATTAGTAAATAACGTTAATAAGCCTAGATTTTTTTTTATTCGTTCATGGGATGTGGGCGTCGCTGGTAAGGCCAGCATTTATTGCCTATCCCTAATTGCCCTTAAGAAGGTGGTGGTGAGCGGCCTTCTTGAATCGCTGCAGTCCATGTGGTGAAAGGGAGTTCTTGGATTTTGACCTAGCGACGATGAAGGAACGGCGATATATTTCCCAGTCAAGATGGTGTGTGACTTGGAGGGGAACTTGGAGGGGATGGTGTGTGACTTGGAGGGGTGTTGTTCCCATGTGCCTGCTGCCCCTGTCCTTCCAGGTGATAGAGGTCGTGGGTTTGGGAGGTGCTGTCGAAGAAGCCATGGCGAGTTGCTGCGATGCAAATGTACATGATGGTCCATACAATGTGGGCTGTTCAGAGGCAACCAAATTGGCTAGTCTATCACTCAGGGGCAGAAAACCAACACTGTGGGGCACTCAGAAGTGGGAAAATCATATATGCATAAATCTCCAAAATATTATACATGTACACAAACTCCAAAATATTGTAAAAGAAGGCCTACATCAACAACAGAAGCTCTGACAACAGTGCAAAATGCAAGGCTGGCAAGAGAGGGGAGACTCATGGCAGGAGTAGGAGGCCCAGCAAGCGCCCCCATAGAGTTATGACAAAGGGAGGCAGTAGAAGATAGGTATAAGAAAGCAAAATTTGCATTCCAAGAGTCACTAAGGGTTAGGGTTAGGGAAGGTCCATCACAGTGGAGGGCAGGACTCATTAAATGACAAAAGTGATGATTGTACAAGGCAAAAGGGAGGTGGTAATGGGATAGATAAAAAAGTGCAAGGCTGAAACCTGATGTATCCAGGTTTGTGGCTTTTCCACTTGATTCCACCAAAGTTACAGCTGGAGTGTGCCAGAATGGGCTGAAGTAAGACTAACTTGCCTATAATTTACTGGCTTGTCCCGAATTCCTTTTTTGAAGAGGGGTCTCACATATCCCACTTCCAGTCCTCTGGCACAATTTACTTTGCAAAAAATGTTTGCAAGATTATAGTCAGAGCTTCTGCTATATCTTCCCTACCTTCCCTCAGGATCCTCAGATGTAAACCATCAGGTCCCAGTAATTTGTTTACCTTAAGTTTTAGTAACTTCTTTCGTGCCTCCACTAAATGTCTTATGCCACATCTGGTGTATCTACAATCTTAATATTTACCTTCTCGATGAAAACTAAGACCAAGTACATATTTAGTATTTCTGCCATTCCCTCAGTTTACACTAAAAGCTTGCCTCCTTCATCTCTTAAGGACCCGGCCTTGACTATCCTTTTACTATTAATGTGCCTATACATTTTGATTGCTAATTTTCCTCTAAAATCCCCCTGAGCCTTTCTAATCTCTCTTTTTGCATATTTCCGATATTCCTTATAATTGTCCTGGCTTTCTTTTTATTATTTGTCCTGTAATCGATAAATGCTCCCACATTTTGTTTAAAAATTTCCAATTGCTTATCCATTGCTTTCATTTGCTAGTTTTCCTCTTCATTTCCTCTTGGTAAGGTCCCTTTATGTCTTGCTATAATTTGTTTTTTTCCTCTCAAGTGCCCTTGTTTTTTTTTATTCGTTCACGGGATGTGGGCGTCACTGGCGAGGCCAGCATTTATTGCCCATCCCTAATTGCCCTCGAGAAGGTGGTGGTGAGCCGCCTTCTTGAACCGCTGCAGTCCGTGTGGTGACAGTTCTCCCACAGTGCTGTTAGGAAGGGAGTTCCAGGATTTTGACCCAGTGACAATGAAGGAACGGCGATATATTTCCAAGTCAGGATGGTGTGTGACTTGGAGGGGAACGTGCAGGTGGTGTTGTTCCCATGCGCCTGCTGCTCTTGTCCTTCTAGGTGGTAGAGGTCGCGGGTTTGGGAGGTGCTGTCGAAGAAGCCTTGGCGAGTTGCTGCAGTGCATCCTGTGGATGGTGCACACTGCAGCCACAGTGCGCCGGTGGTGAAGGGAGTGAATGTTTAGGGTGGTGGATGGGGTGCCAATCAAGTGGGCTGCTTTATCTTGGATGGTGTCGAGCTTCTTGAGTGTTGTTGGAGCTGCACTCATCCAGGCAAGTGGAGAGTATTCCATCACACTCCTGACTTGTGCCTTGTAGATGGTGGAAAGGCTTTGGGGAGTCAGGAGGTGAGTCACTCGCAATGGTAATGCCGTTGAATGTCAAGGGGAGGTGGTTAGACACTCTCTTGTTGGAGATGGTCATTGCCTGGCACTTATTTGGCGTGAATGTTACTTGCCACTTATGAGCCCAAGCCTGGATGTTGTCCAGGTCTTGCTGCATGCGGGCTCGGACTGCTTCATTATCTGAGGGGTTGGAAATGGAACTGAACACTGTGCAGTCATCAGCGAACATCCCCATTTCTGACCTTATGATGGAGGGAAGGTCATTGATGAAGCAGCTGAAGATGGTTGGGCCTAGGACACTGCCCTGAGGAACTCCTGCAGCAATGCCCTGGGGCTGAGATGATTGGCCTCCAACAACCACTACCATCTTCCTTTGTGCTAGGTATGACTCCAGCCACTGGAGAGTTTTCCCCCTGATTCCCATTGACTTCAATTTTACTAGGGCTCCTTGGTGCCACACTCGGTCAAATGCTGCCTTGATGTCAAGGGCAGTCACTCTCACCTCACCTCTGAAATTCAGCTCTTTTGTCCATGTTTGGACCAAGGCTGTAATGAGGTCTGGAGCAGAGTGGTCCTGGCGGAACCCAAACTGAGCATCGGTGAGCAGGTTATTGGTGAGTAAGTGCCGCTTGATAGCACTGTCGACGACACCTTCCATCACTTTGCTGATGATTGAGAGTAGACTGATGGGGCGGTAATTGGCCGGATTGGATTTGTCCTGCTTTTTGTGGACAGGACATACCTGGGCAATTTTCCACATTGTCGGGTAGATGCCAGTGTTGTAGCTGTACTGGAACAGCTTTGCTAGAGGCGCAGCTAGTTCTGGAGCACAAGTCTTCAGCACTACAGCCGGGATGTTGTCGGGGCCCATAGCCTTTGCTGTATCCAGTGCACTCAGCCGTTTCTTGATATCAAGTGGAGTGAATCGAATTGGCCGAAGACTGGCTTCCGTGATGGTGGGGATATCGGGAGGAGGCTGAGATGGATCATCCACTCGGCACTTCTGGCTGAAGATGGTTGCAAACGCTTCAGCCTTGTCTTTTGCACTCACGTGCTGGACTCCGCCATCATTAAGAATGGGGATGTTTGCAGAGCCTCCTCCTCCCGTTAGTTGTTTAATTGTCCACCACCATTCACGACTGGATGTGGCAGGACTGCAGAGCTTTGATCTGATCCGTTGGTTGTGGAATCGCTTAGCTCTGTCTATAGCATGTTGCTTCCACTGTTTAGCATGCATGTAGTCCTGAGTTGTAGCTTCACCAGGTTGGCACCTCATTTTTAGGTACGCCTGGTGCTGCTCCTGGCATGCTCTTCTACACTCCTCATTGAACCAGGGTTGAACCCCTGGCTTGTTGGTAATGGTAGAGTGAGGAATATGCCGGGCCATGAGGTTACAGATTGTGCTGGAATACAATTCTGCTGCTGCTGATGGCCCATAGCGCCTCATGGATGCCCAGTTTTGAGCTGCTAGATCCATTCTGAATCTATCCCATTTAGCACGGTGGTAGTGCCACACAACACGTTGGATGGTGTCCTCAGTGCGAAGACGGGACTTCATCTCCACAAGGACTGTGCGGTGGTCACTCCTACCAATACTGTCATGGACAGATGCATTTGCGACAGGTAGATTGGTGAGGACGAGGTCAAGTAAGTTTTTCCCTCGTGTTGGTTCGCTCACCACCTGCCGCAGGCCCAGTCTAGCAGCTATGTCCTTCAGGACTCGGCCAGCTCGGTCAGTAGTGGAGCTACCGAGCCACTCTTGGTGATGGACATTGAAGTCCCCCACCCAGAGTACATTTTGTGCCCTTGCTACCCTCAGTGCTTCCTCCAAGTGGTGCTCAACATGGAGGAGGACTGATTCATCAGCTGAGGGAGGACGGTAGGTGGTAATCAGCTCGACTTTTCTCTTACCTTTTCTATTCTTACACTGAATCTAATTATAATGTGGTCACTGTTTTCCAAATGTTCCCCCAATTTTAGGTTACCTGCTTGTTCCATTTCATTGTCAATAAGCATGGAACAATGAAATTTTGCAGTACAGAAGGAGGCTGCTCGCCCCATCATATTGCTGCAGGCTCTTTGATAGGGCAATTCAAACCCAAATCCATTGCCCTGCTCTTTCCTATAGCTCTGTATCTTCTGCTTCAAATATTTATCCACTTTTCCCTTAAAAGGTGGGTAGTCTCTGCCTCAGCCATTCTATGTGGCAAAGCATTCTATGCTCCAGAAATTCACCATCTAAAGAAGTTTCTCCTAACCTCTCTCCTCATTCTTTGAGTGACAATTTTAAATGACCCCTCATCACTGACTCCCCAACCAAAAGATTTTGTCTTTTCCTCTTACTCTATCAGAACCCCTCATAATTTTTAAAACTTTGATTAAATCTCCTTCTCTGCTCCAGTGGAAATAGTTCCAGTATCTCAAGTCTTTCGTCATAACTGTAGTTTCTCATTCCTTCCCTGTTGAAGTAGCAACACATTGATGGAGAAAATTATCCCAAACACACCTCAAAAAACGTCCTTTTCCTCACCACAAATATTTTCCCTATTGCAGTCTATTTTGGGATAATTAAAATCTCACAGATTTATATAATGGGCCAGAAATCACACAGAGAGGCGAGACAACGCTCACCGCAGCTCCTGCGAATTAAATTAACGAAAATACTTACTGCGGGCTCTGTGGCATGGAATTGTGTGATTTTGAACTTTAAAAAATTGTGCGCTTTCAACCCAGCCTATGAGCAGCGTGAATTGGTGCGGATGGAACAGTTTGTGGGAGTAGAAGACACGCCCACAAAATCTGTCAGGAAGAGAAGTCATGCCCACAAGCAGGCAAGCAGACTTCATTCATTTAAAGTTGGTATTCCGTATGTAAAACAGTTGGACTATAACCCGGTGTTGTAAGATTCCTTGCATTTGGTATTCCATATGTCATTGTAAATAAAAATTTTACATTTTTTTAATGAAAAGCCAAAGAATAATTGAATTAAATTAAAGAGACAGAAGGGAAAAGTAAAAAAAAAATGCTTTTTTTAAATGACCAAAAACAATTAAAATAAGCAGTAACATGAGACTCCACATCTTAAAAAATTAATTTTTAGTTGTTTGGCTAACCGCGCTTTTAAAACTTAGTTTAGATCAGGTATTTTTAAGCGTACCTGTTTGGTGGCATAATTAGTAACTTTCCAGCTTGGCAGATAAGCAAGTTGGAACTTTTTCAGTGATTTCAATGATTGCAGCGTGCGATGGCCCTTTAATTTGAAGATATCAAATCGCCGGCGAACCAATAGGAGCAAGGTCACGATTTCCACGTTTTAATGTACATGTGCAAACGCGCACCTTCGATTCACAACAAAAAATGGAGAGTCCTGTTGAGCTCCCCTATTATTTCGGGAGCGATTTCTGGCCACTAATTCACTGGGAGATGTGAAGTGCAATGTCTGTGCTTATGAGTTTAAATATTTTAATTGCTTGCATTTTAGTGACTGAGATTTGAATTAATGAGCATGTTGCACATTTTTCCAAGTCCTCTGGACATAGGAAACGTAAGAAACATAAAAAATAGGAGCCATGATCTCATTGAACGGCCCCTCGAACCTGCTCCGCCGTTCAATGAGATCATGGCTGATTTTCGACCTCAACTCCATTTTCCTGCTCAATCCACATATCCCTTAATACCCTTAGAGTCCAAAAATCTATCGGTCTCAGCCTTGAATATACTCAACGACTGAGCATCCACATCCCTCTGGGATAGAGAATTCCAAAGATTTACAACCCACTGAGTGAAGAAATTTCTCCTCATTTCGGTCTTAAATGGACAACCCCTTATCCTGAGACTATGCCCCCTAGATCTAGACTCTCCAGCCAGGGGAAATCTCTCAGCAAACCCTGTCAAACCCTCTTATAATCTTATGGTTCAATGAGATTCCCTCTCATTCTTCTGAAATCCTGAGAGTATAGGCCCATTCTACTCAATGGGGTCGATTTTAGGATGGCCGAGCGGGTGCCTTGGGGCGGGGGGGCTCTTAAAATCGGAGAATCCCAGAGCGGGTCCGGAGCTCGGCTCCAACCCGCCCACTTCCGAGTTCCCCAGTGATGCCTTCGGGTGCGCGCGCAGCTCCCGCATGCGGGACTCCCACACCGGCAATTAAAGCCGACGGGATGACAATTTAAATACTTACTTACCTAGTTAAGGGGCCCGATTTTACCAGGCCTGCGGGTTTCCGGCGGGTTGGGTTTCGGGAGCGTGGTCAACACGCTCGGTGAAATTAGTGGGTTGCCCGCGCGATCGTAGCAGGCAACACACTAATGGGATCCAATTACCTGCTCCTCTGGGGTCCGCGCTGCTGGTCTGCGCATCTGGCGGGCTGCGCATGCGCAGCACGATCTGTCAGCTGGAGACTCTCTATTTAAAGGGGCAGTCCACCACTGACAGATGCTGCAACCAATAGAACACGTTACAGCATGGAGCAGCCCAGGGGGAAGGCTGCTCCCAGTTTAATGATGCCTCACCCCAGGTATCATCAGATGGGGTGAGGAGGAGGGGGAGGACAGAGATCTTCCTCCCGGCGGGTGGGAGAAAGCGGCCTGCCTCTGCCACCAAGAAGGCCTGGCTCGAGGTGGCAGAGGAGGTCACCTGCACCACCAACATATCACCCACCTGCATACATTGCAGGAGGCGCTCCAATGCCCGCAGTAGGTCAGCCACAGTGAGAACACGTAGTCTTTCCCCTACACTCCGTCTGCCACAACACTGCCCCCACCCAACATCTCCTTCGGCACCGCCAACACCACTCTGTCACATCACCCCTCATACCCACTCAAACCCCATCCTCATCTTACCTGCACCTACTCACCTCGCGAGTACTCACCCCGCCACTAACACGCAACCCAATCCTCATATAATCTCATGGCTCTATCCCATACTCACCCTCTCATGCATCACCCTCACGGCCAGCCTCACTCAACCTGCCACCACCTGTGCTGCAGCCACAGGGCATGCATCACATACGTGCAGTAGGCAGCGTAAGGCAAACGTGTCGTGAGCATGAAGGGGATGCACAAGGGTGTTTGAGGGTTTGTCATGGGTGTTACCTATATTGAATTTCAGAACAACTCATATCACACATTATATTGGCACCACCACTGCCATGTCTCCGCGAATCCTGTCTGTTTTGTGCAATAATGCCCGCTCCTGGGTATCACTATGAGGACCCACCACTGATGCCACCCATTGTGTCACTGCAGAGTAGGTGCAGATGTATTTGCAGGGCTCTTCCGCGCAGACGACTGAGAGACATCGGCGGTGTACCCGGCTGCACCCTCGAAGGATGCGGAGGAGAAGTTGTGGAGGGCAGTGGTGACTTTGGCAGCGACAGGTAAGCAGATGGTGCTGGGCCAGCCAGGAGCAGCTCGGCATGAAAGAGGCTGCAGATCTCCACGACTACATGTCGAGTGAATCTGCGCCTCCGTGTGCATTGCTGCTCGGAGAGGTCCGGGGAGCTGCGCCTCGGTCTGTGGACCCTGTGGCGAGGGTAGTGCCCTCTGCGACGCGTCTCTCTCTGCGGTAGCCCTCCCTCCTGCTGTACAGGTGGATGTGTCACAGCACTCTGTTGTGGAGCTCCACGTGTCAGAGGTGGACGGCGTGGATGGCGAGGCTGGTGATGCTGTTCGCCCTCCGAGGGGGTCATGATTGCAGCTACGACGGCCCCCATCCGCAATATGTACATCTGAGGGGGTCCGCAAGGTAGGCACATGTCTCCGGACCCCAGGGTGAGTGTGCAGGTTGGTGACTTTGACCGTCAGGAGGGGGGTGGTGGAGGCCACACTTTGTCCCAAGTGACAGAGCGGCCTCCTGCAATGGGTGAGGGTCTCCCCACCCCCACCTGTCAAATGGACCTTTGCAGCTGCCACAGGCTGACGGCTGCAACACGTCCAGTTCAACTAGGACTGTTTCCCCCAGTGTGTGAAACAGTCCCATGTTTCTCCAAAATCACACACAGTCCCTTAATCAGGTCAGTTAATGACCTGAACAAGCAAAATAAATACACTCAAGTGGCATCCCGCTGGCTTTAATTGCCTGTGGGATTCCCACCAGCGGGGGCTACGCACGCACCCCCGCACGTCATCGGGGAACCCGGAAGTGGGCGGGATTGTGGCGCGATCCGGTCACGTGCCTGGATATCGGGATTTTCGGGGCCCCCCCGCTGGAAATGCGCAGGAAACCTGCCGGTAAAATCGAGCCCAAGGTACTTGACAGACCTCGTTGACAGGAGATTTTGGCAAGGGTGCAATTTTCATGGATCCTCAGCGTGTTTCCCGTGCTGTGGGAAACACTCCCTGTTGGAGCAGACGTGTTTCAGTCAGCAGCCAGTGGGAGATGCAAAGGGTTTTTGACAACTGGGGGAAAACCTCATTTATTGCAGCAGGGCACTCTGACACTTCAGACAAAGTTTTGGCTGCAACACCTTGGTCTTTCCACTCAAAATTATTAATTTATACCCTAAACTCTGCTGTGCAAACACATTTACCTACTTTGCGGACCCCCTCAAACTCACACCGTCAGGATGGGGGAGCGCGCCATGGCTGCATTCATCACTTCATCCAAGGACGAGAAACATCACCGGCCTCGCCAGGCACACCGTCCACCTCCGCCACGTGGAGCTCCACAACACAGTGCTACGCCACAGGCATCTGCACAAAATAGTCGTGCAACTACACATACACCCATTGTAGGGTGACCCAATGGGTGGCATCAAGTGTGGGTGTTCATGGAGAACCTCATGAAAGGGCCTTATTGCACAAGCCAGTCAAGAATGGCCAAGACGTGGCAGTAGTGGTGACAATATAATATTTAATGTGAATTGAACCAAAATCAAATATAAACATAAAACATGACAAACTGTCAAACACCCTTGTGCATCCCCTTTGCGGTCACAAAATCTTTGCCTTACACTTCCTTCTACTCATATGTGATGCATCCCATGTGGCTGCAGCAGAGGTAATGGCAGGTTGAGTGAGGGTGATCGTGAAAGAGATGCATCAGAGGGTGAGTATGAGACAGAGCCATGAGTTTGTATGAGGATTGGGTTGAGTGGTAGTGGTGGGATGAGTACTGGGGAGGTGAGTAAGTGCAGGTAAGTTGAGGATGAGGTTTGAGTGATGTGATAGAGTAGTGTTGGTAGTGCAGAAGGAGTTGTGGGGTGGGGGAGGTGATGTGGAAGACAGAGGGTAGGAGAATGAGTAAGTGTACTCACTTTGGCTGACCCAGTTAGTTCATTGAAGCGCTTCCTGCCCTGGATCCAGGTGCAGGATATGTTGCTGCTGCTGGTGACCTCCTCTGCCACCTCGAGCTAGGCCTTCTTGGTGGCAGAGGAAGGCCACTTCCTCCAGTCTTCCCGGTAGAAGATCTCCCTCCTCCTCTTCACCCCATCCAGTAAGACCTGGAGCGAGGTATCATTAAACCTGGGAGCAGCCTTTCCCCTGGGCTGCTCCATGCTGTAATTTTGGCTGTTTGCTGCAGGAGCAGCATTGGAGGACTGCCCCTTTAAATAGGGCTCCTCCAGCTGACAGCCTGTGATGCGGGTGGGCAGTCCGCCCACGGCGCAGGTTTCCAATGGGAAACCCGGAAGCCAAGGTAAATGGCTTCAATTTACTCACGATCACGTGGGGAACCCGCCGATTTTACTGGGCGGGTTACCCACGCGCCCAGTCAACCCCCCGCTGCCAACCTGCCTCCCTGGTAATATCGGGGCCAATCTCTCCTCATAGGACAAGCCTCTCATCCCAGGGATCAATCTAGTGAACCTTCGTTGCACCGCCTCAAAGGGAAGTATCTCCTTCCTTAGGTAAGGAGACTAGAACTGTACACAGTACTCTAGGTGTGGTCTCACTTAAGCCCTGTATAGTTGCAGCAAGACTTCCTTACTCTTGTACTCCAACCCCCTTGCAATAAAGGCCGACAAACCATTTGCCTTCCTAATTACTTGCTGTTGTACCTGCATGTTAACTTTCTGTGTTTTATGGACAAGGACACCCAAATCCCTCTGAAAACCAACATTTAATAGCTTTTCACCATTTAAAAATTATTCTGTTTTTCTATTCTTCCTTTTTTTTTTATTCGTTCACGGGATGTGGGCGTCGCTGGCAAGGCCGGCATTTATTGCCCATCCCTAATTGCCCTCGAGAAGGTGGTGGTGAGCCGCCTTCTTGAACCGCTGCAGTCCGTGTGGTGACAGTTCTCCCACAGTGCTGTTAGGAAGGGAGTTCCAGGATTTTGACCCAGCGACAATGAAGGAACGGCGATATATTTCCAAGTCGGGATGGTGTGTGACTTGGAGGGGAACGTGCAGGTGGTGTTGTTCCCATGCGCCTGCTGCCCTTGTCCTTCTAGGTGGTAGAGGTCACGGGTTTGGGAGGTGCTGTCGAAGAAGCCTTGGCGAGTTGCTGCAGTGCATCCTGTGGATGGTGCACACTGCAGCCACAGTGCGCCGGTGGTGAAGGGAGTGAATGTTTAGGGTGGTGGATGGGGTGCCAATCAAGCGGGCTGCTTTATCTTGGATGGTGTCGAGCTTCTTGAGTGTTGTTGGAGCTGCACTCATCCAGGCAAGTGGAGAGTATTCCATCACACTCCTGACTTGTGCCTTGTAGATGGTGGAAAGGCTTTGGGGAGTCAGGAGGTGAGTCACTCGCCGCAGAATACCCAGCCTCTGACCTGCTCTCGTAGCCACAGTATTTATATGGCTGGTCCAGTTAAGTTTCTGGTCAATGGTGACCCCCAGGATGTTGATGGTGGGGGATTCGGCGATGGTAATGCCGTTGAATGTCAAGGGGAGGTGGTTAGACTCTCTCTTGTTGGAGATTGTCATTGCCTGGCACTTATCTGGTGCGAATGTTACTTGCCACTTATCAGCCCAAGCCTGGATGTTGTCCAGGTCTTGCTGCATGCAGGCTCGGACTGCTTCATTATCTGAGGGGTTGCGAATGGAACTGAACACTGTGCAGTCATCAGCGAACATCCCCATTTCTGACCTTATGATGGAGGGAAGGTCATTGATGAAGCAGCTGAAGATGGTTGGGCCGAGGACACTGCCCTGAGGAACTCCTGCAGCAATGCCCTGGGGCTGAGATGATTGGCCTCCAACAACCACTACCATCTTCCTTTGTGCTAGCTATGACTCCAGCCACTGGAGAGTTTTCCCCCTGATTCCCATTGACTTCAATTTTACTCGGGCTCCTTGGTGCCACACTCGGTCAAATGCTGCCTTGATGTCAAGGGCAGTCACTCTCACCTCACCTCTGGAATTCAGCTCTTTTGTCCATGTTTGGACCAAGGCTGTAATGAGGTCTGGAGCCGAGTGGTCCTGGCGGAACCCAAACTGAGCATCGGTGAGCAGGTGAATGACCTCACATTTCCGCATGTTATATTCCATCTGCCACCTTCTTGCCCACTCACTTAACCTGTCTGTATCTCTTTGCAGACGATTTGCGTCCTCCTCACAGCTTACTTTCCCACCTAGCTTTGTATCGTCAGCAAACCTGGATACATTATACTTGGTCCTTTCATCTAAGTCAATAATATAGATTGTAAATAGTTGAAGCCCTAGCACTGATCCTTGAAGTATCCCACGAGTTACAACCTGCCAACCCGAAAATGACCCGTTTATTCCTACTCTCTGTTTTCTGTCCATTAACCAATCCTCTATCCATTCTAATATATTACCACCAACCCCATGAGCCCTTATCTTGTGCAACAACCATTTATGTGGCACCTTATCGAATGCGTTTTGAAAATCCAAATATATTACATCCATTGGTTCCCCTTGATCTACCCCTGCTAGTTACATCCTCAAAAAACTCTAATAGATTTGTCAAACACTATTTCCTTTCATAAAACCATATTGACTCTGCCACATTCCTTTTTACTCCCTCCCCCCCAACTTGAATGACCTCCTGAACCACGGTGCCATGGTCAGTTTGCCCATCCTCCCTGCAATCTTATTCTCATCCATAAGTACCTCATACCTGTTGGACAAGGTCAAAGGTTGAAGTTCCTCCATCACTGTATCCTGGGTCCCCTTACCTGCCTGACTCGCGGTCACATCCTCCAGTCCTTGAACACTGACTGAATGTAAACTATTACCTAACCTAAGGGGTGTGACTGCCTCCTGGATCAAAGTGTCCAGTAACTCTCCCCGTCCCTGATGCAACACAATGTCTGCAGCTCGGACTCCAGCTCAACAATGCTGAGCCGAAGTTCCTCGAGTTTCAGACACTTGCTGCAGATGTGGTTGCTCGGGATCTCACTGCTTTCCACCAACTCCCACATGCTGCAGTTACGACACATCACCTGCCCTGTCTATCTGACCTTGCTGTATATATTTAATTAGTTAAAGTTTTAATTCAGTCACTGTTTTTAGTTTTATTAACTGTTCAATTTATCTAGTTTAAGTTATCGATTTAATAAAGTAATAGTTATAGTTTCCCAGCTCCCAGTTTAACCCACTGTCCCAACTGAGAGAGCAAAATAAAAACGGTAATAATCACCAACCAATCACCTACCAACTGTCCTGTGACATCACTCCTTGATTACTTTTACTCTCCTCCGCTTCCATTATATCCCCGGGCCCCGGGTCTCTGCTCCTTTATATCCCCGGGCCCCGGGTCTCTGCTCCTTTATATCCCCAGGCCCCGGGTCTCTGCTTCCATTATATCCCCGGGCACCGGGTCTCTGCTCCTTTATATCCCCGGGCCCCGGGTCTCTGCTCCTTTATATCCCCAGGCCCCGGGTCTCTGCTCCTTTATATCCCCGGGCCCCGGGTCTCTGCTCCTTTATATCCCCAGGCCCCGGGTCTCTGCTCCTTTATATCCCCCGAGCCCCGGGTCTCTGCTCCTTTATAGCCCCAGGCCCCGGGTCTCTGCTCCTTTATATCCCCAGGCCCTGGGTCTCTGCTCCTTTATATCCCCAGGCCCCGGGTCTCTGCTCCTTTATATCCCCAGGCCCCGGGACTCTGCTCCTTTATATCCCCGGGCCCCGGGTCTCTGCTGCTTTATATCCCCGGGCCCAGGGTCTCTGCTCCTTTATATCCCCAGGCCCCGGGTCTCTGCTCCTTTATATCCCCAGGCCCCAGGTCTCTGCTCCTTTATATCCCCCGAGCCCCGGGTCTCTGCTCCTTTATATCCCCAGGCCCCGGGTCTCTGCTCCTTTATATCCCCAGGCCCCGGGACTCTGCTCCTTTATATCCCCAGGCCCCGGGTCTCTGCTCCTTTATATCCCCAGGCCCCGGGACTCTGCTCCTTTATAACCCCGGGCCCAGGGTCTCTGCTCCTTTATATCCCCAGGCCCAGGGTCTCTGCTCCTTTATATCCCCAGGCCCCGGGACTCTGCTCCTTTATATCCCCGGGCCCCGGGTCTCTGCTCCTTTATATCTCCAGGCCCCGGGTCTCTGCTCCTTTATATCCCCGGGCCCCGGGTCTCTGCTCCTTTATATCCCCAGGCCCAGGGTCTCTGTTCCTTTATAACCCCGGGCCCCGGGTCTCTGCTCCTTTATATCCCCAGGCCCCGGGACTCTGCTCCTTTATATCCCCCAGGCCCTGGGTCTCTGCTCCTTTATATCCCCGGGCCCCGGGTCTCTGCTCCTTTATATCCCCAGGCCCCGGGACTCTGCTCCTTTATATCCCCCAGGCCCTGGGTCTCTGCTCCTTTATATCCCCGGGCCCCGGGTCTCTGCTCCTTTATATCCCCGGGCCCCGGGTCTCTGCTCCTTTATATCCCCAGGCCCCGGGTCTCTGCTCCTTTATATCCCCCGGGCCCCGGGTCTCTGCTCCTTTATATCCCCCGGGCCCCGGGTCTCTGCTCCTTTATATCCCCGGGCCCCGGGTCTCTGCTTCCTTTATATCCCCGGGCCCCGGGTCTCTGCTCCTTTATATCCCCGGGCCCCGGGTCTCTGCTCCTTTATATCCCCGGGCCCCGGGTCTCTGCTCCTTTATATCCCCGGGCCCCGGGTCTCTGCTCCTTTATATCCCCCGAGCCCCGGGTCTCTGCTCCTTTATATCCCCAGGCCCCGGGTCTCTGCTCCTTTATATCCCCAGGCCCCGGGTCTCTGCTCCTTTATAGCCCCAGGCCCCGGGTCTCTGCTCCTTTATATCCCCAGGCCCCAGGTCTCTGCTCCTTTATATCCCCAGGCCCCGGGACTCTGCTCCTTTATATCCCCCGGCCCCGGGACTCTGCTCCTTTATATCCCCAGGCCCAGGGTCTCTGCTCCTTTATATCCCCAGGCCCCGGGACTCTGCTCCTTTATAACCCCGGGCCCAGGGTCTCTGCTCCTTTATATCCCCAGGCCCAGGGTCTCTGCTCCTTTATATCCCCAGGCCCCGGGACTCTGCTCCTTTATATCCCCGGGCCCCGGGTCTCTGCTCCTTTATATCTCCAGGCCCCGGGTCTCTGCTCCTTTATATCCCCGGGCCCCGGGTCTCTGCTCCTTTATATCCCCAGGCCCAGGGTCTCTGCTCCTTTATAACCCCGGGCCCCGGGTCTCTGCTCCTTTATATCCCCAGGCCCCGGGACACTGCTCCTTTATATCCCCGGGCCCCGGGTCTCTGCTCCTTTATATCTCCAGGCCCCGGGTCTCTGCTCCTTTATATCCCCGGGCCCCGGGTCTCTGCTCCTTTATATCCCCAGGCCCCGGGTCTCTGCTCCTTTATATCCCCGGGCCCCGGGTCTCTGCTCCTTTATATCCGCAGGCCCCGGGTCTCTGCTCCTTTATATCCCCGGGCCCCGGGTCTCTTCTCCTTTATATCCCCGGGCCCCGGGTCTCTGCTCCTTTATATCCCCAGGCCCCGGGTCTCTGCTCCTTTATATCCCCAGGCCCCGGGTCTCTGCTCCTTTATATCCCCAGGCCCCGGGTCTCTGCTCCTTTATATCCCCGGGCCCCGGGTCTCTGCTCCTTTATATCCCCCGGGCCCCGGGTCTCTGCTCCTTTATATCCCCGGGCCCCGGGTCTCTGCTCCTTTATATCTCCAGGCCCCGGGTCTCTGCTTCCTTTATATCCCCGGGCCCCTGGTCTCTGCTCCTTTATATCCCCGGGCCCCGGGTCTCTGCTCCTTTATATCCCCCGGCCTCGGGTCTCTGCTCCTTTATATCCCCGGGCCCCTGGTCTCTGCTCCTTTATATCCCCGGGCCCCGGGTCTCTGCTCCTTTATATCCCCGGGCCCCTGGTCTCTGCTCCTTTATATCCCCAGGCCCCGGGTCTCTGCTCCTTTATATCCCGGGCCCCGGGACTCTGCTCCTTTATAACCCCGGGCCCCGGGTCTCTGCTCCTTTATATCCCCAGGCCCCGGGTCTCTGCTCCTTTATATCCCCGGGCCCCGGGTCTCTGCTCCTTTATATCCCCAGGCCCCGGGTCTCTGCTCCTTTATATCCCGAGCCCCGGGTCTCTGCTCCTTTATATCCCCGGGACCCCGGGTCTCTGCTCCTTTATATCCCCAGGCCCAGGGTCTCTGCTCCTTTATATCCCCAGGCCCAGGGTCTCTGCTCCTTTATATCCCCAGGCCCCGGTACTCTGCTCCTTTATATCCCCAGGCCCTGGGTTTCTGCTCCTTTATATCCCCGGGCCCCGGGTCTCTGCTCCTTTATATCCCCAGGCCCAGGGTCTCTGCTCCTTTATAACCCCGGGCCCCGGGTCTCTGCTCCTTTATATCCCCCGGGCCCCAGGTCTCTGCTCCTTTATATCCACCGAGCCCCGGGTCTCTGCTCCTTTATATCCCCAGGCCCAGGGTCTCTGCTCCTTTATAACCCCGGGCCCCGGGTCTCTGCTCCTTTATATCCCCCGGGCCCCAGGTCTCTGCTCCTTTATATCCCCGGGCCCCGGGTCTCTGCTCCTTTATATCCCCAGGCCCCGGGTCTCTGCTCCTTTATATCCCGAGCCCCGGGTCTCTGCTCCTTTATATCCCCGGGACCCCGGGTCTCTGCTCCTTTATATCCCCAGGCCCAGGGTCTCTGCTCCTTTATATCCCCAGGCCCAGGGTCTCTGCTCCTTTATATCCCCAGGCCCCGGTACTCTGCTCCTTTATATCCCCAGGCCCTGGGTTTCTGCTCCTTTATATCCCCGGGCCCCGGGTCTCTGCTCCTTTATATCCCCAGGCCCAGGGTCTCTGCTCCTTTATAACCCCGGGCCCCGGGTCTCTGCTCCTTTATATCCCCCGGGCCCCAGGTCTCTGCTCCTTTATATCCCCGGGCCCGGGTCTCTGCTCCTTTATATCCGCAGGCCCCGGGTCTCTGCTCCTTTATATCCCCGGGCCCCGGGTCTCTTCTCCTTTATATCCCCGGGCCCCGGGTCTCTGCTCCTTTATATCCCCAGGCCCCGGGTCTCTGCTCCTTTATATCCCCAGGCCCCGGGTCTCTGCTCCTTTATATCCCCGGGCCCCGGGTCTCTGCTCCTTTATATCCCCAGGCCCCGGGTCTCTGCTCCTTTATATCCCCGGACCCCGGGTCTCTGCTCCTTTATATCTCCGGGCCCCGGGACTCTGCTCCTTTATATCCCCGGGCCCCGGGTCTCTGCTCCTTTATATCCCCCAGGCCCCGGGTCTCTGCTCCTTTATATCCCCAGGCCCCGGGTCTCTGCTCCTTTATATCCCCAGGCCCCGGGTCTCTGCTCCTTTATATCCCCGGGCCCCGGGTCTCTGCTCCTTTATATCCCCGGGCCCCAGGTCTCTGCTCCTTTATATCCCCGGGCCCCGGGTCTCTGCTCCTTTATATCCCCGGGCCCCAGGTCTCCGCTCCTTTAGATCCCCAGGCCCCGGGTCTCTGCTCCTTTATATCCCCGGGCCCCGGGTCTCTGCTCCTTTATATCTCCGGGCCCGGGGTCTCTGCTCCTTTATATCTCCGGGCCCAGGGTCTCTGCTCCTTTATATCCCCCAGGCCCCGGGTATCTGCTCCTTTATATCTCCGGGCCCGGGGTCTCTGCTCCTTTATATCCCCCGGGCCCTGGGTCTCTGCTCCTTCTTATCCCCGGGCCCAGGGTCTCTGCTCCTTTATGTCCCCAGGCACCGGGTCTCTGCTCCTTTATATCCCCCGGGCCCCGGGTCTCTGCTCCTTTATATCCCCCGGACCCCGGGTCTCTGCTCCTTTATATCCCCGGGCCCCGGGTCTCCGCTCCTTTATATCCCCGGGCCCAGGGTCTCTGCTCCTTTATATCCCCGGGCCCGGGGTCTCTGCTCCTTTATATCCCCAGGCCCCGGGTCTCTGCTCCTTTATATCCCCGGGCCCCGGGTCTCTGCTCCTTTATATCCCCAGGCCCCGGGTCTCTGCTCCTTTATATCTCCGGGCCCCGGGTCTCTGCTCCTTTATATCCCCAGGCCTCGGTCTCTGCTCCTTTATATCCCCGGGCCCCGGGTCTCTGCTCCTTTATATCTCCGGGCCCTGGGTCTCTGCTCCTTTATATCCCCAGGCCCCGGGTCTCTGCTCCTTTATATCCCCGGGCTCTGGGTCTCTGCTCCTTTATATCCCCGGGCCCCGGGTCTCTGCTCCTTTATATCCCCGGGCCCCGGGTCTCTGCTCCTTTATATCTCCAGGCCCCGGGTCTCTGCTCCTTTATATCTCCGGGCCCAGGGTCTCTGCTCCTTTATATCCCCCAGGCCCCGGGTCTCTGCTCCTTTGTATCCCCCGGGCCCTGGGTCTCTGCTCCTTTATATCTCCGGGCCCGAGCTCTCTGCTCCTTTATATCCCCCAGTCCCCGGGTCTCTGCTCCTTTATATACCCCGGGCCCTGGGTCTCTGCTCCTTTATATCTCCGGGCCCGGGGTCTCTGCTCCTTTATATCCCCCGGGCCCTGAGTCTCTGCTCCTTCTTATCCCCGGGCCCAGGGTCTCTGCTCCTTTATATCCCCAGGCCCCGGGTCTCTGCTCCTTTATATCCCCCGGGCCCCGGGTCTCTGCTCCTTTATATCCCCCGGACCCCGGGTCTCTGCTCCTTTATATCCCCGGGCCCCGGGTCTCTGCTCCTTTATATCCCCGGGCCCAGGATCTCTGCTCCTTTATATCCCCAGGCCCCGGGACTCTGCTCCTTTATATCCCCGGGCCCCGGGTCTCTGCTCCTTTATATCTCCAGGCCCCGGGTCTCTGCTCCTTTATATCCCCGGGCTCTGGGTCTCTGCTCCTTTATATCCCCGGGCCCCGGGTCTCTGCTCCTTTATATCCCCGGGCCCCGGGTCTCTGCTCCTTTATATCCGCAGGCCCCGGGTCTCTGCTCCTTTATATCCCCGGGCCCCGGGTCTCTTCTCCTTTATATCCCCGGGCCCCGGGTCTCTGCTCCTTTATATCTCCGGGCCCCGGGTCTCTGCTCCTTTATATCCCCAGGCCCCGGGTCTCTGCTCCTTTATATCCCCAGGCCCCGGTCTCTGCTCCTTTATATCCCCAGGCCCCGGGTCTCTGCTCCTTTATATCCCCAGGCCCCGGGTCTCTGCTCCTTTATATCCCCGGGCCCCGGGTCTCTGCTCCTTTATATCCCCCGGGCCCCGGGTCTCTGCTCCTTTATATCCCCGGGCCCCGGGTCTCTTCTCCTTTATATCCCCGGGCCCCGGGTCTCTGCTCCTTTATATCTCCAGGCCCCGGGTCTCTGCTTCCTTTATATCCCCGGGCCCCTGGTCTCTGCTCCTTTATATCCCCGGGCCCCGGGTCTCTGCTCCTTTATATCCCCCGGCCTCGGGTCTCTGCTCCTTTATATCTCCGGGCCCCGGGTCTCTGCTCCTTTATATCTCCGGGCCCCGGGTCTCTGCTCCTTTATATCCCCGGGCCCCGGGTCTCTGCTCCTTTATATCCCCCGGGCCCTGGGTCTCTGCTCCTTTATATCCCCGGGCCCCGGGTCTCTGCTCCTTTATATCCCCCGGGCCCTGGGTCTCTGCTCCTTTATATCCCCGGGCCCCGGGTCTCTGCTCCTTTATATCCCCCGGGCCCCGGGTCTCTGCTCCTTTATAACCCCGGGCCCCGGGTCTCTCCTCCTTTATATCCCCGGGCTCCGGGTCTCTGCTCCTTTATAACCCCGGGCCCCGGGTCTCTGCTCCTTTATATCCCCAGGCCCCGGGTCTCTGCTCCTTTATATCCCCGGGCCCCGGGTCTCTGCTCCTTTATATCCCCAGGCCCCGGGTCTCTGCTCCTTTATATCCCGAGCCCCGGGTCTCTGCTCCTTTATATCCCCCGGACCCCGGGTCTCTGCTCCTTTATATCCCCAGGCCCAGGGTCTCTGCTCCTTTATATCCCCAGGCCCAGGGTCTCTGCTCCTTTATATCCCCAGGCCCCGGTACTCTGCTCCTTTATATCCCCAGGCCCTGGGTTTCTGCTCCTTTATATCCCCGGGCCCCGGGTCTCTGCTCCTTTATATCCCCAGGCCCAGGGTCTCTGCTCCTTTATAACCCCGGGCCCCGGGTCTCTGCTCCTTTATATCCCCCGGGCCCCAGGTCTCTGCTCCTTTATATCCCCCGAGCCCCGGGTCTCTGCTCCTTTATATCCCCCGGGCCCCAGGTCTCTGCTCCTTTATATCCCCCGAGCCCCGGGTCTCTGCTCCTTTATATCCGCAGGCCCCGGGTCTCTGCTCCTTTATATCCCCGGGCCCCGGGTCTCTTCTCCTTTATATCCCCGGGCCCCGGGTCTCTGCTCCTTTATATCCCCAGGCCCCGGGTCTCTGCTCCTTTATATCCCCGGGCCCCGGGTCTCTGCTCCTTTATATCCCCGGGCCCCGGGTCTCTGCTCCTTTATATCCCCAGGCCCCGGGTCTCTGCTCCTTTATATCCCCGGACCCCGGGTCTCTGCTCCTTTATATCTCCGGGCCCCGGGACTCTGCTCCTTTATATCCCCGGGCCCCGGGTCTCTGCTCCTTTATATCCCCCAGGCCCCGGGTCTCTGCTCCTTTATATCCCCAGGCCCCGGGTCTCTGCTCCTTTATATCCCCAGGCCCCGGGTCTCTGCTCCTTTATATCCCCGGGCCCCGGGTCTCTGCTCCTTTATATCCCCGGGCCCCGGGTCTCTGCTCCTTTATATCCCCCAGGCCCCGGGTCTCTGCTCCTTTATATCCCCAGGCCCCGGGTCTCTGCTCCTTTATATCCCCAGGCCCCGGGTCTCTGCTCCTTTATATCCCCGGGCCCCGGGTCTCTGCTCCTTTATATCCCCGGGCCCCAGGTCTCCGCTCCTTTAGATCCCCAGGCCCCGGGTCTCTGCTCCTTTATATCCCCGGGCCCCGGGTCTCTGCTCCTTTATATCTCCGGGCCCAGGGTCTCTGCTCCTTTATATCCCCCAGGCCCCGGGTATCTGCTCCTTTATATCTCCGGGCCCGGGGTCTCTGCTCCTTTATATCCCCCGGGCCCTGGGTCTCTGCTCCTTCTTATCCCCGGGCCCAGGGTCTCTGCTCCTTTATATCCCCAGGCACCGGGTCTCTGCTCCTTTATATCCCCCGGGCCCCGGGTCTCTGCTCCTTTATATCCCCCGGACCCCGGGTCTCTGCTCCTTTATATCCCCGGGCCCCGGGTCTCCGCTCCTTTATATCCCCGGGCCCAGGGTCTCTGCTCCTTTATATCCCCGGGCCCGGGGTCTCTGCTCCTTTATATCCCCAGGCCCCGGGTCTCTGCTCCTTTATATCCCCGGGCCCCGGGTCTCTGCTCCTTTATATCCCCAGGCCCCGGGTCTCTGCTCCTTTATATCTCCGGGCCCCGGGTCTCTGCTCCTTTATATCCCCAGGCCTCGGTCTCTGCTCCTTTATATCCCCGGGCCCCGGGTCTCTGCTCCTTTATATCTCCGGGCCCTGGGTCTCTGCTCCTTTATATCCCCAGGCCCCGGGTCTCTGCTCCTTTATATCCCCGGGCTCTGGGTCTCTGCTCCTTTATATCCCCGGGCCCCGGGTCTCTGCTCCTTTATATCCCCGGGCCCCGGGTCTCTGCTCCTTTATATCTCCAGGCCCCGGGTCTCTGCTCCTTTATATCTCCGGGCCCAGGGTCTCTGCTCCTTTATATCCCCCAGGCCCCGGGTCTCTGCTCCTTTGTATCCCCCGGGCCCTGGGTCTCTGCTCCTTTATATCTCCGGGCCCGAGCTCTCTGCTCCTTTATATCCCCCAGTCCCCGGGTCTCTGCTCCTTTATATACCCCGGGCCCTGGGTCTCTGCTCCTTTATATCTCCGGGCCCGGGGTCTCTGCTCCTTTATATCCCCCGGGCCCTGAGTCTCTGCTCCTTCTTATCCCCGGGCCCAGGGTCTCTGCTCCTTTATATCCCCAGGCCCCGGGTCTCTGCTCCTTTATATCCCCCGGGCCCCGGGTCTCTGCTCCTTTATATCCCCCGGACCCCGGGTCTCTGCTCCTTTATATCCCCGGGCCCCGGGTCTCTGCTCCTTTATATCCCCGGGCCCAGGATCTCTGCTCCTTTATATCCCCAGGCCCCGGGACTCTGCTCCTTTATATCCCCGGGCCCCGGGTCTCTGCTCCTTTATATCTCCAGGCCCCGGGTCTCTGCTCCTTTATATCCCCGGGCTCTGGGTCTCTGCTCCTTTATATCCCCGGGCCCCGGGTCTCTGCTCCTTTATATCCCCGGGCCCCGGGTCTCTGCTCCTTTATATCCGCAGGCCCCGGGTCTCTGCTCCTTTATATCCCCGGGCCCCGGGTCTCTTCTCCTTTATATCCCCGGGCCCCGGGTCTCTGCTCCTTTATATCCCCAGGCCCCGGTCTCTGCTCCTTTATATCCCCAGGCCCCGGGTCTCTGCTCCTTTATATCCCCAGGCCCCGGGTCTCTGCTCCTTTATATCCCCGGGCCCCGGGTCTCTGCTCCTTTATATCCCCCGGGCCCCGGGTCTCTGCTCCTTTATATCCCCGGGCCCCGGGTCTCTGCTCCTTTATATCTCCAGGCCCCGGGTCTCTGCTTCCTTTATATCCCCGGGCCCCTGGTCTCTGCTCCTTTATATCCCCGGGCCCCGGGTCTCTGCTCCTTTATATCCCCCGGCCTCGGGTCTCTGCTCCTTTATATCTCCGGGCCCCGGGTCTCTGCTCCTTTATATCCCCGGGCCCCGGGTCTCTGCTCCTTTATAACCCCGGGCCCCGGGTCTCTGCTCCTTTATATCCCCAGGCCCCGGGTCTCTGCTCCTTTATATCCCCGGGCCCCGGGTCTCTGCTCCTTTATATCCCCAGGCCCCGGGTCTCTGCTCCTTTATATCCCGAGCCCCGGGTCTCTGCTCCTTTATATCCCCAGGCCCCGGGTCTCTGCTCCTTTATATCCCCGGGACCCCGGGTCTCTGCTCCTTTATATCCCCAGGCCCAGGGTCTCTGCTCCTTTATATCCCCAGGCCCAGGGTCTCTGCTCCTTTATATCCCCAGGCCCTGGTACTCTGCTCCTTTATATCCCCAGGCCCTGGGTTTCTGCTCCTTTATATCCCCGGGCCCCGGGTCTCTGCTCCTTTATATCCCCAGGCCCAGGGTCTCTGCTCCTTTATAACCCCGGGCCCCGGGTCTCTGCTCCTTTATATCCCCCGGGCCCCAGGTCTCTGCTCCTTTATATCCCCCGAGCCCCGGGTCTCTGCTCCTTTATATCCGCAGGCCCCGGGTCTCTGCTCCTTTATATCCCCGGGCCCCGGGTCTCTTCTCCTTTATATCCCCGGGCCCCGGGTCTCTGCTCCTTTATATCCCCAGGCCCCGGGTCTCTGCTCCTTTATATCCCCGGGCCCCGGGTCTCTGCTCCTTTATATCCCCGGGCCCCGGGTCTCTGCTCCTTTATATCCCCAGGCCCCGGGTCTCTGCTCCTTTATATCCCCGGACCCCGGGTCTCTGCTCCTTTATATCTCCGGGCCCCGGGACTCTGCTCCTTTATATCCCCGGGCCCCGGGTCTCTGCTCCTTTATATCCCCCAGGCCCCGGGTCTCTGCTCCTTTATATCCCCAGGCCCCGGGTCTCTGCTCCTTTATATCCCCAGGCCCCGGGTCTCTGCTCCTTTATATCCCCGGGCCCCGGGTCTCTGCTCCTTTATATCCCCGGGCCCCAGGTCTCTGCTCCTTTATATCCCCGGGCCCCGGGTCTCTGCTCCTTTATATCCCCGGGCCCCAGGTCTCCGCTCCTTTAGATCCCCAGGCCCCGGGTCTCTGCTCCTTTATATCCCCGGGCCCCGGGTCTCTGCTCCTTTATATCTCCGGGCCCGGGGTCTCTGCTCCTTTATATCTCCGGGCCCAGGGTCTCTGCTCCTTTATATCCCCCAGGCCCCGGGTATCTGCTCCTTTATATCTCCGGGTCGGTGTCTCTGCTCCTTTATATCCCCCGGGCCCTGGGTCTCTGCTCCTTCTTATCCCCGGGCCCAGGGTCTCTGCTCCTTTATATCCCCAGGCACCGGGTCTCTGCTCCTTTATATCCCCCGGGCCCCGGGTCTCTGCTCCTTTATATCCCCCGGACCCCGGGTCTCTGCTCCTTTATATCCCCGGGCCCCGGGTCTCCGCTCCTTTATATCCCCGGGCCCAGGGTCTCTGCTCCTTTATATCCCCGGGCCCGGGGTCTCTGCTCCTTTATATCCCCAGGCCCCGGGTCTCTGCTCCTTTATATCCCCGGGCCCCGGGTCTCTGCTCCTTTATATCCCCAGGCCCCGGGTCTCTGCTCCTTTATATCTCCGGGCCCCGGGTCTCTGCTCCTTTATATCCCCGGGCCCCGGGTCTCTGCTCCTTTATATCTCCGGGCCCTGGGTCTCTGCTCCTTTATATCCCCAGGCCCCGGGTCTCTGCTCCTTTATATCCCCGGGCTCTGGGTCTCTGCTCCTTTATATCCCCGGGCCCCGGGTCTCTGCTCCTTTATATCCCCGGGCCCCGGGTCTCTGCTCCTTTATATCTCCAGGCCCCGGGTCTCTGCTCCTTTATATCTCCGGGCCCAGGGTCTCTGCTCCTTTATATCCCCCAGGCCCCGGGTCTCTGCTCCTTTGTATCCCCCGGGCCCTGGGTCTCTGCTCCTTTATATCTCCGGGCCCGAGCTCTCTGCTCCTTTATATCCCCCAGTCCCCGGGTCTCTGCTCCTTTATATACCCCGGGCCCTGGGTCTCTGCTCCTTTATATCTCCGGGCCCGGGGTCTCTGCTCCTTTATATCCCCCGGGCCCTGAGTCTCTGCTCCTTCTTATCCCCGGGCCCAGGGTCTCTGCTCCTTTATATCCCCAGGCCCCGGGTCTCTGCTCCTTTATATCCCCCGGGCCCCGGGTCTCTGCTCCTTTATATCCCCCGGACCCCGGGTCTCTGCTCCTTTATATCCCCGGGCCCCGGGTCTCTGCTCCTTTATATCCCCGGGCCCAGGATCTCTGCTCCTTTATATCCCCGAGCCCGGGGTCTCTGCTCCTTTATATCCCCAGGCCCCGGGTCTCTGCTCCTTTATATCCCCGGGCCCCGGGTCTCTGCTCCTTTATATCCCCAGGCCCCGGGTCTCTGCTCCTTTATATCCCCCGGACCCCGGGTCTCTGCTCCTTTATATCCCCCGGGCCCCGGGTCTCTGCTCCTTTATATCCCCAGGCCCCGGGTCTCTGCTCCTTTATATCCCCGGGCCCCGGGTCTCTGCTCCTTTATATCCCCCGGGCCCTGGGTCTCTGCTCCTTTATATCCCCAGGCCTCGGTCTCTGCTCCTTTATATCCCCAGGCCTCGGTCTCTGCTCCTTTATATCTCCGGGCCCCGGGTCTCTGCTCCTTTATATCCCCAGGCCTCGGTCTCTGCTCCTTTATATCCCCGGGCCCCGGGTCTCTGCTACTTTATATCTCCGGGCCCCGGGTCTCTGCTTCCTTTATATCCCCAGGCCCCGGGTCTCTGCTCCTTTATATCCCCGGGCCCTGGGTCTCCGCTCCTTTGTATCCCCGGGCCTCGGTCTCTGCTCCTTTGTATCCCCAGGCCCTGGGCCACTTCTCCATTATATCCCCGCCACTCTCACTGTGTTCTTGTCGCTTTTAATGGACAGATTGGATCTGCAGCTAATGCAAAAATCTTTGGTGGATAGATATGCCTTTGAAGTAAGTTACAGGGAAAATCTGATCATTTTAGTCTTCTCACACATGCTTGTCCATTCAATTTTCGGTTAGATCTTAAGTTTGTAATTTAACCTTCTTCCGCTGTTTAAGTATGATTCCCTGATGGGACCGAAAATTGACTTCCAAGTATTTTACTCTAATGAAAACCAAGCATCATGTTAAACTTTGAAGTAACTATTAATTTCCCCTCCAGACACCCATACTTGAATTAATTCCAAATCTATAGCTAATGAAAATAAATTGGAGCCTCAATATTCCTTTTCTTTAAATCAATTAATGACATCTAACTTGAAACTTTTTTTTACTGGGTATTACATACTTCTGTGGTTGCCTGCTTTTTTCCATCTGTTGCTCCGCAACTTCCTATTATTTTGTAGCTGTTCTCTGTGAGATTTATTGCTGTTGCTTTCTATGTTTCTCTGTCAACTTGTCATACAATTTCTCCACCTATTTCTCTTGTAACTAACATTGTAACAAAATTATAATGACCCTGATTAAATGTGAATCTTTTAAATGACTGTGTGCCTATCGTATTAGAAATATGTTCGAGAAAATCATCAAAACGTCAAATGACCCTGCTGGTTCTAGACAGAACCAATTCAAACCATTCCATATCAGTTGGCATTTAGAACAGATAAACAAAAAACCCAGGTTATCAACTTCAACTCTGTTACAGTGGAGTAAATTGTTAGGAAATTTCTATACATCAATACATTTCTCACAAAGATCACATTTGGCCCATCTCGTAATTGTTCTGTGTGATCTCCCCCTTCTAACTGCCTCTTAAATGATTCCAGAGGTTTTGCCTTTGCTGCCATATCTAGGTGACCAGTCCAGGGATTAATAACTCTTTTCATGAACAGGTGCCGCCTGACTTCAGTCTTGAACTAGTCTTTTACCAGTTTGTAACAGAAGTGAAAGTGCTACCAATTGAGCCAAGCTGACATATGAGATATATAATGGGATTCCCATAGGGAAACTCATTGGGAAAATTTCTAGGATCTAAGGAAAATGTGGCAGCATTGAAGCTCAAGCCACAAAGTCTTCTCACCAACTATTGGGTAAAAAAAAATGGTAATATTACGTACAGCCTTACAAAATATTCTTCAAAAGAGTACTGTGTCTTCCCACTTGTCCCTTTAAATCATTTCACATCCAGTAATTCCCTAGCAGTCTTAGACGCCTGTTTTACATGGACAAATTCATAATTCAGTTCACATCCAACATACATATCAGGAAATTGGGGAAGCAAGATGGGGGCTGCACCAGAGGAATGACCGGGATGGGAGTCGTTGAAGGTTTTGCTGGGGACAAGGGCATCAAAGTTGGTGGCGAGGGAGTGGTTGAGCAAATCAATTGCTGCAGAGGTATTGTGGTAAATGGAGGGTTAAAGGCTAGGCAGTTGAGAGTTCGAAAGTGTGGTTGTAAGCAACTTGTTTTTTCCAGGGGTGGATGCAGAAGAGTTGGAAGGGGGTAGGGGTATGTGGGTGGTGTAGGATACAAGGAAGTGGTCGGAGATGACTTTTGTCATTGATCAAGACCACAGGAGTAGTGGGGCAATGGGAGATGGTGAGGGCACGGAGGTCTCCATGAATATTGGCAGCGGAGTTTATATGGAGGGAAAGGTTTAGGCAGAGCGGTAGGGTGATGGATTCAGTGGAAAGAGGGCATGTGGAGCTAAAATAGAGATTGAAATGAGGAAGAGGAATCCCTCAGTTTGGGCTGTTTCAGTGCTGTGGGTAGGGTGGAAACTTGATTGGAGGGAATTTAACATGGAGTTGTGGGAAGCTGTGGGAGGAAAAGAAGGAGGTACCCAGGGAGAGGTTTGGGGGAATGATTTTATGGGAGAGGCAAGAGGGATGGAATAGGGTGAGGTGTTCAAAGGAGGAGGAGATACCAGAAGACCAAAGTGGTGATGTGGCCTTTATCATGAAGTCACACTTTGGTCTCTCTCCCTTTTGTAGGAACATGTTCCTATGTTCCTATCGAAGGGAGGGAGACCAAAGTGTGATTTCATGATAAAGGCCACATCACCACTTTGGTGGTTTGGGCAGGATAGATGATGGAAAGTATGGCCAGGTGGGAAGGCTTTGGTGAGCAGCAAAGTGTCGCCACCCATCAATCAAGTTTCAGTCAAAGTCAGGATGTCAGTGGGGCATTTGGGTTTACTTCCCGTAAGGATACAGCCATAGGTGCCATGATAGGCAGTTTGGAGAATGCTGTGAGAGGCATCAGGGTAGCCACTGGGTTGTTCAAGGAGAATTCAAGCCTGGTATGGCAGCAAAAAAGTAGGAAGGCAAAGCAGTTGTAATGGGTGTGATAGGGATCAGGGCAGGAACCATCTGAAATGGGAAAAATGAAAGGTGGCATGGCTGGGTTACAGGAAATGGAGGAGAGAAGAATCTGAGAGAGACCAACAGGTAAAAAAGGAGTGATACAAGTAATGGGCTCAGATCTAGAGTGGCAACTAAAATTCACTTGTGAATGCTAATAGCTGCAAAAGTTAATTAAATCCTTACCTCTTATGTCTCAGACTTATTACAGAAAGGGTATGGTAGCATAGTAATTATGTTACTGGGTTAGTAATCGAGATGCCTGGCCTAATAATTTTGAGAACATGGGGGTAATTTTAACCCTCAAGAATGGGTGGGCTGCAGTGGGTGGGCAGAAAATATCAAGAATTCGGAGCAGGACTGCAACCCGGCTCCAACGCACCCACTTCTGGGTTTGACCCAGACGCGTTTGGATGTGCGCGCGCTCCTGACACCCAGAAGTCCTGCCGGCACTTAAAGCCGGCAGGCTGATATTTAACGTTGTTGAACTACTTAAGGCGATTAAATGTATATGTTACGCAAATCATTTTAACTTTCCCTGAACGCGTCTCCCTGGCCTTTGAAGCACTCCATGGAAACGGAGGCGAGTTGCAGCCGACTCTCATTTGGACCTTTAAACCAGAGACCGACACACGTGAAGAAAAGATGAGTTTTTGCAGCAGGACAATCAGTTCTCGCAGACAAACCTTTGGCTGGGAGTTCTTTGTATTTAGACTGAGATTTCTTTGTCCACGCTGAGAATTCTTGTGTTCTAACAAATTTACCTACAATTCGGACCCCCTCAAACTGACACTATCAGGATGGGGGGGGGGGTGCAATGGATTTATTCCACAGTACATCTGAGGTGGAGGCACTTCACCGTCCACAGCAGGCATGGCGTGCAGTTCTGGTAGTTGCAGATGCACAAGACAGAGGTGCGCCAAAAGGACCTGCAGAAGAGCAGAGAGGGGAACAGCGGTGAGGCCGAGGTCGCAGGAGACACTACCCACGTGAGAGGGTGTACAAGCAGGAGCTGAGCTTCCTGGACCTCTCTGAGGAGCAGTGCCTACGAAGGCTCAGATTGAGTCACCAGGTGGTCGCAGGCATCTGCACACTCCTTCATGCAGAGCTGCTTCCAGCTGGGCCTGGCAGGCACACATTGCCCATTGGAGTTAAAGTCACTACTGCCCTCAATTTCTTCGCCTTTGGATCTTTCCAGGGCACCACCGGTGACATCTGCAGGGTCTCTCAGTCGTTTGCACATAAGTGTATGCGACAGGTGACGGATGGCTTGTTTGCCAGGGCATCCGACTACGTCAACTTCCCCCACAACATCAGCCAGACTGAGAGGGCAGTGGGTTTCAACTCTCTGGCTGGCTTCCCATGGGAGCAGGGCGCAATTGATTGCACACACATCGCAATATGAGGACCTCCCACATGAGCCAGGACAGTTCATCAACTGAAAGGGATATCACTCCATCAATGCACAGCTGGTTTGTGTATACCGATTCCCTGGCAGCTGCCATGATTCCTTCATTTTGCGCGAGTCCAACATCCCAGCCCTCTTCCACACACAAGACAGACTTAAGGGCTGACTCATTAAAGACAAGGGAGATGTAGCCATGACACCTGTGAGAAACCAACAAGACACAGCAGGGGCAGAACGACAGTCACATCACCACCAGGTCTGTCATTGAACAAGACATAGGAATTCTCATGATGAGCTTCAGGTGCCTGGAATGATCTGGGGAAGCCCTTCAGTACTCACCAGCAAGGGTGTGCAGAATAATAGTCGCGTGTTGCCTCCTGTACAACATCACTCAGCAGAGAGAGTTACAGGTGGAGGAGCTCGAATGCACTCATGAAGCATCTTCATCTGCCGGCAACGTTGAAGGAGACGATGGGAATGAGGATGAGGAAGTGCAGGAGGAGGAGGAGGAAGATGGGGAACCTATCGCCAGAGCAGCAGTGCACAAGGGTGGTCCTGATGCCAGAGATTCACTCACATCTAACAGGTTCTCATAATGAGATCTACAAACTGAAGATAGTGGAACTACTCAGACCACCTGGAACAAACACCATCACCACCAGCACCCCCCACCCTTTCGTTAGCACAACAGTCCTTCAACCACGCATACACCCACTGTACACGCACCCAATGGGTGGCATCATGTCTTGGCGTTCATGATGAAGCACATGAAAGGGCAAATTCACAATAGGGACCCAAGAATGGGCAAAATGTGGCAGATGTGCATTTAGCAACAAACAAATATAACTTAAAAACATTACATTCCATCAGAAATCCTGAGCATACCCTTGATGATTACAAAACCTTAGCCTTCCTCTTCCTAGCGCTTCTACATGGTCCATCCCCTGTGGCTTCAGCAGAGGTGCTCAGATTTATGCCCTGACTGATTAGATGCTTTCAGCCTTTGACCTCTGAGTTTTGGAGCCCGCAAGGGCTCCTCCAAAAACTGGTCCATCTGCACCTGTGCAGGGGCAGACTCGGACATTGGAAGAGGAGGCAGTATTGCAGGAACTGGTTGTGGGGGCGGGAGGGGCGCAACGGGTGAGACGAGGGACCGTGTTAATAGAATCCACACTTCCTTTTGCCATCATCCCTCTCCCAGGCCAGCACAACATCATTCCCACCACTCTGCTGAACAGCAGGCTAGTGAGGAGATGTGACACTTTCTAAGGCCACGGATGAAATTTCTGTCTGCCTGTTTAAGGTGGCAGACATGTTGGCATCCAGAGTCCGCACGGTCGTTGTTATGATCTGCAGGGACTCATTTGACAGCCGTGCTTGAAGCTCAGTGGAGGCTGCCACTCTCACTGTTGAAGACATTCCCAAACTTACCTGCACCACCAATCCACTAGTGATGGAATTGGACTCCTCCATCCTATCCACTATTGTGGAAAGTGTGTGTAACACCTTTTCCATTACCTCACAAAGGTGGAGCTGTACTTCGACCATTCTCACTCTCAATGATGTCCCCCGGGGTTCAGCAAACATGTCCAGCTGAGCAGAGCTTGGAAAGGAGTGCGACCCCCAACACGGACTCTCCACAGCTGCCCCTGCCACCAGTGTCTGCTCGTGCACACTTGTGAGTGTTGAATCACCAGGTGACAACCCAACTATCTGCCTAACAGGACCCACCAAGATGAGAGGGATCCTGGCTTGAGAGGGTTGTCCTATGAAGAGTCGTTGAGTAGTAAGGGCCCATTCTCTCTGCAGTTTAGAAGAATGAGAGGTGATCTCATTGAAACATATAAGATTCTGAGGGGGCTTGATAGGGTGGATGCCGAGAGATTGTTTCCCCTGTCTAGAGAGTCTAAAACTAGGGGGCATAGTCGCAGGATAAGGGGTCGGCCATTCAAGACTGAGATGAAGAGGAATTTCTTCATGCAGAGGGTTGTGAATCTTTAGAATTCTCTACCCCAGAGGGCTGTGGATGCTGAGTCATTGAATATATTCAAGGCTGAGATAGATAGATATTTGGACCCTAGGGGAATCAAGGGATATGGGGATTGGGCGGGAAAGTGGAGTTGAGGTTGAAAATCAGCCAAGGTCTGGTTGAATTCCGGAACAGGCTCAAGGGGCCATATGGCCTATTCCTGCTCCTATTTCATATGTTCTTATGAAGTGCCACTATCTGCGTTGGCGCATGGTTGGATGTAAGGTTATGGTGCAGCATCAGAGGAATTGAGCTCCTCTGAGGAATCGCCTTCTTCAATCGCACCTGCCTCCTCATCAATCCATGAAAGCCCTGGAAGAGAACATAAAGCAATATTAAAAAATCATTGCAGGAGTTAGTTTCCAATGAGCGTACTGAGGTTTGCAACAGGTCAATCGTTCATAACATCAATTCATGATGTGTGTGAAGGATGTTAAAGTTCTGTCACCAACGGCTTGCGGTTTCTCAGTCTCGCCATCTCCGATGGCCAGGCATGCAACTGTACGACTGACGTCCAATGCCTCCTCCTCCGCATCTGTCAGGGGTACTATTTGTGGTGAGTCCCCTCCAGTCCTGCTCCTCTCCTCTACATTTTGCACTCTCTTCTCCTGCAAAGGGAGAATGAACAGATGTGAGTGAAGTTGACTTGTTCACCCAACGGATGCATTGCTTTGGGTGAGGCAGACGATGAATCAGATGCATCAGAGGATGAGTATCAGACAGACTCATCACATTGATTGGGGTGAGTGGGAGTGGTGGGTTTACAAATGGGGATGTGAGGAAGTGCATTGAAAGTGAAGGTAAGTTGATATTGAGACTTAAGTGGGTGTGAGGAGTGATGTGATGGAGTACGCTTGGCAAGACAGAGTGAAAGGGGGCTAATATATACCACAGGATGTAGGTGGATCAGTAACTGTACTCACTTTTCCTGACCTGGTTAGGTCATTAAAGCGCTTCCTGCATTGTACCCATGACCTTGCCACTGTGCTCCTGCTGCTAATCTCCTCTGCCACCTCCAGCCACGCCTTCTTGGTGGCAGAAGTAAGTCAGCCAGGTATAGTATTTCCCTCCTGCTCCTGACACCAGTCAGTAGCAACTCAAGAGAGGAGAAGCTAAAACGGGGTGCTGCCTTCAACCTTTGATGCTGCATTTTTCAATTTTCCTCTTTTCTCTCTCAAAATCCATGGTTGCACTGGCCCTTTAAATACTCCAATTCCCAGCACGTCATTCGGGTGCTCAGTACGCCCACTGCGCAGCTTGGAGACGTAAAAACTGGAAGTAAAATTAAGGGCCTTCATTTAGTTACGATTGCTCAAGCTGAAGCATGGGAAAGTTTATCGGGTCTCCAACACGACTACTCACCCACCCACTGACTTCCCGCCGCCATATTAAAATCACGCCCCATGAGTTCAAATCCCACCATGTCAGTTTGCAAATTTGAACTCAGTTTTAAAAAATCTGCTTCTATCTCTCTAACATCACCTTTGCCCCTATCTCAGCCCATCTGCTATTGAAACTGAGGAATTCCGATAGTGAAACTCACTGTTTACATTTCCAGAACTGATGCAAAATATATTAAAACCTGTGATTCAAAATCTTACCAGTGACTAAGTGGTTCAAAAAATTAAATGGAAAAATGTCTAAAGAAACACTTAAGATTGCTTTGAAATCTGCCCAAAAGCTTACTTTCAGCTAGATGCCTATTATGTATGGGTGTGGTTAGGAATAAATGTAGAAATAACATAAATGGCCCATAGTTGTGGGGACATTTAAATGATGTCATCTGCCTCATGTTGAAATAAGACTCCTGGCTATTTCTGGCAGATGTTTTCTGTGTCAATTTAAATTCCATCTGGAAAAGTGCTTCAAGCTCTGCCATTTTCCCATTTCGTTACTTGCCATGAGGCATTACACATTAGCAAATCTATACAACTGCAACTAAATTGTCAGGAAACATACACACACACACACACAAATTCTAAATATACTATAAGATAATGAGCGAGAGAGACACTCAGTTGGCATTTTACACAGATATGGTTAAACTTGTATCATAAAAGATTTTTAAAATCTAGTAACAGCTTTTCTGCATCACTCTTAGATATCTGTTCTGAACAGTGGGAGCACATGGTAGTTTAAAAGCAGTTGATTGTATGGTTCTAATTGCAAGAGCGAATTAAAAAATGAAACATAATCAACTCCATCCAGACTGCAGCAGTGATAGAATTCAGGATATTCATGGAAAAACCTGAGCTTATGAAAGGGAAGGGAACACAGCAGGAAAAAAAATCAATAGCCTAGTTCTAATCAGTGCACAATAGCGCATTGTTGCATTCGTGTACTTGGCCTAGACCAACCATTTCCCATCGAGCTGTACAAGATGTTTCTTCAAGTACAGTTAATGTGTGCCATGTTTCACTATGCACCAGATTTAAGCAACTGTGAGTTGATGCAAATCAGGGTCGTGGATTCATTAATTATGAACTTAAAAATTACTATGTAAATTGAGCAATAAATGAAGTGAAAATGATCTGGTAAAAACAATTACTGGAATTTGGCCTTAATCTGCACTACCAAGTTGTGTTTATATTAGCTATCACTTCTTCATCAAAACTACAGTCCCATGCCCACCAAGATAAGCTTCCAACTATGCATTGATGCAGCACCTCAGAGAAGTGAGGATTGCAATAAATACGCCTTGTCTTTTCACCATTGAGAGCTGTGGATTGGGCGTGATTGGGTTTCATACTTCAGTGCTCTGGCATGTCAGTACCAATAAGCCGTCTGAATGTTTATATAGAGTGGTTGCCTGTGTTGCTACTTAAAGAACCTGCCCAATTTCCCTTCCATTAATTTCAATGGAAGGAAAGTCAGCCGAGTTCTGTTACCGGCATGCAATCATCCCTGCCAGACTTTCCTTTATATACTCTGCCCAGGCAATGCTTAGCACCCTGATGGTAAAGACAAAAATGCCCCCCTATGCATTTAATATCTACTTTCAGCATCCTCATAATTGTAAGATGCTTTTAATGTTAGGCCTAATAGATTAGTCACGGAAAAACCCTCATTCAAAATAATAAGTCACTGAAAATGGCAATTTACAAAATTAAGAATATTAATTTGTGCATTGTGTGTGGGGGGGGGGGGAATTTCGACTTCTGCTCAAAATAGGCGCAAAGTCAGCGGCGTGACCATACCACCCACCAAAAGCCGATGTCAAGAAGCCCAAATTACATTTGGATTCGCAGTTATGCATTTCCCCACACACCCCCACTACCCGCTGCCACATCTTGAAAGATTTCCACCCTTCTGAGCTACTTTTGCCCACCTTTTCCTAATTCACTTCCTTCTCAACTAAATTGTGTAAATAAACCAAAAATATTGTCGTTCCCCCCAAGAGCTTATGAAAGAGTTGCTTTTCCTTTCCTCATCTCATGGACACCCCTGCGGGTGAGCTGTGGACACCAAACAGGCACCCCACTGTAGCTCGCCAGTAGGGGATGGTGGGAAATCGGCCGGCTCCCACGCTTCTGCTGGTCAGCAGGTTGGAGGCTGGAAACGATCCCAGGGAGCAGTCCTCAAATGGGCCGGCAACAGGCCGGAGTTTCTCTGTGGGCCCAGGAGGATCACTCCTGATCCTCCTCAACTCAAAAATTAAAATTAAGAATTTCTTAGGCATCCATTGGCCCCTTTAAGGACTGCTGGTTAGGCTGCTCAACACTTAGTACAAACAGGTGGAGCATGCATAATGCACACTCTGCCCATTTTATTCTGAAATTTGCAATCGGGGCCCTACAACTGGCATAGGTGGGCCTTGGGTGTCAATGGGTTGGCCAAAATGCCCCCACCCCCCACCACCCCCCCCCCCCCCGACTTTTAACTGCCAACTGCCCATTTTGAAAAATGGGCAGCCGACAGTTGAAAATCGCCCCTGGTGCAGTTAGAGGAAAAACAGCACTTTTGTGTTCAATATAGACTGTATTCTTAAACAAAATTCAAATCAATTTTTTTTAATGAACATACCTGGTTTTGTTGTGCTACAGAGCAGTATAAAAAGCAACATAAGAATACCACAGCAGGAGCGAAATTTGCTAATACATTGTGAGAACACAAAACTCTCAGAAAACATTGTGGCTGAAAGACGAAATCATATATGTGATTATTGTCCTGTTGTTCGGTTAGATAAGATGCTGCTCATCTTGTCTTTTAGCTGTAGAACAAGTCGGTCAAGAACATTTTAACAGTCAAAATTGAATGATGATAAAAAACTGAATGGTTACATTGATTAATTTTACTGACCGGTTTGCTAAGAGAAATTACATGTAACATTTTATTCAAAAGTATGGTTTGCTCCAGTTGATTTTCTCCTTGTTATCTTTCTTGCTGTTAGATTGAGCTTTTAATTTTATTCCACATCTGCTCTTAAACAAATCAAATAATATTGAAAATCACAAAATAATTACAAATCAATGTGAAGGAGAGTGGAGCAGATAGATCTTTGCAAATAATTTGTAACATTAAAGGTGCCATAATGAACATCATCATGTGGCTGCATTGTGGAACACTTCCAATCTTGCAGCACCAAGGTCCATGGATAGGTCATTGCATTCTACAGTATGCTGGAACTGAGGCAAGATTGTGGCCTTAGGACAGAGTGCAGCAATGTCCTATTATGATTTCAAAATATTGCAATAAAATATTTTTGAGGTTATGTCTCTCTCATTTTCATCTTTTTTTTCACATTACAACAGTGACTGCAATTCAAAATGTACTTAATTGGCTGTAAAGTGCTTTGGGAGTCCTGAGGTCGTGAATGGCACTATATAAATGAAAGTCCTTTCTTTACTACCTTCCAGGATGTGCATCTCCTGCAGCTGAAGGAGTAGGGCAGTTAGCCTACTCCCCTGCCATTGCTTACCACATTCTTTTGTCACTTGCTAGGAGGCACACAAGAACAGCCGAGTAAAAACTCCCTATCCAATTTTCCCTGGAGCTATGGCTGCAGTGTAATTTCTGCCAGAGCCCCGATAGGTTATTGTGACCTACTCCTCCACCCTCCTGGCCCCGATTAAGTCCACATAAAAATTTATGGTGACTTTAAAGCTGTCAAATTTCACTCTCAACCATGGATCAAAAAACACATAAATTATTAAATAGTAGCACGCTTCCTGCCACAAATACTTGGTAATTCAAGCCATCAGGTAGTTTATGCCAGTGCAACAAATTTCATTGGGAGTACGTACTCTATTTCAGTTGTTTTAGTAAGTTTTACATGTAACCCAGGCGTTTGATTGAAAGATTACCCTATAATAATTGTTAAGAGTCTAAGTGAAATTGCCAGGAGTGATGAATCCATGGCAAAATGTAAAAAGAATTGCCATGAATTCAGCACTCTCACTCAGACATGCCATACAGTGGGGAAATAGGAAAGACACTTTGAAAAAAGGCACGTTATCATAGTGGATGATGCAGCACCAGATCTGGATTACATCTGTCGCATGCTGTAATCGAGTTACAAATGTTTGCTGCCAAATCAGACATCTTCAGCTCTATGGTTTTGTTGTCACTTGTCCTGATAATAAGCTCAATGGAAATTCAGCACTCAAGGGGCTTCAAATATACCTCAACATGATCTCATTTCACTGCATTCTGAGATAAGCCAGTGTAGGAAGTAAATCACCAGCACTCTAAAGTAGATTCTAAGGAATTAACTGAAGAATTTTTCACAAAAATATCAAAATCAGTGACAACCTATAATTTTCTTTTGCATGTTTTATTTTCTTAGAAACCATATCTTGCATTCAAAGCAATAACACAATGTCTAACAATATTTTTTTTGGTATGGTGCTCCTTTGCTAAGATATAGCTTCACACCAACTGATATCACTTTTAGAAACTACTCATTTACAGTCATGTGTCTATTAAAAATAACGAACCTGCTCCCTGATGGCTCAGTGGTGGTACAATTGGCCTGTGCCAGCAGCATGAGTCGGCAGCCCGTTTTACACGGAAGTCAATGGAAAAGAAAATTTGGTGCAGTGTAAAACAGGCTGCCGACTCGCTATCAGCCCGTTTCGCGCTACTGCCTCAGGCCAATTTCACTCCCGCTATATTAACCCAGTGAGCAGCTAAGCCACCTCGGCCAGGTTTTCAATCTTTGGTCTGAGCCACATTAGCTAATGCCACAATTGACCTCAATATCCCTAGGTTAGGGAGGGGAAGCTGGTCAATAGCCGGGGATTCTTGCTGAAAATATACATATGTGATATCAGATGGGGACATGTGTGGGCTCGGCTGTAGTGATCTCCCTCCCACAATCCCCAGTAAGGAGTCAACACCTTCAGGGGAGGAAGGGAAGGAAGTGAATTGTGGAGAAAACATTAAAAAATCAAGAAATAGCATGAATCCTTTTAAATGTGACTTTTATTACAAGAGCTTTCACTGCCCTTCACTGGCTGCCTCTGCACATTACATTTCTTATTTTATCACAGGGTTTGGGCAGTGGACAGCTATTTATGCAACATAAATAAACAATCTGTCAGTGAAACAATGCTGATAAACCT
Organism: Heptranchias perlo; assembly: GCF_035084215.1. Taxonomy (NCBI): domain Eukaryota; kingdom Metazoa; phylum Chordata; class Chondrichthyes; order Hexanchiformes; family Hexanchidae; genus Heptranchias; species Heptranchias perlo. The sequence continues at coordinate 62,862,329 of NC_090328.1, forward strand.
AGCTAAGAAATGAAGAATATATAATAAAAACAATTTGTCATTTGAGAAGATCTCAGAAAAAAAACAATGGATTTTGCCAGAAGGCAGTGAAATGTTTCAAAGGTTTCTTGGTTAAGATTATTTTTAATTGCCAAGGATTTTTCGTTGCTGACATCTGCATGATTTGCAAATTGCCTGCTTTTGTTATATTTCACTGATGTGGAGTTGAGCTCTGATAGGAAGTGACTTATTCTCAAGATTCCCTTGTATCAAGTTCCCAATCTCGGTATATTATTAGGGGTAGCAACGTGCGGAGTCAGGTGTATATCCACAGTCTAGGAATGCAAATAGAAGGACCGTAGCAGCTCAGATCTCTCTTATACATCTTCTATCAACAGGCTTAGGAACAGCATAGACTGAGGCATCAGATCAGCTCAACTATTACTTTCACAACCAAGCAATAGCATGTGTCATACAGACACCTAAAAACAATCAAACTTTAGAAAGCTGGAAGAAATTCTTGATAGAAAACCCAAAAAGGCGGTATTAGCCCAGTCTGTCTTCTAAGGCGTTTGAGTGGGAAGAAAGTAAGAAATCTCTCTGCCCTAGAATGTTTTATCTGCCCATCATTTACCAATGTTATTGTTTAGAAAATCTATCAATAGAATTTATTTCTCGTGAAGTAATGTTAAAGGAGCCTTGCTCCTATATGCAAGAGATTTTGAGCAGGCTCAATACCTGGACTGGCCGGAGATAGCCTCGTTCGAAAATTTAGCTACAAAGTTGCAGTGTTGGGCAATGTGAAACATTTGTCCTGCAGAAAAGCACAACATTTTTTAATATTGCTTTATCTTTCTTTGTTATTTTTATTTAATTAAGGTTTAATAAATAAATTTGTAATACTAGACACGATCAGCAAAGTGTTGTCCTTATGATTGCATCTGATTCTGTGCAGTAAGCAAGTAGAATCATAGAATCATAGAATGATACAGCAAGGAAGGAGGCCATTTGGCCCGTCGTGCCTGTGCCGGATCTTTGAAAGAACTATCCAGTTAGTCCCACTCCCTTGCTCTTTCTCCATAGCCCTGCAAATTTTTCCCCTTCAGGTATTTATCCAAATCCCTTATGAAGGTTCCTATTGAATCTGTTTCCACCACCCTTTCAGGCAGTGCATTCCAGCTCATAACAACTTGCTGCGTAAAATATGTTTTCCTCATGTCGCCTCTGGTTCCTTTGCCAATTACTTTAGATCTGTGTCCTCTGGTTACCGACCCTTCTGCCACTGGAAACAGTTTCTCCTTATTTCCTCCAGCAAAATCCTTCATGATTTTGAACGCCTCCATCAAATTTCCCCTTAACCTTCTCTGCTCTAAAGAGAACAATCCCAGCACTCTAGTCTCTCCACATAATTGAAGTCCCTCATCCATGGTACCATTCTAATAAATCTCCTCTGCACCCACTCCAAGGCCTTGAAATCCTTCCTAAAGTGTGGTGCCCAAAATTGGCCACAATACACCAGCGGGGGCCTAACTAGTGTCTTATAAAGGTTTAGCATAACTTCCTTGCATTTGTACTCAATGCCTCTATTTATAAAGCCAAGGATCACATATGCTTTTTTAACAGCCTTCTCAACTTGTCCTGCCACCTTCAAAGATTTGTGTACATATACCCACAGGTCTCTCTCTTCCTGCACCCTCTTTAAAATTGTACCATATAGGTTATATTGTCTTTCCTCATTCTTCCTACCAAAATGAATCACTGTGAAGTATCCTTGAACTTGAAGCATCTTTGAAGAAAGTTTACTCTGAACCTAATTGTTCAACATCGTTGTCATATTACTTCATCAGAAAAGAAAAATGATAAACATTGATTGCTGCATACCCTTCTGGAGGTGTCAGAGTGGGCTTAATGCCAATATATACATTGAAACAAATGACAGGACCCAAGTCCATTGTTTTCAATTTTAGTTAAATCCTAGAAATAAACATTTGCTATTTTTACAAGAGTTTTGCAGATGAAAGATGCAATAACATCAAAAGCTAATGACTCACAAACATAGAAGACATAAGAACAAAATTCACAAGCCTTGAGCAAGGTTAGAGGTTAGAAAATATTTTTTTCCCCATGAATAATGAGAAGGTAGTTGATTTGGAATCAAATAACACCCTTAAAATGGAGGTGAATCAATGCGTAGTGATAAGAGATTAAGAGCTTTATGGATCGATTTTAACTTTGGGCATTCAACCAGCCACTCGCCCATTCCGGCGGCAAAGAGTCAGCCATGATTTTGTGGCCTGGGCCTCATTTGAATCTGACCAGTGAACTGCAGATGCCAAACGGACATTCTGAGACAGCTTGCTGGTTTTGGGCCATAGGAACGTCGGGCGGCCACAACACTGGTGGCAGTTGCATGGAGATCCTAGGACTGGGTGGAGAAGGGGGAAGGGGAAGGCAAGGCTGAGTGGGGCAAGCCAGCAGTGGCCCACATTACTTTTGTGGAGCCAGAAAGATCAATCCTGCTCCTTCCAGCTCCACAAAAATACACCTTTAAAAACATTTTGTGGCATTTCCTGAGCGGCCAGCAGCGGTCCCTTTAAGGACACACAGTATCCTATAAAATTATAATCAGGGTCTTAACTACATCATTAAGATCCTGATTTGCATGGGTAAGAGGCCTACCACCTGTTTCAGGTGGGTGATACGGCCAACCAAGGGTAGGCTCCTTTCAAGATGCTGGAAGCTGGGCCGTCAGCGTTAACGGAGCAGTAAGTCTACCAACCTCATTTTGGTGCTTTTACTGCCCCGTTAACTAGAGTGTCTGGGAATTAAAATCAACCTATCGAGATAGTAACAGCTTGACTTGATTTTCTTCAGGGAAGGGAAAGAAAGAACTTGTTCCGAAATGTAGGGGTTCAACAGGTTGTGATGGGGCGGAGAGTCCATGATAGAATAATCATACATAGATTCTGTATGGCCAGGCTTGATGGGCCAAATTATCTTTTCTCACTCCAGACAGTCATATGTTCTTATGTTTCTAAAGTTCAATACATGTTAAGGGGCTGTCGTATTTACTTTTGCAATTAAAGGCTTTATACTGTTGCACTGCAGGTGTTGATTTTTCTAAGAAGAATGTGAAGCTGCTGATATCTTCTCAAAGAAATATTGATGCGGCAAAACTATGGGGACTAAATTGGGTCACGTAGTGCCCGTTGTGTAGGCGCTACACGGACTCCTAAGGACCAAAAATGGCATCCAAGATGCGCGCGCACACTTCCAGCATGACGTGGGCAGGACGCCATATTGGAAAAGCCATTTGCGCAGGCGCACCTTACGAATACCGGCAACATATAAATTAGGGAGATTATGTGGTAGATCAGTGTGCAACGCTGATTTAAAAGGATAGATGCGATTTTGGAACTCCACGTTCCAGCCAATGCACTGTCTTAACCTTGCACAGCTGAACAGGTCTTAAACGACATTGAGGACCCCACCATCAGTGCTATTTAAAGGGACCATGCAGGATTTACAGATTAGTTGCTGGATTATTGCTTCTGGCTGCTGATGCATTCGTACTTGTTTTTGGAGGTCTCCTATACTTAAATAGTAGGACGAGGGGACATAGTCTAAAAATTAGAGCCAGGACTTTCAGGAGTGAAGTTAGGAAATGCTTCTACACGCAAAGGGTGGGAGAAGTTTGGAACTCTCTTCCACAAATGGCAGTTGATGTTAGCTCAATTGTTAATTTTAAATTTGAGATTGATAGATTTTTGTTAACCAAAGGTATTAAGGGATATGGGGCTAAGGCAGGTATATGGAGTTAGATCACAGATCAGCCATGATCTCATTAAATGGCGGAACAAGCTTGAGGGGCTAAATGGCCTACTCCTGTTCCTATGTTCCTATGATAAAATTTCAATACTGTACAGGGAGTAGGCTGGCAAGCTGACAGGCAACAACAAGGGCACCTCATCCTGATATTCAAGTAAATGAGACCTCCAAAAACAGGTACAAATGCATCAGCAGCCAGAAACAATAATCGAGCAACTAATTTGTAACTCCTGCATCATTCCTTTAAATAACGCTGTCGGAGGGTGGAGTGGCAGGGGTGGGACAGGAATGCTGTCATCCTGAGAGAGGACAGCAGGTTCATGTTCCATGGAGCCACTGCCACTTGCTGCCTCCTGTTATGCGCCACCTTCTCCTGCAAGAAAGCGGGACGTGTGTCGGTGAGTATCCTGCAATATGTTTGGGTGATGTGGCTGTCATGGTTGAATAGCTGCCAGTGTGTGTGACCTGCGAGTTGTGGATGTGCAGCTTGCAACAATGGTAATGTGTGAGGGTGAGATGAAGCATCTGATTGGAAGAGTTGAGTATTGATTGAAAAAGTTTGTTGGTAGATGAGTGATGGGGGTGTAGTGCGTGGAGCAGTGGATGCGGCTAGTGGTGCAGTTGGTAGGAGATGCCACTCATGCACCTTGACCACTTGTGTCAAAGCATTGAGCTTCTTCCTGCACTGCATCCATGTTTGTGGAGCTGTGCTCCTGGCAGTGACCTCATCCCCTACTGCCTCCCACTGCCTCGGGAGCATATGTCTGGAGGGCCTCTCGCCTCCCAGCGGATATAGGATGCCCCTCCTTCTGTCCACCTCTTGCACCAAGGCCTCTAGTGCATCACCAGAGAACTTTGGTGCACGCTCTCTCGCAGGCTCAGTACAAACTCAAATCGGCAGATTGGTGAGGTCTGGCGTGCAGATTGGAAGATGTGGGATTTAGTTGTGCGCAACCTTTATTCAATGTTTTGAAAGAACTCATCAGTTTGTAAACATAAGGACGGGACCTGAATCTGTGTTTTACGTGTGCGATTTCTGATCTCCGTTCACACTTCGTTCAGACCCGTATCTTATATTTTGAAAATATATGAGTCCTGCAAACTTTGAGCAGTCATGTTGTTGCTCATTAAAAATTCCAGAGTTCCTATCATCACCATGCTTCACTATATTGCAGCACAGATTCACTTCACCATTGACTTCCACCATGTCCTGCAGCCACAGTGCACCTCCCCTTTAACAGATGCAGGCTGCCATTAAGAGGTGCAGGCTACCTTTAAGTGGTGGTAGCCACTCGCGATATCTGGGTCCCCTGTTGATGAGCAGCCATTCAACAGCGCAGGTAGGGCTGGCTGCATGCAGCAATCATGTAAAACAGCAGGCAGCATGAATATTACATGCTGCCTGCATCTGAACAACCGGGCGCGGGTTAATCGCGCACCACAATCCCCGCACTCATTTTCGGGGGTTAACGAATTTAACCCCCTATATTTCTAGTGTGTGATCTTTATTGAGATCTGCTGACAGTTTTGGGTCTCTATTATCCCCATGCTTGAACATAACCTCACATTATTTTCCACTATGTGTCCATTTTTCATATGAATAATAAATAAATGAATTGTTCATAAATATTTTATAAGGTTTTCTAAATCAAGAGCTCAGTAGAGTATTTATACAGATGTCAACCTATGTTTTAAGATGTGCCAATCAAGTGTTTAAACAGTGCCACTTGCATAAACTGTGTATGAGGAACAAAACAAGATGTGAATAAATGAAAACAGCACATGGGATGCCAGCCCAGCAATGTCCTCTGTGTTCAGAACCTGAAGCAAAATTCCACGATTCTTAGTCAGTTACGAACTGATGCATCTCGTTGGGAAGTTCATGAAGATGAAATTAAGGGGATGCATGATGGGCAGCTGTGATTCATGAAAATACCACAACGACGGATTGGCATTCAATTTTTTTATTGAGAAACCAAGGTGAAAAGTTAAGGACCAAAGAGCAGAACACCACCAAGGTCAAAAAGAATAAGAGAGAAGATGAGAAAAATCAAGACTAGCAATTAGGTTGTAATTAATTTATTCATTAAATTACAAGTTTTATACCTTATATACTATCCCCCTATCACATATTCGATTTCAAGCACACAGTAGTGCTTTGCTTTAAAACTTTGATGTGAACAAAGAATTGGTTTTTGTGTTATTGAACATAAGTGTGTGGCTGGCAAGGGGCAGCCTGGAGATCAGATGAGATCTCTCCACAGCATTGAAAACGTGGTCTTGGTATCTGTGTGCTGTCACAACTGATCAAAAGAAGATTCAAGAAAACAAAAGTTCTATTTTTTTCTATGTAGTAACACAGAAAGCTAAGTTAGCATGTTAATTGTAGATAATTTAAAATTAATTACACAGTGTTTTAATTGGAGAATTTCAATTATGCACTGAAAAGTAGATTTTTTTTATTGCAAGACCTATATGAAGAGCGAAAGCCAATAATTCCAACACACCCGAGGTTAACGAGGATAAAAGAGGAGATGATGGAAATCTAAATGAAGTAGCCATTTGAACATTCTTGGCAAGTGCCCATTAGCCCACTAATCTGTCCCGCTAGCATATCCAAAACTTGTGGGCGGCATTCTGCTGCTCGGAAAGAGGGAGTCCAAAGCCTGGATTGGGTCAAAGATAAATGATTATTAAAAATTCCTAGGTCTCATTGAGTGGCAGGGCCACTTAGTTAAGGTAATCGATCCCTCTGGTTCAATTATCTTTATATTTTTCACTCCTGGGGCCCAGGGGGCATAGATTTAAAGTAATTGGTGGAAGGATTAGAAGGGAGCTGAGGAGAAAATTTTTCACCCTGAGGGTGGCGGGGATCTAGAACTCACTGCCTGAAAGGGTGGTAGAGGCAGAAACCCTCAACTCATTTAAAAAGTACTTGGATGTGCACTTGAAGTGCCGTAACCTACAGGGCTACAGACCAAATGTTGGAAATTGGGATAGCTCTTGTTCAGCCAGCACAGACACGATGGGCCGAATGGCCTCCTTCTGTACCGTAACTTCCATGATTCTATGATTCACTAGGCCCAAACAGGGTACCCTCAGAGTACATAGATCCCACTGGCCCAATCAGCAGTACTTTGGGAGGAATTCCTGGGAGTGCTCCCAGAAATGCCTCAAGCGAGCTTGAGTGATGTAGTTCAGATGAAGAAGTACCCATGTCCCCCCAGCACAATTTACTGTGCAAATTATGAGGGTAGTATTACAGTAATGTCATCAGAAAAACATAGTGAAAGATTTTAATAGAAGTTATTCACGTTTGACCCTTCTGGACTCCCAGCAGCATCGGTACAGTTTTTTTTCCAGAGTTAATATTTTTATTGGGAAGTAGCCTTTACATTTCTGATTTCATGTAAGACCATTTCCTCCAGATTACCATCATAATTCTGGCTTGCCAGTATGAAAGTTGACTGAAAATGTATCACAAGGATTTTACAAACGTAAAAAAGCATTGAATGAAAAAAGGGCTGTTTAGCCCAATTAATCTTGCTGCTATAAACCATGTATAGTTTTCCTTATCTCTGCCCAACTTATTTGGCTTTCTGAGGGAAAGTTCTTTACAGTTTGTCCATACCTTCCTGAGGTTACGAAACAACACTCCAGAATATCAATCTAACCTTACAACTGACATTATTCATCATTATCCACCTGCTTAGAATGGTATGACATGTCGATGGTCTCAGAAACTCAGGGACCATTATGTTCCTTAGCGTGCTTAACCAACTCTGTCCATTATCTCCACATCATTATTACTTCAGTTTAGTTCCTAATCAGTCTTATTCATTTCTTTAAAGTTATTAATTGGCTCAGCATTAGCTGTTCTTTTATGTATATCATATTGGTTTACATGTGAACTAATTCCCCAATTAGGTGCTCTCAATGAGGAGCAGCACTCATAGGGAGCACTGGTCAGGAAATAACTGGCCCATAGTGATTGGTTCTCTTTCCATTAATTTAAATAGTTGGAAAATTAAACTTTGGCAGCCCGTGATTTCTTCGCTAGGGGCGCCTGATTAGGGAATCAGCCTTTTATAGAATCATAGAATCATAGAAGTTACAACATGGAAACAGGCCCTTCGGCCCAACATGTCCATGTCGCCCAGTTTATACCACTAAGCTAGTCCCAATTGCCTGCACTTGGCCCATATCCCTCGATACCCATCTTACCCATGTAACTGTCCAAATGCTTTTTAAAAGACAAAATTGTACCCGCCTCTACTACTGCCTCTGGCAGCTCGTTCCAGACACTCACCACCCTTTGAGTGAAAAAATTGCCCCTCTGGATCCTTTTGTATCTCTCCCCTCTCACCTTAAATCTGTGCCCCCTCGTTATAGACTTCCCTACCTTTGGGAAAAGATTTTGACTATCGACCTTATCTATGCCCCTCATTATTTTATAGACTTCTATAAGATCACCCCTTAACCTCCTACTCTCCAGGGAAAAAAGTCCCAGTCTGTCTAACCTCTCCCTGTAAGTCAAACCATCAAGTCCCGGTAGCATCCTAGTAAATCTTTTCTGCACTCTTTCTAGTTTAATAATATCCTTTCTATAATAGGGTGACCAGAACTGTACACAGTACTCCAAGTGTGGCCTCACCAATGCCCTGTACAACTTCAACAAGACATCCCAACTCCTGCATTCAATGTTCTGACCAATGAAACCAAGCATGCTGAATGCCTTCTTCACCACCCTATCCACCTGTGACTCCACTTTCAAGGAGCTATGAATCTGTACTCCTAGATCTCTTTGTTCTATAACTCTCCCCAATGCCCTACCATTAACGGAGTAGGTCCTGGCCCGATTTGATCTACCAAAATGCATCACCTCACATTTATCTAAATTAAACTCCATCTGCCATTCATCGGCCCACTGGCCCAATTTATCAAGATCCCGTTGCAATCCTAGATAACCTTCTTCACTGTCCACAATGCCACCAATCTTGGTGTCATCTGCAAACTTACTAACCATGCCTCCTAAATTCTCATCCAAATCATTAATATAAATAACAAATAACAGCGGACCCAGCACCGATCCCTGAGGCACACCGCTGGACACAGGCATCCAGTTTGAAAAACAACCCTCGACAACCACCCTCTGTCTTCTGTCGTCAAGCCAATTTTGTATCCAATTGGCTACCTCACCTTGGATCCCATGAGATTTAACCTTATGTAACAACCTACCATGCGGTACCTTGTCAAATGCTTTGCTGAAGTCCATGTAGACCACGTCTACTGCACAGCCCTCATCTATCTTCTTGGTTACCCCTTCAAAAAACTCAATCAAATTCGTGAGACATGATTTTCCTCTCACAAAACCATGCTGACTGTTCCTAATTAGTCCCTGCCTCTCCAAATGCCTGTAGATCCTGTCCCTCAGAATACCCTCTAACAACTTACCCACTACAGATGTCAGGCTCACTGGTCTGTAGTTTCCAGGCTTTTCCCTGCCGCCCTTCTTAATCAAAGGCACAACATTTGCTACCCTCCAATCTTCAGGCACCTCACCTGTAGCGGTGGATGATTCAAATATCTGTGCTAGGGGACCCGCAATTTCCTCCCTAACCTCCCATAACGTCCTGGGATACATTTCATCAGGTCCCGGAGATTTATCTACCTTGATGCGCGTTAAGACTTCCAGCACCTCCCTCTCTGTAATATGTACACTCCTCAAGACATCACTATTTATTTCCCCAAGTTCCCTAACATCCATGCCTTTCTCAACCGTAAATACCGATGTGAAATATTCATTCAGGATCTCACCCATCTCTTGTGGTTCCGCACATAGATGACCTTGTTGATCCTTAAGAGGCCCTACTCTCTCCCTAGTTACCCTTTTGCCCTTTATGTATTTGTAGAAGCTCTTTGGATTCACCTTTGCCTGATCTGCCAAAGCAATCTCATATCCCCTTTCTGTTGTTTCATACAACAGCAACAACAACTTGCATTTATATAGCACCTTTAACATTGTAAAATGTCCAAAGGTGCTTCACAGAAGCGATTATCAAACAAAATTTGACAACGAACCACATAAGGCGATATTAGGACAGGTGACCAAAAGCTTGGTCAAAGAGGTAAGTTTTAAGGAGCGTCGTAAAAGAGGACAGAGAGGCGGATAGGTTTAGAGAAGGAATTCCAGAGCTTAGAGTTTAGGCTGCTGAAGGCACGGCCGCCAGTGTAAAATATAATCTTTATGTGTGAATAATATTGGTTTCGATATTTTAATTTTTATTGAAAAAATTAGCTTGTATGTGAATTACATTTGTTTGCTTATTTTCTGCAAAGTTAGCGTAGGCTCAGATAACGAACGCTGGAATCATGTAAAGTAGGGAAAAAGTGGCTTCAATCAGTGTGCAACGTTGATTTAAAGTGACAGACAACATTTTGGGACTTAACGCCCAATTCAACGCACAGTCTTAACCCCGACCATCTGAACGTGTCTTAGAGTGCGTGGAGGACCCCCCACCAGCGCTATTTAAAGGGACCTTGCAGGATTTACAGGTTAGTGGCTGGATTATTGCTTCTGGCTGCCGAGGCATTTGTAACTGTTTTTAGAGGTCTCCCAGATTGAATACTAGGACGCCAGGACATAGCCTAACATTTAGAGCCAGGAGTGAAGTTAGAAAATGCTTGTACACGCAAAGGGTGGGAGAAGTTTAGAACGCTCTTCTGCAGACAGCAGTTGATGCTAGCTCACTTGTGAATGTTAAATCTGAGATTGATAGATTTCTGTGAACCAAGGGTATTAAGGGATATGGGGCTAAGGCAGGTATATGGAGTTAGGTTACAGGTCCACCATGATCTCATTGAACGGTGGAACAGGCTTATGGGGATAAGTGGCACTGCCACTTGGCTGCCTCCTGTTATGCGCCACCTTCTCCTGCAAGGAGGTGGGACATGTGTCTGGGTGATATGCCTGTCATGGTTGAATAGCTGCCAGTGTGTGTGGCCTGTGAGTAACAGTGGTAATGTGTAAGGATGAGAGGAAGCATCTGGTTGGAAGAGTTGAGTATTGATGGAAAAAGTGAGTTTGTTGGTATGTGGGTGATGGGGGGTGTAGTCTGTGCTGCAGTTGGTAGGAGACGCCACTTGACAGTTGACCTCACTTACCTTGACCACTCATGTCAAAGCATTGAACGTCTTCCTGGCATTGCCTTTTGGATACATGTCTGGAGGGCCTCTTGCGCCACCCCCCCCCCACACCCACCTCTGCGGAAAGAGGGTGTCTCCCTCCTTGTATCCACCTGTTGCACCAAGGTCTCTAGTGGATCAGCAGAGAACATTGGTGCACACACTCTCGCAGGCCTGGTACCAACTCAGATCGACAGATTGGTGAGGTCTGGCATGCAGATTGGAGGATGTGGGATTTAATAGTACACAACCTTTATTCAATGTTTTAACAAAACTCATCAGTGTGTAAACATAGGGATGGGACCTGCATCTGTGTTTTACATGTGCAATGTCTGATCTCCGTTCAGATTCCATGCAGACAGTAGACTGTTATTTTCAGCAAATAACAGGTACCAGCCACCTTGAAGAGATTTCGAAGAAACATCCTCCCTTCAAGAGATTGAGCTCCCCTGGTGGTGGAAAGTGCGAATTGCATTGATTCCACCTGTGAGGCCTGGAATGGAACGCTGATTGCAGGTAAGTCCTCGGGTGAACCGAAACTCACATGCTGCCTGCTCGGGCCATTGGACATGGCACATCACGCTACCTACGCCCAAAAACGGCCTCATCCAATTTTATCCCCCTCTGTCCCTTCCTGTCACACTCTGCTTATCTTTACCCAAATCGCTACACTGCCCATGGCCTTGACTTTTCTCTTTCGATTGATAAATTTCACCTTTTAGTTTAATGCACAATCTACAGCCCTAGTTATTCGATTTGCCAGGACACTGGTCTCAGCCCAGTTTACATGGAACCCGTCCCAATGGAAAAGCTCCTTCTTTCCCCAGTACTGGTGCCAGTGCCCCATGAATCAAAACTCCTGTCTCCCACACCATTCTTTGAGCCACGCATTTAACTCTCTGATCTGTTTGTCCTTATGCCAATTTGCACGTGGCTCAGGTAGTAATCCAGAGATTATTACCTTTGAGATTCTGCTTATTAATTTGGACCGTAGCTTCTCAAACTCCCTCAGCAGAACCTCATTCCTAGTTCTACCTATGTCGTTGGTTCCTACATGGACCACGACAACTGGATCCTCCCATCTTGCTCCAAGTTCTTTTCCAGCCACGGGGAGATAGCCTTAACCCTGACACTGGGCAGGCAACATAGCCTTTGGGACTCCCGGTCGCGGCTGCAGAGAACAGTATCTGTCCCCCCACACCACATTCCTTTTTACTCCCCACACTTGGATGGCCTCCTGTACTACAGTGCCGTGGTCAGTTTGCCCATCCTCCCTGAAGTCTTTGTTCTCATCCACACAGGTAGCAAGTACCTCGTACCAGTTGGACAAGGTCAAAGGCTGAGGCTCCTCCATCACTGCATCCAGGGTCCTCATACCAGCCTGACTCGTGGTCACATCCTCCTGTCCCTGACCACTAACCAAATCTAAACTACTACCTAGCCTAAGAGGTATGACTGCCTCCTGGATCAAACTGTCCAGATAACTCTCCCCCTCCCTGATGCATCGCAATGTCTGCAGCTCGGACTCCAGCTCAACAACTCTGAGCCAAAGTTCCCCGAGTTTCAGACACTTACTGCAGATGTGGTTGCTCGGGATCTCACTGCTCTCCACCAACTCCCACATGCTGCAGTTACAACACACCACCTGCCCTGCCATCTCTATCTAACCTCGTTTTATATATTTAATTAGTTATTTTTTTGTCCACGCGATAGTTTTAGTTTTATGAAGTAATTAGTTTATCTAGTTTAAGTTATTAATTTAATAAAGTAATAGTTATAGTTTGCCAGCTCTTAGTTTAAACCACTGCCCTCGCTTAGAGAGCATAAAGAAACGGTAATACTCACCAATCAATCACCTACCTGCTATCCCAAGATGTCACTCCTTGACCACTTCCTTCTCTCCTTTATACCTGGCCGCTGGGGGATCCCTTGTCAGCATCACACACATCTGAAAAACAAATTAAGGGAAGCAGATGATGATTGGGGACGGGAGGTCAGCTACATGTCAGGGTTGCATAAATTAGGACATGAATGTTTAATGAGCAAATATAGAATTAGTAGGAGTACATGAATTGAGGCCAGGAACTGTGAAAAAGCACAAGAGGGCAGTAAAAGCAGTGGAGTAATTGTATGTAAGTATATCTTTCAGGCCTCAACAAAAATAATTAAACGTTGATGCCAGAGTACTGGTGGTCAGGACAAAGGAAAGCTTTTCCCAAGGAAGCATTTAGTATTGTTGCATTTAAAAAAAAATCGAAGGTGAACCCTGGCCATCAATTTAATGAAAGCCTCACTCTGGCTGTTTATTACAAGAGTAATTGTGTCTTGCAGAGATTCCATTTTTTTGTTGAGTCCTACTGCGTCACTGCATCATATAGATAGATATTACATTGAACGTGTCATTGTAACCTGAATAACTGAAGTCATAAATGTATCTTAACACTGATTTCCAATGAAAGATCATTTGTCGGCCAGATAAATCACAAGGTACTCTGACAGTGATAGCCAGAAATAATGGCTGGGAAAATAGTCTTTTCATTTCTAGATGTGATAAGGTGATTTGACTTACAAGACCCAATATACTGCACTGAGTGAATAACTGAATGAAAGACTGGTAAGAGCAATAAGTAAACATAGTCCTTGCCATAAGGTGCACAAATGTAAGGAATCTTACAACACCAGGTTATAGTCCAACAAATTTATTTTTAAATCACAAGCTTTCGGAGATTATCCCCTTCGTCAGATGAATGAATGAAAAGGTTCTCAAATCGCATATCTTATACTAGGCTGGGACAGCATCACACCAATCAAAAGGTGTCGTTGTTATTCAAACAGGCCAGTCACGGAGAACAGCACGTCCCAGTACACTGGATATACATTGTGTCAATTACACAGACAGGCAGAAAGAAACCCAAAATGGCAGAGAGAGAGAGAGAGAGAATATTAAAAAACATAATTTTTTCCCCCCTTTTTGCTGGTGGGGTTACGTGTAGCGTGACATGAACCCAAGATCCCGGTTGAGGCCGTCCTCATGGGTGCGGAACTTGGCTATCAACTTCTGCTCAACGATTTTGCGTTGTCGTGTGTCTCGAAGGCCGCCTTGGAGAACGCTTACCCGAAGATCGGTGGCTGAATGTCCTTGACTGCTAAAGTGTTCCCCGACTGGGAGGGAACCCTCCTGTCTGGCGATTGTTGCGCGGTGTCCGTTCATCCGTTGTCGCAGTGTCTGCATGGTCTCGCCAATGTACCATGCTCCGGGCGCACTCACAAGACAGTCCAGAATGTCACCCGAGCACAACGCAACGCCATCAACGCTCTCAAGACCAACCGAAACATCGTCATCAAACCAGCCGACAAAGGAGGAGCCATTGTCATATAGAACAGAACGGACTATTGCAAAGAAGCATACCGACAACTGGACAACCAGGAACACTACAGACAGTTACCCGCAGATCCGACCAAAGAACACACCCACCAGCTCAACAAACTGATCAAGACCTTCGATCCAGACCTTCAAAGCATCCTACCCACTCTCATCCCACGTACTCCCCGCGTGGGAGACTTCTACTGCCTCCCAAAGATACACAAAGCCAACACACCCGGACGTCCTATCGTATCAGGCAACGGAACCCTGTGTGAGAACCTCTCTGGATACGTCGAGGGCATCCTGAAACCCATCGTACATGGAACCCCCAGCTTCTGTCGCGACACTACAGACTTCCTACAAAAACTCAGTACCCACGGACCAGTTGAACCAGGAACACTTCTCACCACGATGGACGTCTCGGCACTATACACCAGTATCGGCCATGATGACGGCATCGCTGCAACAGCCTCAGTACTCAACACCAACAACAGCCAATCTCCAGACGTCATCCTACAACTCATCCGCTTCATCCTGGATCACAATGTCTTCACCTTCGATAACCAGTTCTTTACCCAAACACACGGAACAGCCATGGGGACCAAATTCGCACCCCAATACGCCAACATTTTCATGCACAAGTTCGAGCACGACTTCTTCACTGCACAGGACCTCCAACCAACGCTATACACCAGATACATCGACGACATTTTCTTTCTATGGACCCACGGCGAAGAATCACTGAAGAGACTACACGATAACATCAACAAGTTCCATCCCACCATCAAACTCACCATGGACTACTCCTCAGAATCGGTTTCTTTCTTGGACACACAAATCTCCATCAAAGACGGGCACCTCAGCACCTCACTCTACCGCAAGCCCACGGACAACCTCACGATGCTCCACTTTTCCAGCTTCCACCCCAACCACGTCAAAGAGGCCATCCCTTATGGACAGGCCCTACGAATACACAGGATCTGCTCAGACGAGGAGGAACGCGATGGACACCTACAGACGCTGAAAGACGCCCTCGTAAGAAAGGGATATGACGCTGAACTTGTCGATCGACAGTTCCGACGGGCCACAGCGAAGAATCGCAAAGACCTCCTCAGAAGACAAACACGGGACGCAACCAACAGAGTACCCTTCGTCGTCCAGTACTTCCCTGGAGCGGAGAAACTACACCATGTTCTCCGCAGCCTTCAACATGTCATCGATGACGACGAACACCTCGCTAAGGCCATCCCCACACCTCCACTACTCGCCTTTAAACAGCCACCCAACCTCAAACAGACCATCGTTCGCAGCAAGTTACCCAGTTTTCAGGAGAACAGCGTCCACGACACCACACAACCCTGCCACTGCAACCTCTGCAAGACATGCCAGATCATCGACACGGATACCACCATCACACGAGAGGACACCACCCACCAGGTACATGGTTCATACTCCTGTGACTCGGCCAACGTTGTCTACCTCATACGTTGCAGGAAAGGATGCCCCGGAGCATGGTACATTGGCGAGACCATGCAGACACTGCGACAACGGATGAACGGACACCGCGCAACAATCGCCAGACAGGAGGGTTCCCTCCCAGTCGGGGAACACTTTAGCAGTCAAGGACATTCAGCCACCGATCTTCAGGTAAGCGTTCTCCAAGGCGGCCTTCGAGACACACGACAACGCAAAATCGTCGAGCAGAAGTTGATAGCCAAGTTCCGCACCCATGAGGACGGCCTCAACCGGGATCTTGGGTTCATGTCACGCTACACGTAACCCCACCAGCAAAAAGGGGGAAAAAAATTATATTTTTTAATATTCTCTCTCTCTCTCTCTCTCTGCCATTTTGGGTTTCTTTCTGCCTGTCTGTATAATTGACACAATGTATATCCAGTGTACTGGGACGTGCTGTTCTCCGTGACTGGCCTGTTTGAATAACAACGACACCTTTTGATTGGTGTGATGCTGTCCCAGCATAGTCTAAGATATGCGATTTGAGAACCTTTTCACTCATTCATCTGACGAAGGGGATAATCTCCGAAAGCTTGTGATTTTAAAATAAATTTGTTGGACTATAACCTGGTGTGGTAAGATTCCTTACATTTGTCCACCCCAGTCCATCACCGGCATCTCCACATAAGGTGCACACACAGAGATACAGTAATGGGTACAGCAGGCAACAGGATTTAAACACACTCAAAACCAATGCAAAATCAGATCGTGGTGATTGGCTGATGTAGAGGATTAGCACAATGTGCTTTTATTGCTAGGACGTGGTTTTGAATATTTTGGACTTCTGCCTACACAATAACTAATTATTATGTAACTTTGTGTTCTGACCTGCTGGCACGCTGGATGTACCACCACCACTAACTGAAAGTGGATTGGAGAGACCAATAAGAGGTCACAGCCATCCTAAACCTAAGGTCCAATCAGAGAGAGTGGTACGTACAGAGATCAATGGACCTACCTTTAAACGAAGAATAGTGGAAGGCTGGGAGCCATCTCCAGTGACTGTTTGAGGCATTTCTTCCCCTGATACTCTGCCATCAAGGAGTGCCACTCATCACTTCGCAATTGCCGATAGGGCTGATGTTCTCGATGTGCACTCCCATGCGGATGGAAAATTGCACACAGAATGCCCATGATTTCGTGACACATGCTTCTGGAGGGTGAGCGTGGGCATGCGCCCGGAATGAGCATTTGGACAATCAGCCCTTATGAGCAATCCAAAGGTTCATCGATTGAAGAACCACCTTCCATATGTGGCACTGTTGAGCTGAACATAAAGGCCATGGGTCCAAAATGTCCTCAAGTTCTGCTCCACCTCTGGGAGCACAGCAGGACGGGACATCCAGCTACCAGTATGGCCTGGCGTTCATCCTGTTCCAAATCCTGGCATAAGAGAGACAGATGTCCACACCTGTAACGGCACTTTCTGGGCGTCTGCCCCACTGATCCCAGGAGCACTTTATCACTCCGTCGGGGGAGGGCTGGCTGTTTCAGCCGAAGAGTCAAATGTGTTTTTTTTAAATGCCAGAAATGTATCTGTAGCCACTTTCCCAATGGTGATCAATCTGCCACTGGGAAAATGACATTAGCCCTCCCACCACCATATGTCACTAAGTGAGCCTGTTTCATGAAGGTATATTTTAAGTTGGCCACAGGAAAGATAGAACTGGTAGGATTTCTAGCAAGGGGATGTCATGCTGCCATTCCTACCTCTGAGTGCCATCACTTCAGAAGAGAGTCGGAGATAAAACATGCCCACCCGCCTGCCAGAATATCAGAGCATAAAATAAAGGGGTAGAGGCCCTACCTGTCTTGCATCCTCATTCCTTCCTCCCAGGCCCAGATGTCCCTTACGTATGAGGAAACAGCAACATGGCCCATTTAATTGAATCAACCTCCCCTTCGAGTGTCTCAATGCATCACCCATTTTCCTGATTGAAATGGAAGTTGGACAACCTGGTCCCAGGGAGGTAATTTTAACCCCCATGAATGGATGGGTTGCGGGTGGGTGAGCTGTGAAAATTACAAGAGACCTGAGCGGGACTGCATCCTGGATCCAACGCGCCCACTTCCAAGTTGGACCCTAACGCATTTGGATGTGCGCACTTCTGACACCCGGATATCCCGCCTGCACTTAAAGCCAGCGGGCCGATATTTAAAGGACCAATTTAGGCACTTAAAGCACTTAAGGGGTTAACATTATGTGTATTGAGCCACAAAATGATTTTAACTTTCCCTGACTGTGCCTCCCGTGGCCTCTGAAATAAGCCATGGAAACGGTGAGTTGCAGCCAACCCTAATATGGACCTTTACACCAGTGATTGACACATGTGAATAAAAGGTGAATTTTTGCAGCAGGACACTCAATTCTCTCAGACAAACCTTTGGCTGGGAGTTCTTCATGTTTAGAATGAGATTTCTTTATTTACACTGAGAATTCTTGTGTTCAGTCAAATATACCAGGAGGCACTACCCACATGAGAGGGTGTACAGGCAGAGGCTGAGTTTCCTGGACCTCTCTGAGGAGCAGTGCATACACAGGCTCAGAGTGAGTCGCCAGGTGATTGCTGATATCTGCACACTCCTTCATACAGAGCTGCTCCCGGCTGGGCCTGGTGACCATGCATTGCCCGTTGCAGTTAAAGTCACCATTGCCCTCAATTTCTTCAAATCCGGATCCTTCCAGGGCGCCACTGGTGACATCTCCAAGGTCTCTCAGTCGTCTGCGCATAAGTGTATACAACAGGTCACGGATGGCGTGTTTGCCAGGGCATCCGACTACGTCAACTTCCCCCGCGATGACATCAGCCAGAGTGAGAGAGCAGTGGGTTTCAGCTCTCTGGCTGGAATCCCATGGGTGCTGGGCGCAATTGACTGCACACACGCAGCAATCCGAGGACCTCGACATGAGCCAAGGCTGTTCATTAACCGAAAGGGATATCACTCCACCAATGCACAGCTGGTTTGCAACTACCAAAAGAGGTTTCTGCAGGTGTGTGCCCGATTCCCTGGCAGCTGCCATGATTCCTTGGTTAAGGGGAAAGACTGTTGGTCCCGTTGTTCACCAAGGTCCCAGATGCCCCCTTACCCTCACCGCGCTGTTATCAGCTCACACTTCCAGCAACTAAACAGGGCAAAACATTTTTGAACTGAAGGGTGCAGGAAGATTTGAACCATTGTTACCCTCCCACAAACGAATGTAACTTTTCCTTTATTCTTTGTTGAACTGTGATTTTGATTGAAGGGTTGAACAACTTTCCAACTCATGGTTTAGTAGCTTGAGCAAGAATTAGGAACAGCAGAAACTATGTCAACAGCAGTAACAGCAGTAACTCAGCAAGCAAAAATGTACGTTGTGTGAAAAGTATACAGGAGGTACAGCCCGTGTTGAAACACATACAGAAACATGTTTGACAACTAAGGAGGAGCACCCTTATATTCCCAGTCATTTTCAAAACCAAAAGGACCCCCTACAATGATTTTGAATCACAGAGCTGGAATTCTTCCTTTGCATAGGAGTTGTGGCAGGGGGTGACTTCTGCCCAACTCTGTACCCCATTGTAACTCTGGCTAATTTTCCTGGATTGGGCATCATTCCCATTGCAGCCAGGCTCCCAACAGGATTGCTGCCACCAAGAGGCAGACCATTGTTGCATTAGAGGAAAAGGAGGGTGTGGATGCTGTAGCAGGACCACTGAAGAGGTGGACAGAGCATTTAAAGGGGCAGACAAGCCCTGAAGAAGAATCTTGGATGAAGCTTTTGTAGGCCTCAGCTGAGGCTATTCAGTTGGAAAGGAAATGAAAATGCAGGTCGTGCTGACGACGCATCTGTCACCTCATTGATACATATGTGGGAAGCAGATTAGCTGATGATGCAGTGCTAGCTGGGAATGAGGCAGAGGCCTAACAGTTAATAGCAGTGGTAAATCTTGGCAGTAACTGGCTGTGCCACCTCTATGTTGCAAGTTATCCTCAGTCATTGGCAAGTAGGTATTCGAAGATCTGTAAATATAACAGTAATTGCATGATCCTGTGCTTCCAGTGGGGAGCTGCATTCATAGATAGTGTAGCATAGATAAGGTTGCAATGCTGTAATGCTGATTCTTTTTTCCCATACTTCCGGTGATTGATGCTCCCTGCTTGCACCGTAAGAACACAGAATTACCTCTATGGTCTGATCTCCTTGACATACTTTCTTTCATCTGCATCATTTCAACAATGAAATACTGTATTACAAGTGCTTTAAAAAAACAAATCTAAAAAGTTTATAAAAATTTACCCCAAAAATTGTTGCCAATTTAATAATAATTTCAGAAATATAGAAAAATATCCAATAAAAAATACAATACTAAACAGGTTCTTTAAACATGGCAATAAAAAAATACAAAGCTTATGATGATTTAAGAGCTCCTTCACACAAGAGATTCCATTGCAAATTGGTGCATGAGGTACAAAAGAGTAAACCAGGCAGAAAAGCTGCAGAATTAAGTTAGGTGTTCACTTAAATACTTTTGCATCAAGTCTGAGGCGTTGATGAGGCTAAGCCGCAAAATGGGCGCAAACATTACAGATCAAAATGGAGCAGGCCACAGAATTGCAGCCCTGTGGGAAATGAGTGCAGAAGCAGCTTTCCTAATTCTGCAGTCACCCTGGGCCCATTGTGCACTGAGTCTCCAGGCACACTACATCACAAAATGTACCCTACAGTCCTTTCCTTCTTCAAAGTAGAGGTAAATAACTTTGAAGAACATATTTTTTCTCAGGCAATAAGAATACTTGTCTTTCTACTGTTCAAGTAAATAAAAGGGTTGACTCCATGATTGGGCCGTTCCTTGCTGAGAGCACTGAGTCGCAAATTCAACCTTAAAGTGTGACCAGACCGGCAGCCTTCAGGTTGCCTGTTGAATCATTTGCTCGGGACACTTGAGCTAGGCCTGAAACAATGCAAATTAGAACTTCACTTAGCTTGAAACCCCTTTAACGATTCAGCAATGAAAAGTAACAGAGGTGAAATTCGACTTTGGCGGTAGCGCAAAATGGGCGATAGCAAATCAGAAGCCTGATGTAAAAAGAGCTGCAGAATATCGCCCTTTTTTTGCGCTACTGCTGAGTCAAATTTCACCCCAATGAGTTTTGGCTTCACTCCCAGCTTCGAAACTTACAGACGTTAGAATTCCACGGGCAAGAGGTCGTTTCTGGTGCAATTGACTTATGAAAACTGACAATGTCATCACTGAGGGAAAACAACTAGATTAGATGATCATCCTCATGGAGGCGCAGATGTCTTTTGACAGCTTTTAATACACCCTAGATAGCAAGACAAGGTGGGGGGGTGATTTTCTTCATCTAAATTGCCCTGTGGGCAATAGTTCGTGAAGCAATAGGAAGAGAAATAAGGGTCAGAGACTTGTAATGCTAGGTCACTACCCCATTTGCATATGACACATATTTTCAGCAGGGTGGGGCGCAGTTGAGGAGACTCCTCCTTGAAACAGGCGGGAACTTCATTATAATATTTAAATAATGCAGAAGCTCCATTCTGATTATTCTATATCTTTTTCCATTAATGTCATGTCTGAAAACAATACCCCTTATAACTGGCTATCCAGGGTTGCTAGGTCAGTCAAAAAGAAACTTGTTTTTGCAGTTTGAGATGATTGCTGGTCCATTTTCATAATTTATTCTTGTTTATCATTCTCATAGCACATGGGTTCTTATGAGCCTTTAATGAGCCAGTATGGATTGCTCACTATAGTGCATCTAATAATTGACCAGTGTGACAAGGTCCTCCTGTCCTAAGGTGGATTCTCTGATTCCTTTTTTATCACAAAAGCTATCACCTTTGTAACACTCTTTTCAAGAATTCCTGCTTTACATTTGTTTTCTGTCACTGTCATTAACGTTCTGTCAACTTGTTTTGCTGCCTCATTCATCTCTTCACTAACTGCTTTTCCAAAACCGCTCATTTTCTCACACATTGCTAACACAGTTTCCTTAGATCACAATAGATTGGACAACCTTAATCCGATTCCTGGTTTCATTAATATAAACTCACGCAGAGAGGCCACAGGCTGATTGGTGTAAGAAATGGAATAAAATCAGACCGGTGTAGTAGGGAGTGCTTCACTGAAGGGTCATTGCTGGGGCAGAGTAGAGACAGCTTTTCATCTGACAGTCTACACCTGATTGACCTGGGAGTGTTTGATTATGGCATTGGAAGATAAATTTTCTGCTTCTGCACACATGTACAGTTTTTCTGACCTGAGCTTACTGCAGGCGCTGAAGGGAAAAAAGTACCCTTTGGGTTCCCAAAATAAAAAGTTATCCACTCCTCAGCGCAAACATCCTTTGCCCTGATGAATGCAAAATTTACAAAGAAAACAGAAACAAAAACACATGAAATTAAAATTGCATAGATCAGTGTCTCGTAGGGTAATAGGTATTGAAGTATAAATTGTGATGGTGTTTATTAGAATTACAAGGAGGAATATAATAACTTAATTTGCTGCCAAATGCAAAAGAAATTCATTATTCAGGAGCTTATGGGTGCATGACTGATTTAATGTGTTTTAGCAGAAAAGTACAAAAAGTGGAATAGGAAAGTTTATTAAGCCATCTCATTTCACTCTGTGACTTGTCAAAATATGGACCCAAAGGAAATATGATTTATGCATTAGTCTCTGTTATTCTGAACAGCTACAGATTTTTCATTAGGAATAGACTTGTTAAGCTTGCAGTGTATGAACCATAGCGATATGAACCTCTCTCAGTTCGGATTTTTCACCTTGTTTTATCCAAAGTTCCCTAATCACATCCAACCTGATGGCAGAATCAACTGAAAATATTACTATTTCCCATAGGTCCAACAGCAAAATTGTTTTTCATTACAAGTGTTATAAATTGCAGTTTTTGCTACTTAAATAAGTGTCCTGGTTTTTTTGTTTTCACATTCTTTATATGATGAACTCTTTCAGTTCTAAGGGTAGATGTAACGTAATCAGATTGGAACATCCACTCCTAATAAAGTCTCTGGATATTAGGAGAACTTTGCTCTTGAAAGAAAGAACTTGTATTTATCAAGCCCCTTCATATCCTTAGGATGTCCCAAAGCACTTCACAGCCAATGAATTATTTTTGAAGTATAGTCACTGTCGAATGTAAGCAATCACGGCAGTCAATTTACGCACAGCAATTGAATAAGTGACCAGATAATCTGCTTTAGTGATGTTGCTGGAGGGATAATTGTTGGCCAGGACACTGGAAAAACTCTCCTGTTCTTCTTTGAATAGTGCCATGGGATCTTTTACATCTACCTTGAGCAGGCAGACAGGCCGCAGTTTAACAACTGCACATGTGTCAATGATTGTTGGCACATATAAGTCCAGATGGTACATGCTTGGCAGCAGTTGGTGCCCAGTGGTGTCTAATGCATCCGCATCATTACCCCGTATCTTCCACAAAGGCATTGCCATCTCGTTCTTGGATGTAAACTATCTGTTATCAGTCATACTGTGGACTTTATGCACTTAGAGACCCTCGCCTGACTTGACTCATCATCCAATGTGGGTTTTTTTTATTTGTTCATGGGATGTGGGCATCGCTGGCGAGGCCAGCATTTGACAGAGTGCAGTGGAGCACTGAGTGAGACAGCTGAGAGTTTGGTGAGTGTGGGAGTTCGGTGAAGTGGGGGAAGGAGGTGCTGTTTTGCCTTGCTTTTCCTAACTTTTTCCGCAGAGCGGCGGCGGACCTGAGCGGCAGAAGACTGAGAGTGAGGATAAAAGCAGCAGCAGACCTGCAACAAGAGAAAACTGTGCAATGTCGCAGGTGAGGCAGGAGAGTCCGAGAGGTGAGCACAGTATAAAAGGAAAGACCGAGAGCGGGAGGAGAGTCTGAGAGGTGAACGCAGTGTAACTCTAAGGCAAGTCATGGCAGCAGAGCTCACACCCGTGATATGCTCCTCCTGCACTATGTGGGAAGTCATGGACACTATCAATGTCCCTGGTGAACATGTGTGCAGGAAGTGTGTCCAGCTGCAGCTACTGGCTAACCGCATTTCGGAGCTGGAGCTGCGGGTGGATTCACTGTGGAGCATCCATGATGCTGAGATTATCGTGGATAGCACGTTCAGTGAGGTGGTCACACCGTAGGTAAAGATTACGCAGGCAGAAAGGAAATAGGTGACCGTCAGGCAGAGTAAAAGGACTAGGCATGTAGAGCAGGAGTCCCCTGGGGCCATCTCCCTCTCAAACAGATATTCTGCTTTGGATACTGTTGGGGGAGATGGCTTATCAGGGGAAAGCAGCAAGAGCCAAGTTCGTGGCACCATGGGTGGCTCTGCTGCACAGGAGGGGAGGAAGAAGAGTGGCAGGGCTATAGTGAGAGGGGATTCAATTGTAAGGGGAACAGATAGGTGTTTCTGCAACCGTAAACGTGACTCCAGGATGGTATGTTGCCTCCCTGGTGCCAGGGTCAAGGATGTCATGGAGCAGCTGCAGGGCATTCTGGAGGGGGAGGGTGAACAGCCAGTAGTCGTGGTCCATATCGGTACCAACGACATAGATAAAAAAAGGGATGAGGTCCTGCAAGGTGAATTCAAGGAGTTAGGAGATAAATTAAAAAGCAGGACCTCAAAGGTAGTGATCTCAGGATTACTACCAGTGCCACGTGCTAGTGAGTATAGGAACAGGAGAATAGACAGGATGAATGTGTGGCTGCAGGGATGGTGTTGGAGGGAGGGATTTAGATTCCTGGGACATTGGGACCAGTTCTGGGGAAGGCGGGACCTGTACAAGCGAGACGGGTGAGACCCGAGCAGGACCGGGACCAATGTCCTCGCGGGGGTGTTTGCTAATGCTGTTGGGGAAGGTTTAAACTAGAGTGGCAGGGGGGTGGGAACCTGAGCGGGGAGTCAGAAGGGAGTAAAGTTGAGAGCAGCAAGAGAGGGGAAGACCCAGGGGAAATCTACAATACAAATAGTACAAACAGTTGTTCAAGAACAAGTGAAAGGGAAAAGCGTAGAGCAGCAGAAAGAAAGTGTACTTTAGGCACTACAGATAAAGTGAAAACTAGAAGGTGTAAGGCGATTAACCCAGCATCAAAGCTGAAGGTCAGGCTAGGGTGTGTGGCCCAACTAAGAGTTCTATATACAAATGCACGGAGTATAAGGAATAAATTAAATGAACTACAGGTTCAAATTCAAATTGGAGGGTATGACATGGTAGCTATTACTGAGACATGGCTGCAGGATGGTCAGGATTGGGAACTAAATATACCGGGTTATAAAGTCTACAGGAGAGATAGGGAAAATGGAAGAGGGGGAGGAGTAGCCTTAGTGATTAGAGATGAAATCACTTCGATGATAAAGGAGGATATAATGAGAGGTAAGCAGCCAACAGAGACCTTATGGGTTGAATTGAGAAATAGGAAAGGATCTAAGACTATAGTGGGAGTTGTGTATAGGACCCCTGGCAGCAGCTCTGAAGTGCTAGATTGTATAAAAGCAGAGATTAGACAAGCGTGTAACAAAGGCATAGTGGTCTTAATGGGGGACTTTAACCTTCACATAGATTGGGGAAAGCAGACCAGCAACTGTCAGAAAGGTAGTGAATTTCTTGAGTGTGTCTGGGATAGTTTTCTACAGCAGTATGTCCTTGAGGCAACAAGGGGGCAAGCCATACTAGATTTAGTAATAAGTAATGAACCAGATTTAGTTAACAGCTTAATTGTGCATGAACATCTATCCAATAGCGATCATAACATAATCGAGTTCAATTTAGTGTTTGAAAGGGAAAAAAGTGAATCAGCTGCTAAGATTCTAGACTTGGGTAAGGCCGACTTCAATGGGATGAGTCAGAGACTGTCCACAGTAAACTGGGCAAATCTGTTAATGGGTAAAACGACTGATGATCAGTGGGAAATGTTTAAAGAAACATTTAACGAGATACAGAGTCGGTTCATACCCCTGAGGGTCAAGAACTCTACTTGCCAAAAAAAAAGCCATGGACAACTAAAGAGGTAAGGGACAGTATAAGACATAAGGAAAGGGCATACAAAAAGGCAAAAAATGGCACAGATCCTGGCGAAGGGGAAAGATACAAAGATCAACAAAAGGTCACAAAACAGATAGTAAGAGCTACAAAAAGAGAGTATGAAAAGAAACTTGCAAGGGATATCAAAACCAATGCGAAGAACTTTTATAGTTATATTAGGAAAAAGAGGGTGGTCAGGAGCAGTGTTGGCCCCTTAAAAACTGAAAGTGGGGATATTGTCACTGACAATGGGGAAATGGCGGACATGTTCAACAATTACTTTGCTCAGTATTTACAGTAGAAAAAGAGGATAGCATGCCGGAAATCCTAAGAAAACTAATATTGAATCGGGGACAGGGACTCAATAAAATTAACATAAGTAAAGCAACAGTAATGAAGAAAATAATAGCTTTAAAGAGTGACAAATCCCCAGGACCAGATGGTTTCCATCCCAGGGTTTTAAAGGAAGTAGGGAGCACATTGCAGATGCCCTAACTATAATCTTTCAAAGTTCTCTAGATTCAGGAACTGTCCCTCTAGATTGGAAAATTGCACATGTTACTCCGCTTTTTAAGAAAGGAGAGAGAGGGAAACCGAGGAATTATAGACCAGTTAGCCTAACATCTGTTGTGGGGAAAATGCTGGAGTCTATAATTAAGGATAGGGTGACTGAACACCTCGAGAATTTTCAGTTAACCAGGGAGAGCCAGCATGGATTTGTGAAAGGTAGGTCGTGCCTGACAAACCTGATTGAATTTTTTAAAGAGGTGACTAAAGTAGTGGACAGGGGAATGTCAATGGATGTTATTTATATGGACTTCCAGAAGGTATTTGATGAGGTCCCACATAAGAGACTGTTAGCTAAGATAGAAGCCCATGGAATCGAGGGAAAAGTACGGACTTGGTTAGGAAATTGGCTGAGCGAAAGGCGACAGAGAGTAGGGATAATGGGTAAGTACTCACATTGGCAGGATGTGACTAGTGGAGTCCCGCAGGGATCTGTCTTGGGGCCTCAATTATTCACAATATTTATTAACGACTTAGATGAAGGCATAGACAGTCTCATATCTAAGTTTGCCGATGACACAAAGATTGGTGGCATTGTAAGCAGTGTAGATGAAAGCATAAAATTACAAAGCGATATTGATAGATTAGGTGAATGGGCAAAACTGTGGCAAATGGAATTCAATGTAGACAAATGTGAGATCATCCACTTTGGATCAAAAAAGGATAGAACAGGGTACTTTCTAAATGGTAAAAAGTTAAGAACAGTGGATGTCCAGAGGGACTTCGGGGTTGAGGTACATAGATCATTGAAGTGTCATGAACAGGTGCAGAAAATAATCAATAAGGCAAATGGAATGCTGGCCTTTATATCTAGAGGACTAGAGTACAAGGGGGCAGAAGTTATGCTGCAGCTATACAAAACCCTGGTTAGACCGCACCTGGAATACAATGAGCAGTTCTGGGCACCGCACCTTCGGAAGGACATATTGGCCTTGGAGAGAGTGCAGCGTAGGTTTACTAGAATGATACCCAGACTTCAAGGGTTAAGTTACGAGGAGAGATTACACAAATTGGGGTTGTATTCTCTCGAGTCTAGAAGGTTAAGGGGTGATCTGATCGAAGTTTGTAAGATATTCAGGGGAACAGATAGAGAGAAACTATTTCCGCTGGTTGGGGATTCTAGTAGTAGGGGACACAGTCTAAAAATTAGAGCCAGACCTTTCAGGAGTGAGATTAGAAAACATTTCTACACACAAAGGGTGGTAGAAGTTTGGAACTCTCTTCCGCAAACGGCAATTGATACTAGCTCAATTGCTAAATTTAAATCTGAGATAGATAGCTTTTTGGCAACCAAAGGTATTAAGGGATATGGGCCAAAGGCAGGTATATGGAGCTAGATCACAGGTCAGCCATGATCTTATCAAATGGCGGAGCAGGCACGAGGGGCTGAATGGCCTACTCCTGTTCTTATGTTCCTATGTTGCCCATCCCTAATTGCCCTTGAGAAGGTGGTGGCGAGCCGCCTTCTTGAACTGCTGCAGTCCGTGTGGTGAAGGTTCTCCCACAGTGCTGTTAGGTAGGGAGTGCCAGGATTTTGACCCAGCGCTGATGAAGGAACGGCGATATATTTCCAAGTCGGGATGGTGTGTGACTTGGAGGGGAACTTGCAAGTGGTGTCGCTCTGGGTTGTCTCCACTGCCATACACTAGCCATTACTAGGAGCCACAAATGAGAGCTGACTGAGACAAATGGTACGGTTGCCTATCAGGCAGATGTGCCAATCTCAGCAAACATTGTGGAACTTTTTTATCCCATTGACAAATATTCAGTGCAAACAATCGGGGCAATTTTCCTGCCCCTATCAGCTCATTTGCACTTCAAAACAGGGTGCCAATGGGACCAAAATAGCACATAGAACAGACATTCAGACTTACCAGCAAGTTCCTGTCTGTATTGATTTTTGGGTAAACCTCGATCCTGCCGGCCAGAGGTCCCCCCGAAACAGGTGGGAGCTTCGTAACTATATGCTAATCGAGGTCAGATGACTCAGTTAGGATCTCCAATGCCATTTTTGTCTTTGATTACCTTGCTACTGTCACTTCCTGCTCCTGCCCACCAGTCATGGGCAGTACAAGTCGGGAAGTGTCCATTTTCAGCAAGAATTAAAGCAATCTTCTTCTGCAGTCAGGGAAAGCTGGCTGGAGGTTTGGGGCACTTGTATATGGCAGTTGCTTGTGGTGGCAACTACATACGCCCCACCCAACTACTATAGGTGGCAACTGCATACGCCCCACCCACTGCCTGACTAATGTTCCAAGCAAGATCGCCCCAATGAGTCCTGTACAGATTGCTCAGTGGGAACACTTTATACATTAAATTTTGTCACTATTTTTATCACTGCACTGAGCAAAAAAAGCATCTTTGTGAAATATATTTTTGCAAATTTATGGTTATTGCAAATAATGAACACTAGCAGACCTCCAAAGGAAAATCATGATGTAGCGATGATGTAGGTATAGATATGGGGAGCTGCAGCCTGGAGCTTATGAAGCTCCACCTAGCTGTAAAACTGCAGCCTCAGACATGACCGTGACAGGTAGCATTATAGTGAAAATTCCTATTGAGTTGCCATCTACAGGCATGATATAATGGTGATGTCCAAATAAGGACTGTGTGAACAAAAAACAAAATACTGCCCATGCTGGAAATCTGAAAACAAAAACAGGAAAACTTTGAAATACTCAGCAGGACATGCAGCAGCAGTGGAAAAACACAAGTCAGTCGATGTTTCAGGCCTTAACACCTTTCCTTGGGGACTGTGAGATATTACAGACTATTATAAACTAAATGGTACAATTTTAAAGGGGGTGCAGGATCAGAGAGACCTGGGGGTATATGTACACAAATCTTTGAAGGTGGCAGGACAAGTTGAGAACGCTGTTAAAAAAGCAAATAGGATCTTGAGCTTTATTAATAGATGCAAAGAATACAAAAGCAAGGAAGTTATGCTAAATCTTTATAAAACACTGGTTCGGCCTCAGCTGGAGTATTTGTTCAATTCTGGGCACCATTCTTTAGGAAGGATGACAATGTCTTAGAGAGGGTGCAGAAGAAATTTATTAGAACAGTACCAGGGATAAGGGGCTTCAGTTATGTGGAGAGACTGGAGAAGCTGGGGTTGTTCTCCTTAGAACAGAGAAGGTTAAGAGGAGATTTAATCGAGGTGTTAAAAATCATGAATGGTTTTGATAAAGTAAATAAGGAGAAACTGTTTCCAGTGGCAGAAGGGTCAGTAACCAGAGGACACAGGTTTAAGGTGATTGGCAAAAGAACCAGAGGCGACCTGAGGAAACATTTTTTTATGCAACGAGTTGTAATGATCTGGAATGTACTGCCTGAAAGGGTGGTGGAAGCAGATTCAATAATAACTTTCAAAAGGGAATTGGATAAATACTTGAAGGGAAAATATTTACAGGGCTATGGGGAAAGACCAGGGGAGTGGGACCAATTGGATAGCTCTTTCAAAGAACCAGCACAGGCATGATGGGCCGAATGGCTTCTGTGCTGTAACATACTATGATACTATGAAATTAAGGTGAACAGCAAACGAAAAGGGAAAGGGAAAAAGAAAAAAGTAAAAAAAACATAAACACACAGGAAAAGAAATAGAATGACCATGATATGTTGATAGGGTGAGATGAAGTAAGGTGGAAGGAGGCTCGTGTGGAGTATAAACACCGGCATTGACCTGTTGGGTCTGTTTCTGTGCTGTAAAATTCTATGTAATTCTATGTGAAGTGCTCGGGTGGAGAACAGGAGATGATCAAACAGCAGATGTGACACTAGCAAGAGACAAAAGGAGATATAATGGGCATGATTTTAGCACCCGCGATCGGGTGCGTTCCTGGCGGGAGGGCTACGAAAATCAGGGATTCCTGGGGCGGTTCGGGAGCCCGGCTCCAACCCGCCCACTTCCGGGTTTCCCACAGACGTGCTGACATGCGTGTGCAGCCCCCGCATGTGGGACTCCCGCCGGCAATTAAATCCGGCGGGGTGCCACTTAAGGTATTTATTTTGGTATTTCAGGTCGTTTACAGACCTGATTAACGAGATATTTTAGGAGGGTTGGGATTTTACAAACAACTGGGACTGTTTCCCGTACTGGGGGAAACATTCCCAGTTCAAATGGACGTGTTGCAGCCATCAGCTTGTGGCAGCTGCAAAGGTCCATTTGACAGGTGTGGGGGGAGGGAGACCCTCACTCATTGCAGGAGGCCACTCTATCACTTTGGACAAAGTTTGGCCTCCACCACCCTCCTCCTAACAATAAAATTCACAAACTTTCACACTTACCCCAGTGTCCAGACACATGTACCTACCTTGCGGAGGTACTTAGGTCATTGCAGCGCCTCCTGCACTGCATGCAGGTGCGTGATATGTTAGTGGTGCAGGTGACCTCCTCTGCCACCTCGAGCCGGGCCTTCTTGGTGGCAGAGGCAGGCCGCTTCCTCCCGCCAGCCGGGGGGAGGATCTCTGTCCTCCCCCTCCTCCTCACCCCATCCAATGATACCTGGAGTGAGGCATCATTAAACCATGGAGCAGCCCCTGGGCTGCTCCATGCTGTAATTTTTCCTATTTCTTGCAGCATCAGTCAGTGGAGGACTGCCCCTTTAAATAGAGCTCCTCCAGCTGACAGACCTTACTCCGCATGCGCAGTCTGCCTGCCACACAGCTCAGCAGCGGGGAACCCGGAACAAGAGGTAAGTGGATCCAATCAGCCTGCGATTGCGCGCGGGGCAGACTGATTTCACCGAGTGCATTACCCACGCGCCCAATCGCACCCCCCCCACCGCGAACCCGCCGCCCTGGTAATATCGGGCCCAATGAGAGAAATCAAAGAAACAGAGACACAGAGAGTGTACAAACAGACAAATGGAGATAGGGAGAAAGGGAAGCATGAAAATCTGACAGGGAGGATTAACCTGCAGCGGCCCGGAATTCTGATGGAAGAAAAAAAGGTACAGACCACCCCTAGTAGTTTTCTGACGAGGGGGTGCCCACCCCAACTACTGCTCCTTCCCCCCACCCACGGAAACACCTACACACCCATCCCACATCGCCAACATTGACTGCCAGACAAAAAATGGGAGTTGTAGTTAAGATCTGAAATTGTTAAAGTGAGTGTTAATGCCAGAGGGCTGCAAAGTGCCAACAGACTTCTATTTTTCCACAAATGCTGCCTGACTTACTAAGTATTTCCATCTTTTTCTGTTTTTGTTTTAAGGAGCATGCATAACAAATCTATCATGGATACATTTATAAAAGGGGATTTGTGTAGCCAACAAAATGTGGTTATCTCAAAGGTCAATCAATGAAATCCTTCCAGAATAATTGACGATACCGAGGTTGCTGCAGTGTAATATTTATTTTTTAACCATTGCTGACAAAAATCCTTTTCCTAAGCCTTGTAGTTAAATGACTGGACTTTCAATTATTTGGCTTTTAAAACAAAGTTAGTACAATGTTGGCTGAACTTTGTATTTTGCCGACAAAAATAATAATAACAATTTGAATTTATATAGTGCCTTTAACATAAAAGAAGTCCCATGATGCTTCACAGAGGTGTAATCAGACAAAAATGGATGCTGAGCCAAAGAAGGAGATATTAGGAGGGGTGACCAAATGATTGGTTGAAGTTGTGGGTTTAAGGGGGCTCTTAAATGAGGAGAGAGAGGTGGTGAGGCGGAGAGGTTTAGGGAGGGAATTCCAAAGCTTAGAACTAAGGCGGCCGAAGACATGACTACCAATGGTGGAGTGAAGCGCAGAGGAACGCACAGAAGGCAGAGACGGAGAAACAAAACGTTCGGGGGGTGGGGAGTTGTAGCAACGGAGGAGGTTATAACATTGGGAAGGGCAAGACCATAGAGAGATTTAAACAGAAGGATGAACATTTTAAATTTTAAAAAGCTCTGAGGGGCTGGGAGCCAAAGTAGGTCAGCAAGAGCAGGTTGCTGGGCAATTAAGACTTGGTGTGGGATAGGATACAGGCAGGTGAGCTTTGGATAAGCTGAAGCTTAAAGAGAGTGGAGGATACGAGGCTGACCAGGAGAGCTTTGGAATAGTCAAATCTGGGGGTGCTAAAGCACGGATGAGGGTTTCATTCGCAGATTGGCAGGTAAGGATGGAGGAGGGATATGTTACTGAGGTGGAAGTCGAAGTTACAACTTAGAAACAGGCCATTTGGACCAACCCTTCACATGACAAAATAGTCCTAATCATATTTAACCACCCTGTTCCATATCCCTTGATTACCTTTTCCTTTATCCATTTATCCAATCCAATCTTGAATGTTGACTTAGGCCAGGAATTACCTTGGAGCTGCTCCCACTTTGCTGGAAGTACAACGTAAACACTGTTTGCATGTGTAAGCGGGGTTTTTGCCATACTACCAGAAAAGTTACAGTGACCGAGCGGGAGCAGCTCCAAGGAAATTCCCAGCCATAGATTCTCCCTCAACTACTGTCCCTGGAAGTGAATTCCGCAGCTTCATAACTCTCTGTGTGAAGAAGTTTCTCTTGCTCTCTGTTCTAAACCTCTTACATTTAATCTTGTATGTGGCCCCTCATTCTGGACCCCTCAACCACTGAAAACAGTCTGTTTCTATCCTGACCCTTCTTTAAAATAAAATTTAAAATACTTCTATCAAATCACCCCATAATATGTGTTGACCTAACAAAAAACGCCCCAATTCTTCATATTTGGATTTCCTTAAACCAGGCAGCATCATAGTGAGCCTGCGTTTTATCCTCTCACTATCTTTCCTATAGTATAGAGCCTAATAGTGCAGAGAGTACTCTAACTGAGGTCTTATTAAGGTTTTATATAGGCTTATCATTACCTCTTGGCTATATGTATTCTATGGGGGAAAACAAAATTCGATAGGGCCCATTTTCGGGCGCGGGTAATGTGATCCGCTATTACTCTGCGTTCAATGGCCCCTATGCAGGCAGCACATGAATTTCAAGCTGCCTGCTACTTACCATGATAACTCCGTGCACCTGCACTACCCGCACTGCTGAGAGGCTGCACGGAGAATGAGGAAGTTGGAAATGGGGCGTGATCAGCGCACATCATTGGCAGCCTGCAACACTTAAAGGTGCAGGTGCACATTTTAAATGGGACATGCACAGTCCACTAGGAGGAGGGAAAGATGGCCGCAAGGATGGCAGGACCAGCGCGAGAGAGGGCCTCACGCTTCACGGATGATGCACTGGAGGCCCTGGTGGAAGGGGTGGACGAAAGGAGGGCCAACATGTACCCATAGGGTGGCAGGAGACCCCCAGACTGCAGCGCTGCAGGCATTGGCAGGCTGTGGCGCAGGAAGTGAATGCCAGGAGCATTGCACCACGCATGTGGGTGCAGTGCTGAAAGAAGTTCAATGATTTGACATGAGTGGTCAAGGTAAGTGAATGCAAGTGTCAAGTGGCACATCCGACAAACTGCACCATTGCTCCATACATCACACCCCCTGTCACCCACCCACCAACATACACTGCCCATCCATACACAATGCTGCACTCGGTATGCTGCATCTCACATGCACATAGTACCACACTTGCAGGCCACACAACCACCACTCACAGGTCACACACACTGGCAGCTATTCGACCATGACAGGCACATCACCCACACACTTTGCAGGATACTCACTGACACACTGTCCTCTGTCTAGCAGGAGAAGGTGGCCCATAACAGCCGGCAGCAGGAGAGACCTGAGGGTGGATGGGGACGCCTACACGTCCTCAACCCTCTAGAGTGGACAGTGCTTCGGATCATTGGGTGGGCCATCGCTGCAGCAGTGAAAACATGCCGCGCTGGAGGTCCCGACGAAGGGGGTCTCTGCGTATCTAATGCTCCTTCTCCTTTCCCACATCTCCCTCCTCCCATAATCTTTTCTGACTCACGTGCTGCAGATGCTGTCGGTACGCACCTCTTGCTCCTCTCCCCGCTCCACAACTCAATCTGTTTCCCCTTGTCATTGCAGATACCCAAGAACACGCGGCGGCACCGTCCGAGAAGGAGGAGGAGCACGACACTGAAGGCACACCGTCACTCGATCTGACACGCGCATCCACCAGCTCAGAGACTGACACTGCGCGTCATTTAGAGGCTAGGTTAGAGGAGGGATCTGTACGTGGTGAGAAACCA
This sequence comes from Heptranchias perlo, assembly GCF_035084215.1. Taxonomy (NCBI): domain Eukaryota; kingdom Metazoa; phylum Chordata; class Chondrichthyes; order Hexanchiformes; family Hexanchidae; genus Heptranchias; species Heptranchias perlo. The sequence goes on from NC_090328.1 coordinate 62,896,943, forward strand.
GGCATAAATGCACAGGAGCCGGGGCAGGAGGAACGGATACCGCAGGTGCCAGCTCGCCGGAGGGCAAGGCCGCTCACTAGTTCTGCTGCAGGGGAGTCAGGTGGGGACTCCGATGGGCCAGGCTACAGAAGACGGCTGATGGGCGTACACCAACAAATGCTTGGGGCACTGGAAAGCCTGCGCACAATGAGAAGGGGCATGGAGGAGTTCAGCTCCACTTGGCACAGGGTTTTCATTGCAGCACAACCGACGTCATCAAAGGCCTGCAAGCTACGGTTGCTGCTCAGACTGCAGCAATAGAAGCTCAGACTGCTAGTAGTGTGGCTCTGGGGACCACTGTGGAATGGGGATTCCAGGGCATCAAAGCAGTCCAGCAATTTGTTCTCCAGCTGATCACCAGGATTGCCGAGGCGGCGCCCTGGGAGAGTGGCAGTGGCCCCATGGCAGTCGGACCTGCTGTCCTCTCTCAGGATGACAGCATTCCTGCTCCCACCCCTGCCACTCCGCCAGTGCCCTTGCTGTTGCCTATCAGCCAGCCAGGCCAGACTGCTGCAGCCCATACTGAGATGGCGCAGTCTGAAGCCGGGCCCTCTCGGCCCAGAGCTGCTCAAGGTCGTCCTCCAAGGCCACCTCCATTGAAGGTCAGCAGCCTCCCACCACCCATGCTCCAGCCATTGGGGAAGCACCTCGTAGGAGCACTAGGATAGGTAAAGGCACACGAACAAAAGGCACTAAGGGAATGCACAAGGCTAAATAGTTCTGTTCAGTTTCCATAATTTCATTTATTCATTGATAAATGTGACTTTGAATTTGCATTTGGTGGTGGTTTTTATTTGTGGGATGAGCTGATGGGAAAAGCAATGTACAATCAGATGGAGGGCGATTGGATTATCTTGTGGGAGCGGAAAGGTGGGGAGTATAGGACTGTTGGTGAGTTGGGGGATGTAGTTCAAATTATTGATAGCGGGCATGGATCAGGCGAGCACGCAGAGCCCTTGCAGACAAGGCATGTGGTCCCTGTTGCACATCTGCGTCTTCCTCCACTTCCTCCTCCGGCTCCTCCCCCTCCTCCTCCTCTGCCTCCTCCTCCTCCACCTCTGGCTCCGGGTCTTCTCCGATCATCGGTGGCAAAGGCTGGTCCCTCATGATGGCGAGGTTGTGCAGCATGCAGCATTCCACCACGAATCTGCCCACCCACTCAGGGGAGTGCTGCAGGGCTCCTCCAGGCAGTGGAAGCGTTGTTTGAGGAGGCCGATGGTTTGCTCCACGATGTTGCGTGTGGCAGCATGGCTCTCATTATAGGCCTGCTGTGCACGTATGCGTAGGTTCCTGACCAGAGTCATGAGCCACGACGTGAGGGGATAGCCCTTGTCAACCAGTAGCCAGCCTATGACTTGCCTAGTCGGATGAAAGATAGCTGGCATGTTGGACTGCCGCATGACGAAGGCCTTGTGACTTCTCCCAGGGTAGCAGGCATCAACCTCCATAATTCGATGCATGTGGTCGCACACCAGCTGCACATTCAGGGAGTGAGAGCCCTTTCGGTTGATGAAGACGGCCGAGTTGATATGCAGGACACGCAGGGCAATGTGCGTGCAGTCAATGGCACTCTGCACCATGGGGAAGTCAGCAATGCGAGTGAACCCGCATGCTCGCTCGTTCTGCTTGTACCTGTCAAGAGGGACAGTGGTGAACCCGTTCCTCATCTGGTGCAGTGCGTCTGTGACCTTCCTTATACGTCGAGATGTTGCACATGTCACCAGCAGATGCCTGAAATGATCCTGAGCAGTAGAAGTTCAGTGCCACGGTGACTTCACAGCCACAGACAATGCTGTCCTTGCCCTGCTCTGAGGCTGCAGTTGTGGCTGCAGCAGTTGACAGATCTAGGTCACAGCTTCCTTGGTGAACCTCAGGCATCAGATGCAATCCTCCTCGATCATGTTGAGGTAAGAGAATTGGTCCCGGAAGGCCCTCATTGGATATGACCCTGCCCCTCCTCGTCCTCCCTCTCCTCGCAGCTTGACCTGCTGTGTGTGACCTCTCTGCATGCTCCCAGTCATGCTCAATGCCCAGCAGGAGCCCTAGCAGACCACCCATGGTTGCCAGGAATGTTGTTCAACCACGGTTGTAATTTTCCGAACCGTAAGGCAGTACCTGCCAAACCATTCTCAAATGTACTCTAGGAACTCTCAGTAAGTATAGGGAGCTTCAAAAAACACTTCCTATTGCACCAGCAGCCAGAAGCAATAATCCAACAACAAACCTGTAAATCCTGCATGGTTCCTTTAAATAGCGCTGGTTGAGTGTCCTCCAGATACTCTAACACAGTGCATTGAGTTGAGCGTTAAGCTCCAAAATGGTGTCTATCACTTTAATTAGCGTTGCACACTGATTACACGCCTTTTCTCCTTACTTTACATGCTTCCGGCGTTCATTATTTGTGCATGCGCTAACTCCTATACTAAGATGGCATCCGGTGCATGACACACTGGAAACATGCGTGCACAGCCAAGACGCCATCTTGGACGTTCGAGAGGCCGCGTAACGCTGAAACAACGGGCGCTACACGGCCCAATTTGGCGCCCAAAATCTCGTGATAAAACATAGAATTCCACTAGCCTTTTTTACAGCCTTATTAACCTGAGGTGCTGTCTTTAATGTCCTGTGAATCTATATCCCCAAATCCCTCTGCTCTTCCACACCATCGAACCTATTCCATTCAGAGCTAACTAACCAGTTATTTATTTCCAGCATTTTGTGGTTTGGTAGAAAAACTGTTCTGCATGGGAATTTCTTTTGGGAATTCGAATGGAATTCCTAGATTTAGAAGAGGAAGATAGCAATTTAACCTGAGGCATTTGGCCCCCGGCCACAATCAGCTCAGGAGCTGTGTGACCTAAGCACACCAACCTGGTATCTATGCTTCATGAGTTATGCTGACTCCTTGAGCATAATCTCTGGAAAACTTCATTCTGACAGCTCTGCTCATGGCTGTGAAGGTGATGACAGCATTACATTTCTTGACTATTGAATCCTTTCAAGCCACCACCAAAATTCTATTTCATGAGTACTAAAGACAAAAAATTACCCTACAGTCTCAAGGCTAATACCTTGAGTACCATACCCCTGTTGTGTGAGTGCGTTTGAAGGAGGAGCAAGAAGACAACATATAGAGGACAACTGTACTAACGGGCAGGCACGCATTCATCAAACTACATCACAGCAACAATCTAACCCACCCCAATTTCCACAAATTTAATTGTTGGGTTTTTAAAAAATCACTTTTATTCATTAAATTGGCAAAATCAAATTCCCAGCTAAGCATGAGCACTGTAGGTGTGTTATACATGACCTTGTATTTAAATTAAAGACTTGTTCAATTAAGCAAACAGCCACCCATGTAGAACCACCTGACTGGTTGCCAACATCCTGGAAAATGTAATAGTGAGTGTGTCATTGAAGCAGATCCTCAGACACTCCTGGTTTCCTAATAATGCCAAAGGTTTATTGGTATAAATTGCAAGATATGTACTATAGAACTGCAAGCCTCTATACAACATGGCTTGCTTTCCTAAACAGAGAACTCGACACCATTAGTTAAAATATCAGCAGTTTTAACTGTCAGTGGTTCGGTTGTCAGTGGTAAACAAAAACACTACGTTCAGGTGAGACAGAGCAGGAAATTCTATATTGAGCAGTCACTCTGGCCACATTTGCCTCTGTTTGATAATTTTATTAAAATAATAAATATGAGTAAAAAGGGGAACAATGTAGGTAGACAATACTAACAGACTATTCCACCATCTGTAGCACTTCTTTGTGGATTGCTCCCATTCAAAAGTGATTAGAAAAGACCTGTTAAATCATGAAAAATTCATGCAGAATTATATAGGATGGAGTTCAGAAGAATGAGAGGCGATCTTATTGAAACATATAAGATTGTGAAGGGGCTTGATCGGGTGGATGCGGTAAGGATGTTCCCAAGGATGGGTGAAACTAGAACTAGGGGGCATAATCTTAGAATAAGGGGCTGCTCTTTCAAAACTGAGATGAGGAGAAACTTCTTCACTCAGAGGGTAGTAGGTCTGTGGAATTTGCTGCCCCAGGAAGCTGTGGAAGCTACATCATTAAATAAATTTAAAACAGAAATCGACAGTTTCCTAGAAGTAAAGGGAATTAGGGGTTACGGGGAGCGGGCAGGAAATTGGGCATGAATTTAGATTTGAGGTTAGGATCAGATCAGCCATGATCTTATTGAATGGCGGAGCAGGCTCGAGGGGCCGATTGGCCTACTCCTGCTCCTATTTCTTATGTTCTTATGTTCTTATGGAAAGGGAATATGCATCACCACAGCAGTAACAGAGTTGAATAGCAGAGAAGAGTTTTCTGTCCTCGAGCATGGGTACAGTAGCCATTGCTTGGTATCCCCCAGTGCAACAGTAGGAGGAGAGGCTGCCCTGGAACCGTACTGCATAACTGATGCACAACTTGCAGAAGGCACTCCTCTGGGCAATAATCTACTACAATGATCAGCTACCTAGATATGACAGTGGAGGAGTGCATTAGTAAAGTCAGGCTTAACAGGGATGTTGTGACTGAGCTGTGCTATCTGGTTAAAGACTTGTAGGGACATTCTACCATTCACCTCTGTACTATCAGTGATAGTCATCACTGACCTCAACTTGTAGACCACAGGATCCTTCCAGCTACCCACATGGAACATTTCAGGCATCATTTGGTTTGCCATGCACCACTGCATAAAGGGAGTTACTGAAGCCTAGGATCATCATGCAACCAGCCACATAAACTTCAGCATCAACTAACATCAGCAGTGGAGTCAAATAGGTGGCTTTTCTCACTTAGGGGGGAATTTTAACCCAACCTGCTTGGTGGCAATGGGGTGGACAGGCAGTTAAAATAGCTGTCCAAAGATTTACCGCTCCATTCCAACTCGATTTTCACCTGCTATTATCTTTACTGAGCCCTTTTTTTAGGCAGTGAAGGTGCCCTCCTGACTCAGGTGGGAGCCTCATTAATACATGCAAATCAGGGTCCAATGATGTCATTAGGACCCCAATAGCATTTTAACAGGCTACTGAACGGGGAACCAATGGTAGATAAGATGAGGAGCCCCTCTAAGGTAAGTCAGGAACTTTCCTTAGTGGGACCAGGAGGAGTAGGAGTGCTCCTTCAGGCCCCACAGGACAGTCTGGGCCTCGACTGCCTTGTGCTCCTCCCTTCTCACCCATGAAGCAGGCCTGATTTCCCCCCCCCATCCCCCCTTTGAATTACCTTGGTGCTGGCGGGTGGCCTCCAGGCACCGTGATTTTGACCTGCCCAAAAACTGGCAAATGAATCCCAGGAGTTAACGTAGCCTGGGCTTCATACTGATGACGTCAGGTGGGATTAACGCATGCTCCACCCCAGCCTGCCCACCCCAAATGTGCTCACAGTTAAAATACCCCTGCCCTTAGTGTCCCTTAATGATGGGCTTTTAATGGGAGGACAATTTTAAAATGAAATTTTACTCCTGGTGGCCCTCTCTTTGTAATAGGGCTACAGTACAGAGCGCCACCCTACATTTATGCCCTTGGATTTCCTTGGCCTCCAGTGTTCAATTCTTGAAAGAGGTCCTTGGGCCTCGAATAATTTCTTAAAATATAGTGGCATTTTAAAGGGCAGCAAGCAACCTTCCCATAGTTGGTAGCACCTGACATTCCTGTCCCCATGGCATTTCTAGCCTATCATACATTAAGCACTGGGATCGCCATACAAATATTTACATGAAGTGACTTTGCATTATCATTCAAGGGCAGTCCACTGGTGTGCTGGCAGACCTGCTGGCACCCTAAGGGTTAAAACATATTTTAACCCTTTTCCTCATAGATATGATTTCTGCAGCAGTCTTGTACAGAACAATATGGTAGGAAGAGTTTTGTTTATTCTTCGATGCTCAATCAAACTGACCATATTCAGATGAACACATTTTAAGTTGTATGTCTGTCCTACCTTTGAACTCATGTCAAATTTAAAAGAGAGCACCTTCACTTTCATTCCTCATTTTCATTTTGATCTCTGGCTGCACCTGCTACCTGAATATGTCTGCGAGTATGAAAAAAACATCCAGTCCATCAAGAAATGGTTATCAGCATGTGCATGAGTGATAAATCTGTGGACATGCTTCATTACGCGTGACAGTCTATAGTGATCTGTACAACTGCAAAATCTTCCATAAGCCTTACATTTAAAAAGAGAAAAACAACTGGAACAAAACCTATTTATCGCTTTTTGTACTTTTGAAGGGCAGAGTGATAAAATGATTCAAATGGTAAGCAAACAAAACCTCCTCAGAATTCTTAACGAAAATCTCGGTAAATGGTGTCTCATGAAGTAGTAATGAATTATCCGTGGTTTGACTCGGCAGACTTGAATGCCATTCACTTTACAGTGATGTCTGTTGTGTTGACTGGTAATCTGTCTTGTTGTGACTGGCCTTTGGAGAACCGTTTCAGCGAAATGACTGCAGCTTCTAACCAATGGCAGTTAATCACTGACCAGGAACACAGCATATATAATTTTTCCAGATTTTGGACAGTGGATAGATGTTAGCACACAGCCCAAAGCACTGCTTGCTTTTCAAATAATTGTAAATGTAATATTCATTTCTAGAGGTCAGTGCCAGTTCTGGTATTTAAAATAATTCATTTCTTGGATGTAAATCTTGTCATGCTGCTTGCTGCAGTGTTCCCTGAGAAACAAACAACATTTAACATTAAATCATATTGTTCAGCATTTCCTAACTTCAGTAGAAATCTGTGGACCTTTAAGTCTAAACTGACACCCTTTCATAAAGTTGAGCATGTTATTTTTTGAAAAATTATGCATTAAAGGGTGAATGACAGTATATAATTTAAAATGTGTGCGTTTTAATATAGCTCCTAAGCTTCAAATAATTTGCTTGGACCAGTGTCAAAGGAAAGGCTCAAACTAGACGAAATGTTATCTAATGTGGCTGTTTTGGCTAAAACCAAGTTTTTTCCTTTGAAAGTTGGATTCCAATGGCTGAGCATACTGCCAGAAGAGGTTAAATTAGGAAAGATGGTGGGCGCACAATAAAACTTATCACAGGCAGGATATAGTTTTAGGCTCCACAGTTACTTTCCAATGGAAATGGTAATAGGTATATTAAATCTGCTGCCCATGAAAAACAGGTGCCTTATGCCTTATGTGTGCTATTCCGTTGGCAGACAGCACAGAAAGAGGCATCCAGTTCAACAGCAAAGTATGGACCAGATGTCATTTTAAAGATCTAGTTGAAAGATTGTGGACTGAAGGAGCACATAATCATTTCATTGCAGTACTGAGGGAGTGGACATTCCATCTTTCAGATGAGATGTTAAATGGACAGCTCGTTTGCCTGCTCAGGTACATGTAAAAAATTCTATGGCACTGTTTGAAGAAGAGCCGAGTGTTTTCCTGGCCAACCAACACCACCAAAGGAAATTATTTGATCATTCATTCATTTCCTGTTTGTGCACACATTGGGTGTTATATTTTCCTACAAAACAACATGATTGCACTTCAAAAGTAACCCAATGGTTGTAAAGAACTTTGCAATGTCCTGAGAACATGAGAAGGTGCTATACAAACTCAAGTTCTTTCTTTCCCTGCTAGGATATAGGAGTTGTGCAAAGTTACCTTCATCTACAGTTACATCACATAACCCATACCTCCAAGGAGTTACTTGTAAATTCTTTCAACTTCAAAGAGCGGTGTCATGTTTGATTGCCTCAGAATGAAAGCGTGATGTGAACCTTCATGGGAACCATCCATTGATATGTATTATATATGGGGTCATTTACCAGAAAAACAGAAAGGCTTACATTTATATTGTACCTTATTACACTGTTCAAACATCACATATCAAATTACTTTTTAAGTACCATGTGTGTTTGCACATTGACGGAGAAAAAGCCCTTCCTATTTAGGTATGCTGTAGGATTGATGATGAACAGATGACTGGCTACTTGCATATAGTCAATGTTGTCCTGTACCTTGAGGAGGGCAGCAATACAGAAAAACTTTAGCTGCTGCAGTGTCTCTATAGGACCACCCTAATGGAACATATGAACATAGGAAGATAAGAAGAGGAGTAGGCCATTCAGCCCCTTGAGTCAGTTCTACCATTCAATTAGATCATGGCTGATCTGTATTTACTCACCATTGATCCATATCCTTTGATAACCTTACCCAACAAAAATCTATCAATCTCAGTCTTGAAAATTTCAATTGACCCAGCGTCCGCCGTCTTTTGGGAGAGATAGTTCCAGATTCCACTACCCTTTGTCTGAAAAAGTGCTTTCTGATTTCACTCCTAAATGGCCCAGCTGTAATTTTAAGATTATGCCCTCTTGTTCTGGATTCCCCCACTAGAGTAAACGGTTTCTCTGTAGCTACCCTATCGAATCCCTTAATAATTTTAAATACCTCAATTAGATCAGCCTTCAGCCTTCTAAACTTAAGCAAATACAAACCAAGTTTATGCAACCAGTCATCATAATTTAACCCTTTAAGCCCTGATATCATTATGGTGAATCTGTGCAGAGAAAAGCAACTAACTCTTGTGGGTACCTGGAAGGACAGAGTCCTAGTAGGGCAGAGCAGGTTGTTGACCTGAAGGTTATCAAATGCCAGATAGTATCATAGTCTTTTTGTGCCTTAGTTTATTCTTTTTCTTTTAAATAGCTGACTCCACTGCAGTAGGCCCACATAGAGTATTACTTGTTGCAAGCTGTGCACCTCCTATGCTCTCTGCACTCCTGGGCCACCTTTTCCTAGTCTTCCAGCATAACAAGGAACCTATAAATGGCCACTTCATCCATTCTCTTGGGCAGAAAACTCCGCGGTATTAAGAAAAAAGTATATTAGCAAAGTAAATAAATTAATAAATTATTTCACAGATTGTAAAACAATATACAATTTGAATTGTTAGTCAATATACTCAAAAATATACACTGATCCAAAATAAATCTCATAAAATGTCACTATTTCCAATCAAATCAAGCCAGAAGTCAGGAATAAAGCCGGCAGTGTTCTTTGTACTTAGCCATAGGCAAAGCCTGAAGCATTAAACAAAAGCAAAGAGAGAAATCCAAAAAAAGTGACATGAAGTTTGGAATTTTTGGACAAAGAACAGAAGGAAACCTGGAGCTAGAAGTTATTACTAGAAGCCACACAACTGGGCCACTTTTCCTGTGCCTAATATTCTGTGTGCACCTATTTCACTAGCATTTTGAAGAGGACAAGAAGCGGAGACCCGTTGCATCTGCTATCTGTCCCCTCATTTAGGGTCACAAGTCAGGCAGGGCAGAAATATCATGTCTGAACCAGATGCTGAGATTTAAATGGGAATTAAAATAATCAGAAGTGATGTCAAAATATTCCTTGCATTGATTTCATCCCCTAACACTGATGGCAGTTTATGTGTTGATATAGCCTATACAAATTTGGCGTCCTGAGCTGCATCTGAAATACATAGTACTTTAAAGGGATAGGCAGTCATTTGGATCTGAAGTGGTAAATCAACTTTTAAGCAATTAAGAGACAAAAATTTCATTTTTGTGCTACAGTTTAACTGCACTGTGCCCAGGAGCTTTTATGGGGAGCTGGGGAGTTACACACTGTTTTTGGCTCTCACCAATCCCCTGAACAAAATGGACATCCCATTTGGAATCCTATTGTACATATGGTACTGGCAGAAAGAGGAGATGGAGGGTCAGGAAGAACTATCAGAATCTGACAGAAAAGCAATGCTTTTGGAGGCTCTGATTCATCAGAGAGGCTGTGTCAGAGTTGTGCAACATGCTGTAGGAACACTTGCAGCTCAACTCCAGAGAAGGTAAAACACTGCCACAATGATGGTGACAGCCACCTTCATTTTGTTTTGCTTTAGTCTCTTTCCAGCAAGCCATTGGAAACAGCAGTAACATCAATCAGTCTACAGTGCATCATTGCATGAAAGAGGTGACTGATGCTGTTACAAATTCAAGTCTGCTATAGATACCTTCTCGGTTTCAGTGTTATCAGTCACTCCTGTAAACGGTCTGTGTGTCTTACTTTTATGGGAGTTAACTTACACGGCTCTATAACTACCTGTACAATAGTGCAACCCAGGGATGAAACAATAGCATCATCTTCTAGTGATATGAACTGGATATTCATATCTTTAGCAGTCACATTTCTTTAATCTGTCCAAAGGTGCAACAATCGAACAGTGCTAAGTATTACTTAACTTCATGCAAGGACACAAAATGATAGCGACTCCCCTATTGTTTCTGATCATCACTAGGTAACAATATTAATATCTGGTTTCAATGCACATTCTGAAAATAAAAACAAAAAATGATGGAAATACTCAGCAGGCCAGGCAGCATCTGTGTAGAGAGAAACAGAGTTAACGTTTCAAGCCGATGACCTTTCATTCTGCAATGTTTGCAGCCTGTGGCCTTCCTTTTTAAAACTGTTCAAATCCTACTAGACCACCAAGAGTATGACAGAAGAAATAGCTATTGGCATGAGAAATTACATTGATCTACCACCATTTTTCATAGGGACACGTCTGTTCAAAGCCAAAGCGTATCAAATAAAGAAAAGTAGCCTAACAGCCTATCCCAATCACTTTGGGTTCTTAATTTAGTTCTGTTCATCATTACCATTTGATCACTTCTACTTCCTGCACTGTGAATCTATTAGCAAAACATTTAGACCCTGAAATTCCATGGAGGTTCTCCTTGTCTCCCGCTTAAATTGCGGTGGAAGATCGGGGGTGATGGGGGGTGGGGGGGGAACCTCTATGGAATTTCAGGACCTGAGTAAAAGATCAAAAGGATCTGGTTCAACTGTGCATCCTGTATATCATCTAATGCAACATCGTAGTGGTTTTGAAAAGTAACACATCAGATTAATTATTTAGCTTGGTGTCAAGTCATATTAAATTCCTGCATTCCATGATGTGTGCTGTGCTGAATCTGAAATGCAGATATTAATACTATCGACAGGTTGGTGAACACATAAACACAAATTTTAACACTAATTAAACGTGATTTAATGTTTGTGATTATGATGAGTTTCCGCCTCCTGCTACAATCAAAATGCACCTCGCAGACAGTCATGGCTCCCACTCCATGTTGTTAGCCATCAACATAGCTTGGGGAGTACAATGAATATCCATGGCTACTGTTGGTCAGTCTTCTTGCACATACATCTTTCTTCATAATATTATAAATGTGTTTGAAATGTTGCCATTTTCTGGAATAACAAACACCCCATAATATCTGAGGTAACAAATGGTGTTAGTCACAGGAAGATAAAAGCAAATTTATTTTTTCAAGAACATTTACAGAGACTACTAAGTTGTCAACTGTGAAAATAATGGCTTGGAGAGTAATTTCAAGACATCTGTTTTACATTATTCTTGTAGTCTTGTTACAGCCCAAGCCATTTATTAATTTGCCTGTGTGCAAAGTATAATGTGGTGTGTTGCAAGATTATTTAAGCGAATGAGAAATTTCAATCATTTGATGGCGCATTTTGGAGAAGTATAACCCTACGAGGCAAAGATCTGGCTATAGTTCCTCAGCATGACCTCCTTCCCATTAGTCTCATTAACACAATGATATTTTAGAAGGGAAATGTCTAACATGAGTGGTTTGGCTATGTGCACCTGGAAAAAGCGATAGAAAGTTACTGGACAGTTACCATTTTTCCTACGTTTCAGAACAAATCAAAGTAACCTAGCTGCTAGAGTGAGTCTGACTCATATTTAGTTGTCCATCTGGTTCAGTTTAGTCTGAAAACACAATTTTCTCATTTCGCCACTGTTCCCAGAGGGAGAAAAACTTATAAATAGGATAAAAATAACATTCTTATCTAGTTATTAGATCCTGAATTGTTTGATATTGCAATTTTAAAATGTGCTGGTGGCTAGTTATACAATTCAGTTTTCCCTCCACGTCTCCTAGCTTAGCGGGTATTAGGTAGAATAGCTATACTATCAATATATGAAAGGCAAAAGCTTTCTTATTGCTTAACTAGTAATATTGAACATTATGAAGGACTTTCTTTAAATACAGTAAAGGGAGAGTATCCAGTCACTCTAGTAAAGGCTTCGTTGAAAAAATGGCTGAGTACCAAATGTACCATAAGTAAATAAAAGCGTAAATTCACAGTTCCCATGCTCAACAAAGGAGCCATGCTCGAAAGGGTGTCCAGGTCAGAGAATTCGTGCTACAGTTCTGCAGTCCTATCTACTATCCAAGCTTCTTTTAAGTGGAAGTCCCTGCTGGGAACATGGGATTGGTGAGTGTACCCTATAGCGTATAAATCCATTTAACACTTACTTAACGACACATATGAAATTCAAGAGAGTTAAGTGTCCAGAGTTTTGGGAGTACTTTTTACAAATTAGTGCTCCTAGTGCAAAGCTTTGTGCAACAAAGGTGCATTTTGAGAGTTCAAGCCCAAAGGTCAACACACATCCTTCTGGATGATCAGGCTGGGAGCATTGTTGACCTCTGTGTCCAAATTCCTGATATGCGCTTCGATCACACAAAGCTCTGTGCCAGGACCGCTAATTCATAAAATCCAACCCATTTCATACCATTTACCCTATTTTCATTCAATTCCACTGAAGTAAATATGTCTGTTAAATCTATTTCAGTTACTTACATCCTTGGTTTAATTGGCGAATGAAGTCTCCAATGGCAAAAGTGCAAATCTCAAATTTAATCTATACCTATAATATTGATTCAAATTAATAGAATTATTTTAGGTGCAAATTTCTATTAATCAAACACGCTTTTGCCCAGATTATATCTACGCGATCAGTTTTCAGCATAAATTGCATGCTTTATTTCTGCAATCCACAAATTAAAGCAAACTACACAGAATAACATAAAACCATTTATATCAGCAAAAAAATACTGCACGAAAATATGTAGGATCGGAAAGGAATTACTGACATTTTGCCCTGAATTTCTGATAAATTAACAATCTGATTACCATTAAAACTTAACAGGAATGGATTCTAGAATCAAATTAAAAACAAATCTATGCAGGTCTCATAACAGATATTGGTTTCTTAGTCAATTTTAATTTTCCTTTATTGATGGTGAAAAGAAAAAAAATTACCAATGCTGCACAGAATCTAATAGTGGCATAAACAAGCACCTCACAATAGTACAAAGGGAGATCCTATTTATACTGGACTGTTAGAGCACATACTTATCTATGACTTTAAGTTGCTTTTCTACAGGTCAGATATTCAATGCACAAAACTGAGGCAGTGTCCATTTGGTTCACTTTTTCTTAGCAAAACACTAAGAAGGTGGAGCAGTCATTTGAGTACATGTCCCTCTCTAGATAGAGGATATCCATGGTCTTCGGTCTAGAGCTACATGTTCAGAGTATCCTCAAAGAGTAAACTCTTGAAAGATATGACTTGCAATCCCTTTTGAGCATGGCACCCCAATTGAGCGTGAGATCAGTGAATTTACTTTTATTTACTTATGTGCTGTAGATGCATTTGGCACTCAGCCATCTTTTCTATTCAGCCTTGGAGGGTCATCCTTGTCTCAGCACATTGTTGCAAAGGAGAAATCTTATTAATTTATCTGGACAGAGGCCTTGAGGATCTCTATAAAGAAACCTGGAAAAGCAACATAATAGTTCAAGATAAATGGAGGACCGGACCAGCGATTGTTATATCTTAGCCAATATCAAGTGTCAGAAAGATTAAATGGTGGTTCATATCTAGAATCCATGTCAGCATGACCCTAGTTTACCACAGCATCCATTTTAACTCTCTGCAAACCAATTTCCAAAGATGTTCCTAAGCCAATGGAAAGTTTCCTATTTTAGGTGTTTAATTTCCACAACATCAGTGATATCTGAATTCCAGAGGTGAGGTGAGAGTGACTGTCCTTGATATCAAGGCAGCATTTGACCAAGGAGCCCTAGTAAAATTGAAGTCAATGGGAATCAGGGGGAAAACTTTCCAGTGGCTGGAGTCATACCTAGCACAAAGGAAGATGGTAGTGATTGTTGGAGGCCAATCATCTCAGCTCCAGGACATTGCTGCAGGAGTTCCTCAGGGCAGTGTCCTAGGCCCAACCATCTTCAGCTGCTTCATCAATGACCTTCCCTCCATCATAAGGTCAGAAATGGGGATGTTCACTGACAATTGCACAGTGTTCAGTTCCATTCTCAACCCCTCAGATAATGAAGCAGTCCGTGCCCGCATGCAGCAAGACCTGGACAACATCCAGGCTTGGGCTGATAACTGGCAAGTTATCAGCCCAAGTAACATTCGCGCCAGACAAGTGCCAGGCAATGACCATCTCCAACAAGAGAGAGTCTAACCACCTCCCCTTGACATTCAACGGCATTACCATCGCCAAATCCCCTACCATCAAAATCCTAGGGGTCACCATTGACCAGAAACTTAACTACACCAGCCACATAAATACTGCGGCTACAATAGCAGGTCAGAGGCTGGGAATTCTATGGAGAGTGACTCACCTCCTGACTCCCCAAAGTCTTTCCACCATCTACAAGGCACAAGTCAGGAGTGTGATGGAAAACTCTCCACTTGCCTGGATGAGTGCAGCTCCAACAACACTCAAGGAGCTCGACACCATCCAGGACAAAGCAGCCCGCTTGATTGGCACCCCATCCACCACCCTAAACATTCACTCCCTTCACCACTGGCGCACCGTGGCTGCAGTGTGTACCATCCACAGGATGCACTGCAGCAACTCGCCAAGGCTTCTTCGGCAGCACCTCCAAAACCTACGACCTCTACCACCTAGAAGGACAAGGGCAGCAGGCACATGGGAACAACACCACCTGCACGTTCCCCTCCAAGTCACACACCATCCCGACTTGGAAATATATCGCCGTTCCTTCATCGTCGCTGGGTCAAAATCCTGGAACTCCCTTCCTAACAGCACTGTGGGAGAACCTTCACCATACGAACTGCTGCGGTTCAAGAAGGCGGCTCACCACCACCTTCTCAAGGGCAATTAGGGATGGGCAATAAATGCCAGCGACGCTCACATCCCATGAATGAATAAAAAAAATCTTTACCCAGGTTTATGCTTAAGATTACTTTACAGGACATAATACTCTCAGAGTTCACTGAAGTGAAGATGGTATAAAACAATACTAATTTGGCATTATCTTTATGTGAGGATAAAAGTTTCTAGGATTATTATGTGCCACACAATCTGTATCCAAATTGCAAAGAAATGAAAAGATGTTCCTACCTTGAAGGGTACTGGAAGGAAATCTCTACCAGGAAGTTGGAATTCAACCTACATCATTTAGTAGCTTTTAATGAGTTCATTACTGAGTACTTGTAAATAGGACTTGAAACAAAATATGCATAAAACATAAAAGTAACAATAATAGATTTATTATAATTGCGAACAATAAAAAAATTCAAAGCATACTGAAGAAGTAATGATCCACAAACAATCCCTTACTGAAGAATTTAATTTGTTATCTCCAGCCTGAGACTTTGTATTCTGGAAAATAAATCCTAGAATATATTAAATTCCAACTTTCCAGTAATGTCCTGCAGACAAGATAAATCCCAAGATTCTTCAGAGATTCAGAGAGACCCGTGTCCACCAATAGCCCATGGCCATGAGTCTAGAGCATCAGATCCTGAGGATGATGGTTTATTTTTCATTATGAGGTACACCACACATATAATAAGATCTAGAGAGGGAAATTATAACAAAAAGGAAGAAAGGAAGGCACTACATTACAAGCATCAAATATGATTTCAACCTGCAGTGGGGAAAAGCGTATTTCCATAATTTCCATTTAGCAAGGAAATGGGTTTAGAAGAAGGGAAAATAAATAGATAAAAGGCTAGAACCTTTGAAATATAAGCATTAACATAACTTTTACCTTAATTAGTCAAAAAGAGGTTTGATATTCCAGGGTGGGATACCTCTTCCCACCTTGACCCCGTATCCCTCTATTCCTTTGTCCCTCATGTATGCATCAAGCCTCCCCATTAATATATCAATGCTATCTGCTTCAACCACTCCATGTGGCAGCGAGTTCCACATTCTCACCACTCTCACAATGATGGTAACTCAGTGGTGCGCAACTGTGGTGATAAGCCAGAAATGATGGAGCATCTGCTCCGCTGCCAACTTCTATCTGAGTCCTGTAATGCTACTTACCTTGTCAAAGACAATGATAATATCAGGGAACAGTGTGAAGATACGATATGACAATAATTACTCTCTGTGTAAAGAAGAATTGGCCTAGGCTAGCAAACTACTGGTGTCTCCCAGATCGTTAATGTATGATCTGTTTATGACCATCGATTCATGCTTACAGAGAGACTTTTGATGATGCCGTGTCTCATTGTAGGATCTTGAGCCTACATTACAGACTAAATTTTTAAAGAGTCATAACCCTCATATTCAGAAAGGTCTTGTAGACTCTAGCAAGCCACCGTTGCTCCACCTTTAGCAGCCTCAGCCCTTGAGTTCCCTTCCTGATCACCTCTACCTTAGTGTTTCCCTCTCTGCCTTTAAAAGCCACCTCTGAATCTAGTTTTTGACCAAGCTTTCAGTCACTTCTTCTAAGGGCCAATTTTTCTGACCCTTGCTTCTGGGGAATGCTCAATACAAAAGTCAGGAAAAAGGAATAGATACCCAGCTCACCCCTTTTATATTGCACCAGGATTTCTAGGGCTTTCCTGAAGGATGGATCTTGACCAGCACCTGTAGTACGTGCAGTTAGAAGCATTTAAATGAGATGGGAAGGGGTATTCCCAGCTTCTCATCTCATTTTCTGAATCCAATGTTGGCTGGAAGCCCCATCGCAGGGGTGCCCAGAAAACATGACCCTGTGCACTGCCTCTGAGCCCCTGACAACCAGAGGGTCCACAGTGGTCAAGAAAGCAGGCCAAAGGCCAAAGGTGAGAACATTTTAGAACTTTTTCAATATCCAGCATTAGTCCCTGCCAAAGAGTGGGCCTGTCTCACGGTGACTCTGGGCCATGTAAATGGTGCAGGACAGGAAATCCTAGTGATCCTGAAACTGTCTGCTGTTCCTGTTCAGTGTCGGGGGTGGGGGGCAGAGGGAGAAGAAGAAAATCTGTCCTCTCATCTCTTCTTTTATTGTCGGCATCAAGTCCTCCTTTGTGAAGCACCTTGGAACATTTTATGTAGAGGCACTACATAAACAAGAACGACGTTTGTCTTGTGGGGGCCCCATATAAAGGTTCAGTTTGGGTCTCCTACATTTTACTAAGCAATGATACTACCTACTTTAATCTGGTGTCAAATCCGCACACGTACAATCGTGAAAAGACATGTTTGCAATAGGTAATATAAAAATAGTTGACAAAATGATCAGGGATCAGCTATTACCATTATGCAGGTGTGCTTTCATTGGATCCGCTTGGGGCCACTGATTGGCTCGGGACCCCGTGCAATCGCACAGAATGAATGGTCCTAGTGTCGCCCCTTTATATAAATGCCGAATGTTGTTAGGAATCCTTTGCCAAATACTGAAAAATATCCATATGGAAACTACATGGGCCGTGAGCTTGTTAATGCACAACAGCTGTACACGTTAATATTAACTCAGACTACTGCCTTTGTGTTCGTCACAGTAATGATTTTGTGTAAATATATCCCCCAGTGGGTGAGCCTGTATTCTAATATAAATTAAATAGATTTATTAAACTCCTCTCAGATATTATTTCCAAAATCCTCAATAAGTGAAGTGAAAAACAAAGAAAAAGCGAACAAGATAGCCAGCTTAAAAGAGAACACTTTCCAAATTAACTAATTTATTAATATTCGAATGTAGGAATTGATCATTCAAATCCATGGAATAATGGAAGCAATTAGCGGGCAATAAATCTGATGTTCCCATAAACTATGAGAGAAAATATGTTTGGAGCTGGCTGGAATGGTTTTATTTTGTTTTGCTCCTTTTTTTGGTTGGTGCCGATCTTGAGACAAGGACACCCCATAATAATATCATCTGAAGGACTAAAGATTGTAACATAAGTCTGTCAAGGTCATTAAGTAGGCAGTAGAAAATATATTTTAACATCATACATGTAAATAGAAGCTGATGCACTTGTGGCAAGCGATTTTTAAATGTATGTTTGGGTCAAAAATGAAAGTGTCCACAAGTGGAATTACCTTGCAAACTGACAAATCATGGAGAAGTAGCTCAGCCAGAATATGGTGGTGAGCCACACAATGCAAAATGGCCCTAGATTTATCTTTAGTCTGTTTAGGTGGCTGATCTCAACCAAGCTACAAGCACCACAGTTTGTCTCAGCATCCCCAAGCTAGAAAGGGGGGATAAAAAAAGATCTATTGTCCCTGTTCCTCATCCCAATGCAGTGTCCTTACTGAAAAGTGCATGGCCCTGAATTTCTGTAAGCTTTCCAGTGCACTCACAGGGCGGGATTGCAGTGGAAGGTCAGTGAATTAGTCTGGAACCCAGATATGCCAGGTCATGGGTTTTCTCTACCAGTTTCCATGCGACTTTGTTGAAGGCAGAACCTCTGCTCACCCCAAAAAGATCATTCAAATCAGATGGAGCATGGATGGTGGAGGTGACTCTTAGGCTCTGAGTTTACTCATTCCCGATCTGAGCTCCACCAGCAGACCGGTACAATGAGTGAGAAGAGGTATAAGAGGCTGCTGGTTGGTGGAAGTGTGAACCACCTGGTTCCAAGCTTGGAATACAGTGTGGACCTCTGAAATATTGCTGAGTTTTAACCCCCTTTAACAGGGGGATAATAGCACATTGCACTAATCTTTTTTGGTGACGCCTTGAAACCTCTGGAGCAGCCAGTCTCCACCATACCTGGGGCGCCCCCAGATCGACAGGTACTCAAGTGGTGCCCATAGTGTCATGGGTCCCTGTCTACCATATTTAAATGAGGGAACCATCCCCCGACCCCAGATACTTTGGTGGGGTCAGTGGTAGAAGTTCAAAGTGAGCCAATCCCAGTGGATTTTCGGCCCCATGTATATGAACATTGAGTAAGCCAAGACTGTTGTGCCCTTCGTGCCCAAATGCCCTGCTGGCCATTTGAGCATGGACTGTAGAGGCCAATTGGTACCTAGAGAAAGAGAATATTTGCTTTGTAATTAAGTAAAATGCCACAAATGAAAGAAAAGAACTCCCATTTATATCGTGCTTTACATGACCTCAGGATGTCCCAAAGTGCTTTACAGCCAATGAAGTACATTTGAATTGTAGTCATCACGGTTGTAATGTAAGTATCGCAGCAGCCAATTTGCGCACAACAAGGTCTCACAAACAACAATGAGATAATAACCAGATAAGTTGTTTTAGTGATGTTGGTTGAGGGATAAATATTGGCCAGGATACCAGGGATAACTCCCCTGCTCTTCCTCAGATTGTGCCGTGGACGTTTTAAGGGGCCTGGGTTTAACATCTCATCTGAAAGGTGGTACCTCTGACAGTGCAGCATTACCTCAGTACTAAAGTGTTAGCCTAAATTACGTGCTCAAGTCTCTGGAGTGGGACTTGAACCCACAACCTTCCGATTCAGAGACAAGAGTGCTACCAGGGAACCAAGGATTCAGAATCTCTGCCTTATCAGTGTCAGGGTTCAGAATTTTTCACAATGATAGAAATGGAGTGAAAGAATGAAAAGACAGACGAAGTGACAGGAAATGAAAAACAATGGAAAAAAATAAGAAACTGAGAAAAAAGAGGAAGAGAAAAAATTGCACTCCAGTGGAGATTTTTGTGCGAGCAAATGCTCTCCCTTTGGTTTCGTTTAGAATGTCCTCCATTAAAATGCTTTTTTTCTGGAATCCCACACTGAATAAGATGATAATATTTTTTTAAAAAACAGAATATAACACATAATTAATAATTTAATTAAAATTAAATAATTGTCATGTGCAAGAATGAAACCAATTTTTTAATTTGTATACATCAATAATGATAACACATTCCATATACAAATGAGTATTGTAGCAAAGAGAAAAATAATTAAGACTGTGTATAATTTCTGTAGTTTGCATATTTGTTTCCTGTTTATCACTCATCACGCAGATGGGCAATGAATGCCCCGGTGTTGGACCTTTTCTTCTTTACACCAAATAGCACCCAATCTCCCTGCTCAGGTACTGCATGGATTAAGTGCAATGCACAACACATCTTAAAGGGACAATTTTCAATTTCCGCTCACCTGGTTCTCGCCTGAAAAATAGGCGGCAGTCAGAGGAAAATCCAAGAGGAATCTCATACCACTGGTGGCTGCTCCACAAAAAGGGCCCAAACCTCTTTTGCTTTAATTTTTGTGGGACTAGAAGATACCCACTGGTGGCTCCACAAAGATACTTCAGTCCAATGCTGGCCCGTGCTTTCCCCCTCACGGCTCTCACTCGCCTCCCCTCCACCCCGCCCAACCACCACCCACCCAAGACCTGAACTGTCAACTCGATCAAAGTAGGAGCCAGCTGATTTCTTCCCCTCTCACAACCGGTGAGCTGCAGCAAAAGTGACCATTTGGCAACCGCAGCACACCGTCTGTTTTCAAAATGGCTCAGGCCTCTCGATACCGGCTTTGCATGGGCGGCCCAGCCATTCAGCTAACTTCGTACCCGTCTTGCGCAGAAGACATCTCGGCCTCCTCCCGATATCTCCACCATCACAGAAGCCAGTCTTCAACCAATTCGATGTACTCCACATGAAATCAAGAAACGGCTGAGTGCACTGGATACAGCAAAGGCTATGGGCCCCGACAACATCCCGTCTGTAGTGATGAAGACTCGTGCTCCAGAACTAGCTGCGCCTCTAGTCAAGCTGTTCCAGTACAGCTACAACACTGACATCTACCCGACAATGCGGAAAATTGCCCAGGTATGTCCTGTCCACAAAAAGCAGGACAAATCCAATCCAGCCAATTACTGTCCCATCAGTCTACTCTCAATTATCAGCAAAGTGATGGAAGGTGTCGTTGACAGTGTTATCAAGCGGCACTTACACACCAATAACCTGCTCACCGATGCTCAGTTTGGGTTCCGCCAGGACCACTCTGCTCCAGACCTCATTACAGCCTTGGTCCAAACATGGACAAAAGAGCTGAATTCCAGAGGTGAGGTGAGAGTGACTGCCCTTGACATCAAGGCAGCATTTGACCGAATGTGGCACCAAGGAGCCCTAGTAAAATTGAAATCAATGGGAATCAGGGGGAAAACTCTCCCGTGGCTGGAGTCATACCTAGCACAAAGGAAGATGGTAGTGGTTGTTGGAGGCCAATCATCTCAGCGCCAGGACATTGCTGCAGGAGTTCCTCAGGGCAGTGACCTAGACCCAACCATCTTCAGCTGCTTCATCAATGATCTTCCCTCCATCATAAGGTCAGAAATGGGGATGTTCGCTGATGATTGCACAGTGTTCAGTTCCATTCACAACCCCTCAAATAATGAAGCAGTCCGAGCCCGCATGCAGCAAGACCTGGACAACATCCAAGCTTGGGCTCATAAGTGGCAAATAACATTTGCGCCAGACAAGTGCAAGGCAATGGCCATCTCCAACAAGAGAGAGTCTAACCACCTCCCCATGACATGCAACGACATTACCATCGCCGAATCCCCCACCATCAACTTCCTGGGGGTCACCATTGACTAGAAACTTAACTGGACCAGCCATATAAATACTGTGGCTACAAGAGCAGGTCAGAGGCTGGGTATTCTATGGAGAGTGACTCACCTCCTTACTCCCCAAAGTTTTTCCACCATCTACAAGGCACAAGTCAGGAGTGTGATGGAATACTCTCCACTTGCCTGGATGAGTGCAGCTCCAACAACACTCAAGAAGCTCGACACCATCCAGGACAAAGCAGCCCGCTTGATTGGCACCCCATCCACCACCCTAAACATTCACTCCCTTCACCACCGGCGCACAGTGGCTGCAGTGTGTACCATCCACACAATGCACTGCAGCAACTCGCCAAGGCTTCTTCAGCAGCACTCCCCAAACCCGCGACCTCTACCACCCAGAAGGACAAGAGCAGCAGGCACATGGGAACAACACCACCTGCACGACCCCCTCCAAGTCACACACCGTCCCGACTTGGAAATATATTGCCGTTCCTTCATCGTCGCTGGGTCAAAATCCTGGAACTCACTTCCTAACAGCACTGTGGGCGAACCTTCACCACACGGACTGAAGCAGTTCAAGAAGGCGGCTCACCACCACCTTCTCAAGGGCAATTAGGGATGGGCAATAAATGCCGGCCTCGCCAGCGATGCCCACATCCCATGAACAAATAAAAAAAAACTCCATCCCCCCCAATATTCCCTCAAAAATATGCTGCGATTGAAATCCTTGGAATACCTTTCCTGTTAGGTGGCATTTTTGTCATGTTGTGTCATGGAGTGATGGAATCAGGAGGGCAAAAAGGGGACATGAGATTGCTTTGGCAGATAAGGCAAAGGAGAATCCAAAGAGCTTCTACAAATACATAAAGGGCAAAAGAGTAACTAGGGAGAGAGTAAGGCCTCTTAAGGATCAACAAGGTCATCTATGTGCGGAACCACAAGAGATGGGTGAGATCCTAAATGAATATTTCACATCGGTATTTACAGTTGAGAAAGGCATGGATGTTAGGGAACTTGGCGAAATAAATAGTGATGTCTTGAGGAGTGTACATATTACAGAGAGGGAGGTGCTGAAAGTCTTAACGCGCATCAAGGTAGATAAATCTCCGAGACCTGATGAAATGTATCCCAGGACGTTATGGGAGGTTAGGGAGGAAATTGCGGGTCCCCTAGCAGAGATATTTGAATCATCGACAGCTACAGGTGAGGTGCCTGAAGATTGGAGGGTAGCAAATGTTGTGCCTTTGTTTAAGAAGGGCGGCAGGGAAAAGCCTGGGAACTACAGACCGGTGAGCCTGACATCTGTAGTGGGTAAGTTGTTAGAGGGTATTCTGAGGGACAGGATCTACAGGCATTTGGAGAGGCAGGGACTGATTAGAAACAGTCAGCATGATTTTGTGAGTGGAAAATCATGTCTCACAAATTTGATTGAGTTTTTTTGAAGAGGTAACCAAGAAGATAGATGAGGGCTGTGCAGTAGACGTGGTCTACATGGACTTTAGCAAAGCATTTGACAAGGTACCGCATGGTAGGTTGTTACATAAGGTTAAATCTCACGGGATCCAAGGTGAGGTAGCCAATTGGATACAAAATTGGATTGACGACAGAAGACAGAGGGTGGTTGTAGAGGGTTGTTTTTCAAACTGGAGGCCTGTGACCAGCGGTGTGCCTCAGGGATCAGTGCTGGGTCCGCTGTTATTTGTTATTTATATTAATGATTTGGATGAGAATTTAGGAGGCATGGTTAGTAAGTTTGCAGATGACACCAAGATTGGTGGCATTGTGGACAGTGAAGAAGGTTATCTAGGATTGCAACGGGATCTTGATAAATTGGGCCAGTGGGCCGATGAATGGCAGATGGAGTTTAATTTAGATAAATGTGAGGTGATGCATTTTGGTAGATCGAATCGGGCCAGGACCTACTCCGTTAATGGTAGGGCGTTGGGGAGAGTTATAGAACAAAGAGATCTAGGAGTACAGGTTCATAGCTCCTTGAAAGTGGAGTCACAGGTGGATAGGGTGGTGAAGAAGGCCTTCAGCATGCTTGGTTTCATTGGTCAGAACATTGAATACAGGAGTTGGGATGTCTTGTTGAAGTTGTACAAGACATTAGTAAGGCCACACTTGGAATACTGTGTACAGTTCTGGTCACCCTATTATAGAAAGGATATTATTAAACTAGAAAGAGTGCAGAAAAGATTTACTAGGATGCTACCGGGACTTGATGGTTTGACTTATAGGGAGAGGTTGGATAGACTGAGACATTTTTCCCTGGAGAGTAGGAGGTTTAGGGGTGATCTTATAGAAGTCTATAAAATAATGAGGGGCATAGATAAGGTAGATAGTCAAAATCTTTTCCCAAAGGTAGGGGAGTCTATAACGAGGGGGCATAGATTTAAGGTGAGAGGGGAGAGATACAAAAGGGTCCAGAGGGGAAATTTTTTCACTCAAAGGGTGGTGAGTGTCTGGAACGAGCTGCCAGAGGCAGTAGTAGAGGCGGGTACAATTTTGTCTTTTAAAAAGCATTTGGACAGTTACATGGGTAAGATGGGTATAGAGGGATATGGGCCAAGTGCAGGCAATTGGGACTAGCTTAGTGGTATAAACTGGGCGACATGGACATGTTGGGCCGAAGGGCCTGTTTCCATGTTGTAAACTTCTATGATTCTATGATTCTAATTTATGTTCACTATTGCAATTGTTCATACAGCAGCATTTCCAATTGGCCATCTGGAAAAACTTTGGTTGGAAGCCTGGTATTTTCATTCAGGAACGAAGGGAAATTGTAGGACAATTTAATCTGTGCTGCTCTCTTGCAGCTTCTCGTGGTTTGCTTAAGAGTAACACTGGCCATGAAGTCAGACGAGAATTAAAATTAATTGCAGAAACTATCTGAGGAGAGAGATAAATTTGAGAACAAAATGACCATAAAAGCTGCCAGATTGTCATTAAAAACCCAAGCGGTTTAATAATGAATGTCCTTCAGGGAAGAGAACCTGTCACCTCTATCTGGTCTGGCCGACAAATCCCACATTGCATGTTTAACTTTTGATGCTGTCAGGGCATTTAGGGTTGGGCAATAAATACTGCCTTGCTGGTGTCACCCACATCCCAAGAACGAATTAAAAAAAGAGTTAAAATTGATGAATAAACATACAGGTCTAGATTATCCACAATTTTGCCACGCGTTTTCAAGCATGCCCAGGGTGGGTAACAGGAAAATTGGGTGGTAAGGCCCAAAGCCATATCTCTGCCCCAAAGCCTAGTGGAACCATTTTCCTTTGCCCCTGCTGGAGCCGGATGTCTTTGTCTGCTGTATTCCCACCCTGCTGCATGGAAATGTCAGCGGGTGAGCAGGGTTTGCTGCAGGGCCCCATTTCCCCCCCCCCCCTCTGCTCAGTGGCTGCCAGTGGGAACCAAGGCCTGTACAATCCAGGCATTGTGGCCTGTTTGTGATGGCTCAGCGATGCTCCACTGTTAAAAGTCAAAAGGGGCCCAGGAGAAACCTGTTTCTTTTATTTTTTTAAGTGGTCCTGAAATTGGTCAGACAGAGTTGCACTCTAACTCCAGCAGGAGTCAGGTTGAATAGCCGCAAACTTAGTTGGGACCTGGATAGGGCAGTTCTCTGCCTCACACTGGAGTTTGCAATTGCCTTGTTTCACAATGAAGCCTCTGCCTGCCCCAAACAAGGCCGCGAATAGAGGGGTGGGGCCAAGGGTAGGGGCTCCTGATGCTGCTCCTGATGCTGGGAGTTCTTGCTTCCTCGGCCTCAGCGGGACCACAGCTCAAGTATGTCACATGAGATGAGGTTTACCAGCCTCATGAAGGGAGAAATGGGGCCCGGGGCAGAGGTGAGGGGTGTCCAACAGTTATGAAATAAAGACAAGAGGCCTTCTTACTGGGAGGAGAATTATTTTGAAATACTATTAGATCTCCCATGGGATTCAGGTTGGGGGCCTGAATCCTTGAAAATCAGGGAGGAGGGGAATTTTGTTTTATAAAGTTTTAAAGAATCCGCCTGACACAGGGAACAACAGGGCAATGATCTACTTTTTTCCAACGAGGGGAACCTGGAGTCCTGCATCCAGGCTGACCAGCTTCCACTCACATAAACGGGTTCTTTGGCAGGGGTCGCTGCAGATGGCAGATTGAGGCGGTACTTCCTCTTCTTTAAGAAGAAAATAGAGAGAGTGATGGTACTCTACCATTGGAATTCTCTACCCAGAGGGCTGAGGATGCTCAGTCATTGAGTATATTCAAGACTGAGATCGATAAATTTTTGGACACTATGGGAATCGAGGGATATGGGGATAGGGCGGGATGGGGAGTTGAGATAGAAGATCAGCCACGATCTTATTGAATGGCGAAGCAGGTTCGTGGGGCATACTCATGCTCTTATTTATTATGTACTTATATATTCTGTATAGAAATACAAACCAGGCTTCAGAAGGCATTCCATAAGAGGGGTGAGGTGGCACTTACTGCCGATACCTCCTCCTTCAAAAGGCGTAAAAATTGGGTCCTCCTTTGCCAAATTATAGACAGTAACCCCACAACTGAAGAGTCCTAAATTTGTGGGCTGGACGGTTTAAAGAACCACCAACCTCAAACATTGCAGTAAGCCACATTTTTAGAGACACAAAATGGCTATTTTGACCCTTTCCTTCTTCTCATCTCACCACCTCCCCCCCCCCCCCGCCCCCCCACTAAAGGCTGCCAATAGAGCCAGGAATCTGTCATGATTATGTAATGTAGGTGCACTGCTGACAATTGAACTGGTTATGAAAGGAGTTACACTGGCCAGGGGAATCATAGAATCATAGAATGGTTACAGCAGTTACGGAAGGAGGCCATTCGGCTCTTCGAGTCCGTGCCAGCTCTGTGCACGAGCAATCCAGCTAGTCCCACTCCCTCGCCCTATCCCCGTAGCCCTGCAAATTTTTTACATTCAAGTACTTATCCAGTTCCCTTTTGAAAGCCATGATTGAATCTCCCTCCACCACCACCTCTGGCAGTGCATTCCAGATCCTAACCACTCGCTGTGTAAAAAAAGATTTTCCTCATGTCACCTTTGGTTCTTTTGCCAATCACCTTAAATTCATGTCCTCTGGTTCTTGACCCTTCTGCCAATGGGAACAGTTTCTCTCTATCAACTCTGTCTAGACCCTTCATGATGTTGCACACTCGGTCAAATGCTGCCTTGATGTCAAGGGCAGTCACTCTCACCTCACCTCTGGAATACAACTCTTTTGCCCATGTTTGGACCAAGGCTGTAATGAGGTCTGGAGCCGAGTGGTCCTGGCGGAATCCAAACTGAGCGTCGGTGAGCAGCTTATTGGTGAGTACGTGCCGCTTGATAGCACTGTCGACGACATCTTCCATCACTTTGCTGATGATCAAGAGTAGACTGATGGGGCGATAATTGGCCGGATTGGATTTGTCCTGCTTTTTGTGGACAGGACATACCTGGGCAATTTTCAACATTGTCGAGTAGATGCCAGTGTTGTAGCTGTACTGGAACAGCTTGGCTAGAGGCGCAGCTAGTTCTGGAGCACAAGTCTTCAGCACTACAGCCGGGATGTTGTCGGGGCCCATAGCCTTTGCTGTATCCAGTGCACTCAGCCGTTTCTTGATATCACGTGGAGCGAATCGAATTGGTTGAAGACTGGCTTCTGTGATGGTGGGGATATCAGGAGGAGGCCGAGATGGATAATCTACTCGGCACTTCTGGCTGAAGATGGTTGCAAACGCTTCAGCCTTGTCTTTTGCACTCATGTGCTGGACTCCGCCATTTTTGAGGGGGGGATGTTTGCAGAGCCTCCTCTTCCCGTTAGTTGTTTAATTGTCCACCACCATTCACGACTGGAAGTGGCAGGACTGCAGAGCTTTGATCTGATCCGTTGGTTGTGGAATTGCTTAGCTCTGTCTATAGCATGTTGCTTCTGCTGTTTAGCATGCATGTAGTCCTGAGTTGTAGCTTCACCAGGTTGGCAACTCATTTTTTGGTACGCCTGGTGCTGCTCCTGGCTCCTCACTGTTCACTAAACTTTCAAGTTTTGTGTCGTCTGTAAATTTTGAAATTGTGCCCTGTACACCCAAGTCCAAGTCATTAATATATATCAAGAAAAGCAGTGGTCCTAGTACCGACCCCTGGGAAACACCACTGTACACCTCCCTCCAGTCCAAAAGGTGGTGCAGTTTTGGCACTATTTTGGCTCTAAATTCACTAAAGCGGAGCATCTAAGCCAAATTGTTGGAGACTATACCTAAAAAGTTATCAGTTACCATTTGAACTCCAAATTATCCCCAGTACAATGTGAGGGCATGATTAATCTTGATGGCTACAGTTAAACATTACTATTACCGGTGTGCTGAAAAGTCATAATGAGGAAAAACGAGCATCCAGCATGTACGAAAGATAACTGTACTGAAATTAATGCATAGAGCAGTCCTTGCTGACGGACTGCAAGAAATTACTAAGGAAGAATATTTATTCCATCTGGAAAAAAATCATATAAGTACCTGAGTTGAAAGTATATATAATTGGAAAAAAACCTCCCATAGGATCGCAACATTTGTACAGCTATTCCCAAGTTTAAATTTAAATGATGATTTTCCTTAACAGTTGCTGCAATTATCACAGAGCTGATATTCCCCATAGCTTTTTGCTGAACATCTTCATGGCACAGCATACTGAAACCCCTGCCAAACCTCCATCATTAAATGCCATGTTCCTTGAAAACTTTGAACTCAACCTTTCTCGTTTTTGTATTGATGTTATTTTCTATTACTGTCAGGCAAGCATGTCTGGTTTTCTCCCATCTGTTCACCACTAAGTATTCCCCGATGGTAAAATTAACTAACAGATTAGCTAAAAACTAGTGGATTTATCTTTCTTGGTATGGTGGATCTATAGCAAATGAAAATGTATGTGTTGGAGGGAAACTGATATGTCCCTGCATCAAAGAGCCATGATTGGAACATAGTGATCCTGGTGGGTGGCTTCATTAGAATTTTGGGATAATTTCCACAAACTACTTAATCTCGTCCTAAAGCTGCTGTAAGGTAATAAAGTTCCAGGCTGCACATACATCAGAGGAGAAAAAAAAGAGCTTTACAACATAGAGTGAAGGTCGGTAGCTAAAATATGGACTCCAGATGTTTGCTTTCACACATGCAAAATCAAAGTCTCAAACCGAATCAGACTTTGATTTTTATTTTGCCTTTCTTTGATTTATTGCTTACCTATTTTTACTTTTTGGTGTGTATATGCTCACCAAGGTGAGTGATGGGGCGGTCACAGCGCTAAGAAATTGAACTTTTTTGTGGTTTGCACCCGATGACACAGGTCACATGCAACACAGTGCTCCCTCTGTATTACCCTGTCAAAATGTCTAAAGTCTAATATTAGAGAAGGACTTTCAGCATTTCCTACACTATTATGATTCATTACATATCTCATGCTTCTTTGAGTAACACTGCTGAATTACTGCAGAATAAGATGGCAGTTGTATGCAAATGCCTCCAAGAACCTGAGCTAAAACTGTTCAAGCTCATTTCATGTTAACTGACAGAAAACAGAATAATTTTAACCCATTCCTCAGGGTGAGCGTGGATTCCAGGTGGCAGAGGCGAAACAAACTTCTTGTTCCATATGGATTCTGATGGGTAGTCACTCTCAAAATGTTAACCTATCTTTCTCTTTCAGATGTTGAAAAATCTGTGTGTCCAGCAATTTTTTTCAGATTGCCATTATTCATGGCTTTCCTTTATAACTTGTGTAAAAATATTAGTATAATTAGCAGCAGACAAACACCTGGGAATCATTGGCTGGTTTAAAATAGTTCACAGCAATGGTTAAACACCCAAACTGGTCGTCAGCAGTCCTGAGACACTGGGGCAAATTTTTCTCTCAGTAATGCGCCACATGCACCAATTCATGTAATGTAAGAGCACAGAAAAAGGGACAGGGAAGATCTTGTAAGATTTGATGGGTAATTTTAACCCCAAAGAACGGGTGGCTTGGGGGCAGGTGGGAGGTTAAAATGACAGCTTTTTCCAGCGCGACCACATCCCTGCTCCAATGCGCCCGCTTCTGGGTTTAACATTGGTACATTTGGATGCACGTGCGCAGCCGAAACCCAGAAGTCACATCTCCAATTAATGCCAGTGGGCGGATGGTTAACGGGGCAATTTACCTACTTAAAATACTTGAGGTAGGCCATTTGTAATTGATTCTGAACCAGAAACAAATTTTACTTCACCTGGACGGGTTTCCCATGGCTTCTGAATCTTGCCAGTGAAACGGAGGCGAGATTCAGGCAGAAGTTGACTTGGCCCTTTAAACCTGTGATTGACACATCTCAATAAAAGCTCAGGTATTGCAGCCGGTCTTGTGATGAGACAGCTTTAGGAAAACTTTGGAGCCTCCCAAACTTACAAGGTCAGGATTGGGGCGGGGGGGGGGGGGCGCGCAATGGATATATTCCTGGGGACATCCGAGGACGAGGAAAATAACCATCCACAGCAGCCACTTTGTGCTGTGTTGGGATCTGCAGGTGCACAAAATAGAAGTGCGCAACTTCCTCTTTTCTCCTCCAAAATCCATTTTTGCGTTGGCCCTTTAAATAGAGGTCTTCAGATCAGGTCATGCTGGTTAGCAGTCTGCCCGCTGTGCAGCTTGGAGACATGAAACCTAGAAGTAAAATTAATTGCCTTCAATTGAGTTACGATTGCAGATTGTGCTCACTTTACTTCTGGGATTCCTATGCAAAAATCTACCCACCCATTCTCTTCCCAGCTCCAAGTAAAAATCATGCCCTTGGTCTCCATCTCCTGTGCATTTCCAACGGGCCAGAGAGCAGGCACATGAATTTCCCCCCTGAAACAGGTGGGAGCTTCATATTATTATAATAACACAAAATGACATAATGTCTTCAATATGATTTTCCACCCCCGCCCACCCTGATTACACCCCAGATCTTCTGCCTGAAATGCCATGGATTTGTGGACCTGGACAAATGGGAAAGAACCTTCTGAGGTTGCTGTGAGTAGAGACACTGTGACAGGATGGCTAATTTCAACTCCCCCTGGCAGCGGATGGCAAAAATGATTCAGTGTTCAGCAGTCCTGTCACTGCTGATATACATCTGGATGCATTGAACTCCATAAACAGGTGACTTATATATTGCCAGAGACTGTCATTTCAAGCATTTGCTAGATAAGGCTGGGCGAACAGTTGGCTCTTTAAATTGATTCTTTACAGTGTCAGTTTAGCTCAGTTGCAACACTCTTGCATTTGAGTTAGAGATTGTTATCAGGTCTTTTGTATGAGAAAACGATGTTGGAAAGAGTCTGAACTATTGAACGGATGGGTTCTGGCAAGATAAGTTGAGCAAAGATTCAAGTCTTTTGATGACTTTTAGTACTCCATTTGGAAGTTATTAATAGCTGCACATGTCATTTGGCATTACACCAGCTCCAGAGGAGTAACATAAGTGAATGAATGAATCTTGTGAGGGTCTTTTAGGAGTAAAAAACATTTGGACAACATTTTAGTTAATACAGAAGGAGCAATCTTAAAAATGTAACAGCAGATCATGACAAGAATCTTTATCATCCATCTGAGACAAAACGAGAGAAGCTTCATGGTATCAAAGTAGATGCAGCTGTAAGGAAGGGGTTCAGACCCCATTTTACTCTTTTGAACTGAAGACCTACTGGACGATTCAAGTAAAGGGTTAACTAGTCCCTTTAAGGATTTTGACATTCACTTGGGCAGTACATTTGAAAACAAGGGTTAACTTGCCCCTTGACATTACATTTGGACAATTGGACAGTATAAATTCAACACTGCGAAGACAACAAAGTGCAGTCAGTTAAAACTGGACACTTGGACATCAGTTTAAAACTACAAAAGCAGCAGAGTACAGAAACGTCAACAAGCTGCGGTTTTCAATAACAACTGATAAGCACGAAAGATAAAAGCTTTTCTCACCTTCCAGAAGCTTCAAGAAGCTTCGAGAGAGTTTGAACCGGTCTTCGGTTCTCACAACAAATGCAAAGGATAAACAACTGATAAGACGACAGCTGTAGAGAAGCTTCGAAAAGTATGTAAAAAGCTTCTACAAGTATGAAAAAAGAAAAAGATTAGTGAAGACAAATGTAGGTCCCTTACAGTCAGAAATGGGAGAATTTATAATGGGGAACAGGGAAATGGCAGAGCAATTAAACAAATACTCTGGTTCTGTCTTCATGGAAGAGGACACAAATAACTTCCCAGAAATGCGAGGAAACCAAGGGACTAGTGAGAAGGAGGAATTATAGGAAATTAGTATTTGTAAAAAAATTGTGCTGGAGAAATTAATGGGACTGAAAGCCAATAAATCCACAGGACCTGATAATCTGCATCCCAGGGTACTAAAAGAGGTAGCCATGGAAATAGTGGATGCATTAGTTGTCATCTTCCAAAATTCTATAGATTATGGAACAGTTCCTGCAGATTGGAGGGTGGCAAATGTAACCCCACTATTTTAAAAAGGAGGGAGTGGGGAAAACAGGGAACTACAGATCGGTTAGCTTAACATCAGTAGTAGGAAAATGCTAGAGTCGATTATAAAGATTGTGACAACAGGACACTTAGAAAATATCAACGGGATTAGACAAAATCAACATGGATTTATGAAAGGGAAATCATGTTTGACAAATTTACTGGAGTTTTTTGAGGATGTAACTGGTAGAATAGGTAAGGGAGAACCAGTGGATGTGGTTTATTTGGATTTTCAGAAGGCCTTTGATAAAGTCCCATATAAGAGATTAGTGTGCAAAATTAAAGCACATGGGATTGGTGGTAATGTACTGGCATGGATTGAAAATTGGTTAACAGACAGGAAACAGAGAGTAGGAATAAATGGGTAATTTTCAGGATGGGAGGCTGTGACTAGTGGGGTACCGCAGGGATCAATGCTTGGGCCCCAGCTATTCACAATATATATCAATGATTTGGATGAGGGAACCAAATGTAATATTTCCAAGTTTGCTGATGACACAAAACTAGGTGGGATTGTGAGTTGTGAGGAGGATGCAAAGAGGCTTCAAGGCGATTTAGACAAGTTGAGTGAGTGGGCAAATACATGGCAGATGCAGTATAATGTGGATAAATGTGAAGTTATCCACTTCGGAAGGAAAATCAGAAAGGCAGAGTATTATTTAAATGGTGATAGATTGGGGAATGTTGATGTACAAAGGGACTTGGGTATCCTTGTAAATCAGTCACTGAAAGCAAACATGCAGGTGCAGCAAGCAGTTAGGAAGGCAAATGGTATGTTGGCCTTCATTGCAACAGTATTGGAGCAAGGATGTCTTACTGCAGTTATACAGGGCCTTGGTGAGACCACACCTGGAGTATTGTGTGCAGTTTTGGGGTCTCCTTACCTAAGAAAGGATATACTTGCCATAGATGGAGTGCAGCAAAGGTTCACCAGACTGATCCCTGGGATGGCAAGACTGTCGTATGAGGAGAGATTGGGTCAACTCGGCCTGTATTCACTCGAGTTTACAAGAATGAGAGGGGATCTCATTGAAACATATAAAATTCTGACAGGGCTAGACAGACTGGATGCAGAGAGGATATTTCCCCTGGTTGGGGGGTCCAGAATGAGGGGTCACAGTTTCAGGATATGGGGTAGGACATTTAGGACTGAGATGAGGTGAAATTTCTTCATTCGGAGGGTGGTGAACCTGTGGAATTCTCTACCACAGAAGGCTGTGGAGGCCAAGTCACTGAATATTTCTAAGAAGGAGCTAGATAGATTTTTAGACACAAAAGGCATCAAGGGGTATAGGGAGACAGAGGGAATATGGTATTGAGGTAGAGAATCAGCCATGATAACATTGAATGGCAGAGCAGGCTCGAAGGGCCGAACGGCCTACTCCTGCTCCTATTTTCTATGTTTCTATGTTCTAACAACTTCGGTTCTCAGGACACATTTGATGCTCAACAACAACCTGGTTCTCAAAACAAAAGAGTTTGTAAATGCACCTGGATTCACACGAAGAAGAAGATACAGAGGATTCACACGGTTCTTGAGTGGTCCAACCAACCGTCCATCATTAATGCTACGATGGGTGAGGGCCAAAGTGGGCCTTCTCATAACTTAAATCACACCCTATCAGCTAAAAATCATATAAAGACAGGACATCATGGCAGGTTCAATGGTCAACAGTTGCAGGAGCAACAGTTGAACAAACTACTGCAGTTAGAGCTCCTCCGACAATGAGCTCCTTCAACAACGAGCACTTTGATACTTTACTTCTGAACTTTGACAAAAGGACAAACCTTGATGAGAAGACAAAGAACCTCGACACATCACTTGTCACATCACTCGTCACAGCACTCAACACATCACTCGTCACATCACTCGGCACATCACTCGACACATCCCTCAACGACGCACCTTTTAGCACAGCGATTGACACCCTACTTCTAGACCTAGGTGGCTGTCTTGATGTTTTATAAAGGTTGTATGTATTACCTGATTTTGCTTTATGCCTGCTTGTAGGAATCGGGTAGAGTAATCCATGAATTGATTGAGTTGCTTCATGCTTATGTACTCTTTTTAAATCATTAAATAATCACTTTGATTAACGAGACAATCGCGTAAGAGTATCTTTCTTTGTCTGAACTATTGTCCAGGTCCACAAATCACTAGGAAGTGCCCATTTCCCTACACAGCACAGGAGGAGGCCATTTGGCCCATCGTGCCTGTGCCGGCTATTTGAAAGAGCTATCCAATTAGTCCCATTCCCCCGCTCTTTTCCCTTGGCCCTGTAATTTTTTTCTTTTCAAGTATTTATCCAATTCCCTTTTGAAAGTTATTATTGAATCTGCTTCCACCACCCCTTCAGGCTGTGCATTCCAGATCATTACAACTCGCTACGTAAAAAAATGTTTCCTCATGTCGCCTCTGACTCTTTTGCCGATCACCTTAAACCTGTGCCCTCTGGTTACTGACCCTTCTGCCACTGGAACCAGTTTCTCCTTATTTACTCTATCAAAACCGTTCATGATTTTGAACACCTCTGTGAAATCTCCCCTTAACCTTCTCTTTTCTGGGGAGAACAACCCCATCTTCTCCAATCTCTCCACATAATTGAAGTCCCTCATCCCTGGTACCATTCTAGTAAATCTCTTCTGCACCCTCTCTAAGGCCTTGACATCTTGACATGTAATGCAAAGTGTGGTGCCCAGAATTGAACACAATCTCCAGCTGAGGCCTAACCAGTGTTTTATAAAGATTTAGCATAACTTCCTTGTTTTTGTACTCTATATCTCTATTAATAAAGCTCAGGATCCCATTTGCTTTTTTAACAGCCTTCTCAACTTGGCCTGTGACCTTCAAAGATTTGTGTATGTGCACCCCCAGGTCTCTGTTCCTGCACCCCCTTTAAAATTGTGCCATTTCGTTTATATTGCCTCTCCTCATTCTTTCTACCAAAATGTATCACTTTACACTCCTCTGCGTTAAATTTCATCTGCCATGTGTCCGCCCATTTCACCAGGCTGTCTATGTCTTCCTGAAGTCTGTTACTTTCCTCCACATTGTTTACTACATTTTGAGTTTTGTTTCATCTGCAAACTTTGAAATTATACCCTCTATACCCAAGTCCAGGTCATTAATATATATCAAAAAGAGCAGTGGTCCTAATACTGACCCCTGGGGAACACCACTGTATACTTCCCCTCAATCTGAAAAACAACTGTTCACCATTACTCTCTGCTTTCTGTCCCCTAGCCAATTTCGTATTCACACTGCCACTGACCCTTTAATCCCATGGGCTTTAATTTTGCTAACAAGTCTATTATGTGAATTTGAACATGCTAGTTATTTTGTGCTTGCTCCTGCCCACAAAGTGGATGGCCTGAACATTCTACGTGTTCGCATGTGAATCCCAGCTGACAGGAACTTAAACGGCTGCATTTTCGCCAGCAATTCAAGGGATTTCCTGCACCATGAGGGTTCTCGCACATCATACCCAGAACTGCAGACGCTACACTTGAACTTATGGTGGACAAAGTGGAAAAGAATGAGCCAACAAGCCTGACAGGAAATAGCTGAGAGTGTGAATGCTGTCACCAACAGCCAGAGGAGCTGGCTGTAAGGAGGAAGCAGATCTGATGAAGCTTACACGATGCCCACAGCCCCTGTTCTCACTTTGATGCAGGAAGTTATGTTTGAGATTAGCCATAAATCCTTGGAGAATATTGTTCAGAAACTGTCCTATCTGCACCCAAGTAAATTGAGGACTGTGACTGCTAGTGTTATCCAGCTCTGACCCTGTCGGAGTTTGTGAGGTCAGTAGGAGAATTCATGTAAGAACGACAGCATCTGCATCATTAAGAGTGAATCTCCAGTGCCCACTTGCCCCATGCAGCAGGAAAATGTAATGCTTGTTCTTCCGGGGGGTTGCCAAAATCTTCTCCCCCAAATCCCTTGGTGCCCCCTCGGAAAGGGGCTAAACTAATTTATTTGTTTTTTAATTACCATTTCTCTGGGATCCAGGCCACTCCCCTCTCCTGGAAACCCCCTATCCCCAGTGTACTGTTTTATTCTGCAGGTTGATACCAGAGGAAGAGGAGGACCTGAGGAGGAATCAAAGGCAGATCTGATTACTCCTGAGGATGATTGCCCACATACCCTTTATCAAAATATCAATGTCCATGGGCCAAGATTCGGCTACCAAGATATTTCTGAGGAGGTCAGCCTTCACTGGGTATGATTCACTAGGAAGGCTGTGTGCCCAAAATGAAGTCCATTCTGGGTATCAGTAAATGGCCAGAATGATCAGTTCCAGAAATATAAGGGCAGAGAGAATGCCAGCTTTTTGTTCCAATGCTTTGATATATGAAACTCTTGGAAGATGTGATTGTGGCAAGGCTTTCAATTTTGCGAAGGGGGCCTCAAACAGGTGTTAGGCCCTGTATTGGCATATGCAAAGGGCCTAACACCAGTTTCAGGCACGGTCCTTGGACGCCTGATTTTTTCCTTTACTAATATGGTGGGCATTGCACTTCTAGCATGGAATTTGCCCGTGCACGCCGCCCACCATATTAAATGCTTTAATGCCCACTTTATGCCTGTAAAACATGTGCCGCATCAACCAATTTCTAGGCCAATTGATCCTGACCAACTAAGTGGAAACCAAAATAAAACCAAAAAAAAGCAAGAAAAGAATCACAAATAGCCTCAAAGTACGCCTGCAAATCTGATTGCAAGTCTCTTTAAATGTACTTCTGTAAACAACATATCCTGGCAGCCCTGGACATCCATCTTAAATGGGCAGGTAGATGACTGAGCACTAAACTGACATAAACACAGAGAATTTGAGTGCATGTCTTAATAACATCATCAGGGCTAATTTTAATATTGCAAGCTAGTGGGCAATTTGAGTGAA
Organism: Heptranchias perlo; assembly: GCF_035084215.1. Lineage (NCBI taxonomy): Eukaryota > Metazoa > Chordata > Chondrichthyes > Hexanchiformes > Hexanchidae > Heptranchias > Heptranchias perlo. The sequence goes on from NC_090328.1 coordinate 62,934,094, forward strand.
AATACAAATCAACTGGGAAAGTGGATGGGGCATTAAATTGGCAAAATCTGGATATTTGCCCATTTTTCTGATTGGCTATGTCAATTTGCAGGCCTTTAATCAGCCAGGACTGATCAGAAAATCTACCCCAACATCTCTGCATCACAGTGCACAATTAGTTGAAACTTCTTATTGTGCGCTGAGCTTTGATTTGGAGAAAAATACTTACATCAACCATACTGGGTTAACTTGTCTGTTTAGCTTCAAGGTGTTTACCTTTTTGAATAAATGAATAATGGAGCCAAAATAATTCTGAGGTGTTGGGGATAAGCTATTGATAGTGTAGCAATCATTGAAGTTACCATAGACTGCAAAAATTATTTTTTCTCCAACAGTGGAATTTATTTCATTCTTGCAAAATAGACTGTGTGTTAAAACTAATTCACTATATATATTTTGTAAAAGAAAATGAGTGAGCATTTGTGAACAGTCAGTTTCAGGAGTTATCTCCAGAGGATGTATTGTACTGTATAAGGGAAAAGTTCTTCAGCCTCACATTGCCATGTGATGATAGACATTAGTCTGTGAGAGACCAGAGAACAGACAGAGCTGAGACGTCAAGTTAAAGTGGGTGAGCCCTGAAAACGGACGAATGGTCTGCGATTGATCTGTGCCCATTCATGCGCTGCAGGCAGGACGTTAAATTTGTGCTGCCTGCTGATTTCCATGATTGCTGCATGCAGCCAGCGCTACCTGCACTGTTCATTGGCTGCACGCATCAGCAGGGGGCCTGATATCACGAGAGGCTAGCGCTACTTAAAGGGGAGGTGCATTGTGGCTGCTGGAAGTGGTGTCAGGAAGTGAATTGATTTTGAAGAATTTTGTGAAGGTGCTCAATCTGCAAGAGAGCATGCGCCAAGGTTCTCTGCTGATGCACTGGAGGCCTTGGTGCAAGAGGTGGAGAGAAGGAGGGATATCCTGTATCCGCAGGGGGCAGGAGGCCCTCCAGGCATACGCTCAGGAGGCAGTGGGAGGAAATAGTGGAGGAGGTCAATGCCAGGAGCATAGCTCCAAGAACATGGATGCAATGCAGGAAGAAGTTTAATGATCTGACATGAGTTGTCAAGGTGAGTGAGTTCAATCTTCAAATGACAAATCCTACCAACTACACCACTAGCCTCATCCACTGCTTAATTCATAAAACCCAATCACCCACCTACCAACAATCTCTATCAATCAGTACTCAACCCTTCAAATCATATGCTTTACCTCACCCTCACACACTTAGCACTGTTGCAAGCCTCACACCCACAACTCACAGTTCACACACACTGGCAACTATTCAACCATGACAACCACATCACCCAAACATATTGCAGGACACTCACTAACAAACTTCCTTCTTTCTTATAAGAGAAGGTGGCGCATAACAGGAGGCAGCAATAAAAAACTGGAGGAGGACAAGCGCGCCTGCACATTTCAACCTCCATGGAGGAGACAGTCCTGGCCATCATGGGAAGGATCATCACTGAGGCCTTGGGCACTGGCAGCGAAGGAGGGATCGATGATGAGGGTCCCTGCGTACCTAATCCTCCTTATTTCTTCCCACCTTGTCATCTTGGATAGGTTAGGAACGCTCAAAATTGATCGGGCTCATGGTCCAGATAATATTCATCCAAGGGTGATTAAAGAGATGGGACACGTGCTCTGTGAGCCCCTTGCCCATGTTTTTAATAGTTCAATTGATTCAGGGATAGTTCCCTTAGGCTGGAAGCTAGCTCATGTAGTTCCTATTTTCAAAAAAGGGGACAAATCAGAGCCGGGGAACTAAAGGCCTATCAGCCTGCATCAATTATTGGGAAGATGCTAGAAGGGGTTGTAAGAGATGCCCTTTATGATCACTGGGAAAGGGAAGGGACCATTACAAATTCACAACACGGCATTCGAAAAAATAGATCGTGCCTAACAATTTTGATAGTTTTTTGAGGAAGTCACTTGGGTAGAGGGTGAGGGTAATCTTCGAGACATTGTTTACCTGAGATTTCTGAAAGCCTTTGATAAGGTACCTCACACTAGGTTACTTCACAAGATAGAATCTTGTGGTATCAGTAGAAATTTGACAAGCTGGATTAGGAATTGCTCCAATCCCACAGCCAAAAAGTTGTAGTTAATGAATATGGTTCAGCTTGTAGACATATTACTTGTGGTGTCCCCAGGGATCGGTCCTAGGCCCACTATTCTTCACGGTCTTTATTAATGACCTGGAAAGTAGTGTTTGGAGTATGGTAAGTAAGTTTGCAGATGATACCAAAATCTGTGCAAAGGTTAAGACGGTAGAGGAGTGCAATCAAAAGATTTAGATGTGCTAGGGGAGTGGGCCACATATTGGCAAATGGCATTTAATTTAGATAAATGTAGTGTCATGCATGTTGGTAGGGCCGACACAGAACACACGTATCATCTGCAGGGAACAATACTGAAAGAGGTTGAGAGAGAAAAAGATCTTGGTGGTGTTGTTGTGCACAGATCACTAAAGGTTCATGACCAATGTAGAGAAACTGTAACAAGGTATTGGGTTGTATTAAGAACCATTCAGTATAAATCAAAGGATACCATTTTGACACTATACAGGTTGCTGGTCAGACCGCACCTAGAGAACTGCATCCAGTTTTGGTCTTGCCACATGGTGGGTGATGTAACAGCCTAGGTCCAGAGGAGAGCTACAAGAATGATTCCTAGCTTAAAGAACTTCAGCTACTTAGAGAGGCTCAAGGACCTTGTTCTATTTACTTTAGAGCAGTATAGACGTAGAGGTGACCTGATAGAGGTCTATAAAATAATTAAAGGGCTGGATAGCGTCCCTGCTGATAGATTATTCCAGTTTAACAGGTTGGGAAGGACCAGGGGACATGAGTTTAAACTATGGAAGAGTAGGAATAGACTGGATGTCAGGCGGTTCTTCTTTTCCCAGAGAATTGTGAGCCTCTCGAATAAATTGCCAGCTGGTGTGGTGGGTGCTGACCCTCTGTATGCCTTCAAGAGGGAGCTGGACCAGTTCCTGACTGGGGCAGAAATCGCAACATTGAGAAGATAAATGTCTTGATGGATAACACTTGGTCCGTGTGATCTTCTGGACTAGTTTCGATCACCTGAGGGGGTCAGAGAGGAATTTTACAGAGTATTTTTTCCTTTATTGGCCCTGGGTTGTTTCTGTTTTTTGCCTCTCCCAGGAGATTACATGGCTGCCGGGGTGGGTGTGAGGGCGAGAGGTCGGGGGAGGGAAGATGTGTTTAGCCATGATGATCCGGCCAGCATGGTGTGGGGCAGGTTTGATGGACCAGCTGGTCTTTTCCTGCCCGTTAATTTCATATGTCCATATGTTCGTACTTCTCCTTCATCTCACAATCTCTCCTGACTCACGTGCTGCAGATGGTGTAAGCACGCACTTCTTACTTTCTCCTGTCGCCTCATCACAATCCAACCCTCGTCCCTTTTTCATTTCAGATGCCCAAGAACCGGAACCTTCCAAGTCAGAGGAGGCAGAGGAAGAAGAGAGTGATGATGAAAAGATACCGTCACTTGATCTTACACTCGCAGCCACCAGCTCAGAGACTGACACTGTGTGTACTTTAGAGGCTAGGTTAGAGGAGGGATCAGCACATGATGAAACACTGGACACAAGTGCGTAGGAGCCAGGGTGGTGGGAAAGTATACAGCAGGTGCCAGCTCGCCGGAGAACACTAATTCTGCTGCAGAGGATTCAGATGAGAACTTCAATGGCCAAGGCTACAGAAGAAGGCTGATGGGCTTACACATCAAAACGCTTCGTGCACTGGAAAGCCTGCCAGAAATCCTGTGCAGAATGTCAAGGGGCATGGAGGAGTCCAACTCCAACTTGGCACAGAGCTTTACTTAGAGCTTCAAGCCCATCCTTTCCAACGTGGAATGGGTGGACACCTCCATCAGCACACCTGTGGAGCCCACCATGATGCAGCTTCCGATGACCAATATCACAGCTTCCATTGCAGCAGAAACAGCTTCCATCATAGGTCTGACTGCTGCCTTGGAAGCTCAGATTGCTGCCCTCGTGGCTTTGGGTACCACCATTGAAAGGGGCGTCCAGGGCATCACAGCAGTCCAGCAATATGCTCTCCAACACATCACCAGGATTGTTGAGGCACTGCCCCGAGGGAGTGGCAGTGGCGCCATGGAAGACAAACCTGCTGTCCTCTCTCAGGATGACAGCATTCCTGCTCCCACCCCTGCCACTCCAACTTGCTGTTGCCTGTCAGCCAACCAGGCCAGACTGCTGCAGCCCAAGCCGAGACGGTGCAGTCTGAAGCCAGGCCCTCTCGGCCCCGAGCTGCTCGAGGTTGTCCTCCAAGGCCATCTGCACTCTCCTCCAATGAAGGTCAGCCGACTTCCACCACCCATGCTGCAGCCACTGGGGAAGCACCTCGTAGGAGCACTAGGAAAGTTGAAAGCACACGAACAACAGACACTAAGGGAATGCACAAGGGTGAATAGTTTCATTTTGTATGCATTATTTAATGAGTGAATTGATAAATTTGGATTTGAATTTGCATTTGGTGGTGGTTTTTATTTCTGCGGTGAACTGAGGAGGAATCAATATGTGTTGTCAGAAAGAGGACAATGTGATGGTCATGTGAGAGAGGAAAGGTAACGAGTGTGGGACTGTTGGTGAATGGGGAGGTGTAGTTGAAGTTACTGGTATCACTCATGAATAATCTGATCACATACAGCCCTGAAGAAAGGGCCTGTCTACGTTGTAGCCTCCATTTCTCTTCCTTCACTTCCTCTTGCACTTCCTCCTCCTCCACTTCCTCCTCCTCCTCCTCTTCCTCATGCTCCTGCTCCTCAGCTTCTCGCCTGATAGGTGGTGGCAAGGGCTGTTCCCTCATAATGGCATGGTTGTGCAGCATGCAGCAAATTGCATAAATCTCGATACCCGCTCACCGAGTACTGCAGGGCTCCTCCAGAGCGGTCCAGGCAGTGGAAGCTTTGCTTGAGGACACCGATGCTGTGCTCTATAATGTTCCTTGTGGTATTATGACTCCCGTAGGCCTGCAGGGCACATGTGTGTGGGTTCCTGACCAGAATCATGAACCATGTCATGAGGGGAAAACCCTTGTCGCCCAGTAACCAGACTTTGACTTGCCGTGCTGGTTCATATACAGGTGGAACAGAGGACTGCCACAGAATGAAAGAATCATGTTTGCTGCCAGGATAGCGGACATTCACCTGCATGATGCGCTGCCAGTGGTCACACACCAGCTGCACACTGAGGGAGTGGAATCTCTTTCCGTTGATGAACATGACTGAGTTCAGGTGAGCACGCGAGGCAATGTGCGTGCAGTCAATGGCACCCTGCACCATGGGGAAGCCTGCAATCCGTGCAAAATCTCGTACTCGCTCCTCCCGCTTGTCTCTGGCAAGAGAGAATGAGATGAATGTGTTTCTCATTGTATCGAGAGCCTCAGTGACCTCCCTTATACTGCAGTGCACTTCAAACTGCGAGGTGTTGCTCATATCTCCAGCAGCAGCCTGAAAGGAGCCAGAGGCATAAAAATTAAGAGCCACATTTACCTTGACAGTCACAGGTAATGCTGCCCTTGTCCCGCTTTGAGGCTGTAGTTGTGGGTACAGCAGTTGACAGATTTCAGTCACGACCTTTTTTGTGAACCAAAGGCGTCTGATGAACTGGTCGTCACTGAAGTTGAGGTAAAAGAATTGCTCTCTGAAGACCCTCCTTCGATATGGCCTCCTGCTGAGTGCCCTGCTCCTCCATCTCCTCCTCTCTCTTCTAGCAGCTTGTCCCGCTCTGTGTGGCCTCTCTTCATTCTCTCAGTCATGTTCAGTTCCCAGAGGAAGCCCTACCAGGCCACCCATGCCTGGAAGCAACTTTTTTCAGCACAATATTTTAAACGACCCAAAAAGTACTGCAAGAGCAGCCACACCACTCCCTGTAGGATACTTAAAATTTAGCCAAGTATAGGAATCCTCCAAAAAAGCGTACAATTTGACCAGCAGCCAGAAGAAATAATCCAGCAACTAACCTGTAAGTGTTTCATGATCCCTTTAAATAGTGCTGGTGGGGGGTCCTTCATGCCGTTTAATGTCGTGTTCAGCTGAGCGAGGTTAACATAGGGTTTGGCTGGAGTGTGTAGTTGCAAAATGGCAGCGGTGGCTTCAAACCAGCGTTGCACACTGATATGCATCATGATCTTGCTGCTCTGCATGCTGCTGGCAGTTGTTATGCGCACACGCAAACCCCTTTACCAAGACGGTGTCCTGCACACTTCCCGTTGGAAGTGTGCACATGCATCTCGGACCCCATTTTCAAGTTTTAGTTGGCTGCATAGCGCCTTAAAAATGGGCGCTACATGGCTCAATTCAACCCCCAAAGTGTTTTCCTCTTTTTTTTTGTTCAAATTTTTTAAAAATTTAACTGACATTTAATACAAATTGGAAACATCCAGTGATTTCCTATAACACACTACAGCATCAAAGCCATTTTACTGAATTTCAGAACAGTTTTAAGTTCTAGTAAGCATGGTATTTCATTGCAGCTTCATAAATATTACATACCCAACATGCATTTTTACATTTATATTGTAACATCCTTCTTCAATGATTTATATACAATACTGTTGCCAATGAATATGGAAAAGGAATGCTCTTGAAAGCTGGGATGAACAATGCAGCGTTTTCCCAGAGAATCATTTTAATAAAAATTGAAAACCATATGAATCGTATTTCCAGCGGAGCATGTCAAACTACTGCTGAATGTTTTATAAAATGCTGAGTTCACTTTTTGGAGAGCTAAGTTCAGTGCATTATTATTGCTGCATATTGTACCCAAACCATACATTATAGATGAATAACAGACTTCAACAATGTTTACTTATGCCTCACATTATTCACTAATAAAGCACATTTACATTTTATTACCACAAGAAACAGCCTACATAATAAACACCTAATGGAGTTGGAGTTAAACTGAGATATTATGGTCATATGAATTTATGTCTGTCATTACCAAAATACTGCATTTTAGCAAGGTAAATATTGAAGCTTTCACTTTTCCAGATTAATAGGAAGAACACAACACACAGAGAACTGGTGTATAAAAATGAAAAAACTAAATAATTTGAAGCCAACATCTTAAATATCAGTACAGTAAATTACCTTTCATGAAAAATATAATTCTGCCCTTTTGACTCAAAACACGTAATGCCCAGTAGTTTTGTAGATGATTTAACATTTGTGTTGATGATTGCCTTTGAATATTCAATTCTAATGAGAAGATCAAATCATTTGACAAGTATAATCAATATGCACACAGACATACAGCAGAAAAATTTCAACAGCCTTCTGTTCCAGGACTTCCCATGATGACTGAATTCTGATGAGAAGCTTAACCTCTGTGGTGAGAGCTTCCACATCCTAGCATTAGGTGGGATCAGAATTGTTCCACATATAATGATGTGTCGGGCTGAGACAGAGTATTACAGTTCAACTGATCTCTAATACATGAACAGATTTGATAACCTGGAGAAACAACGGTTAGAGAAACTGATTAGTGACTTTAAGCCTATACCGTAAGAGGTCCAGTCACTGAGATAATAGTTAAAAATATTACACTGGGGGAAGAAAGTACTGTTTAGCATCTTATTCAATTTTTATTGAGAATATTTTCTACTGTTATTTCAAAACCAGTTTTCACCACTTGGGAGGAAAATTGTTCTCTGCATTAGAGGTCACATACGTGCTAAATGTGCACTGAGGCATGGTGATTTGATGTGTTTGTGTTATTGCAGTGGGTGATAACTTTTTCCCATGTTGCTCCTGGCAGGAAAGAGGTGTTACCTGAGCTAATGTATGAACTCTGTGCTAACAGTGCTTTTGCTGGTTAAGGACCAATTAAATAGTTTTCTACAAAAATGCTCATTCTTCACATGAAACACAAATCACCCATAAATAAAATCTAAAACAAGAGACAGTGTAATAGATTTGCTGAACTGTATTTGGTATTCGTTAAAAATTCCAGTATCCATGACTTTGATGGAGACCTTGGAAGAGTAATAAAAAATGCAAGAAAGGAAAGTCCGGGAGAAAAGGGCACCACGAGGACTAATTTCTAGTTTCCATGGAGTGTAAGAACTGCGAACAAAACAGTTTCTTGCACCTCGCACAGGAAAACAGTGTAAGGTGGCTGTGCTTCAAAAGAGAAGCCATAAAGAAACTCTGCTATCTAGTAGAACAATTACAGCCAAGGCGCAATATAGTAACTGCACTGCCAGTGCCAGTTAAAAGTGAAAACTTACTTAAATCTCTATGCAACTAGCTTATTCACGGATTTAAATTGTCTGCCAATTTGCTGTGCACTGGTACACAAATTAAATTAAAGATGTTTTCTTTTATCACCCCAAGAGATACTTCCATTTCAGCACAGGACAACAGCAACATCTGGGTCTGTGGCACTCTCAAACTGGTATACCAGTGAGGGTGATGGCACCTCGAAGGAGTGCAGTCCTGAGCATGGCACCATGGGGCAAAGGACTGCGCGAGGGGCACAGTGAAGTGTAGAAATGCAGTAGTCGTAGGGGATTCGATGATCGGGGGGACAGACAGTTTCTGTGACCGCCAACGTGAATCCCACATGGTGTGTTGCCTCCCTGGTGCCAGGGTAAAGGACATCACGGAGAGGGGGCAGAACATTCTGGGGGGGGGTGGGGGGTGGTGGGGGGGGGAAGGGGAACAGCAAGAAGTTGTGGTCCATGTGGGTACATAGGAACAAAAAGGGATGAGGTCCTGCAGCCAGGGTTTCAGGAGCTTGGGAGGAAGTTAAAAAGCAGGACCTCAAAGGTAGTAATCTCTGGATTACTCCCAGTGCCACACACTAGTGAATACAGAAATAGGAAGCTAAGGCAGGTTGATGTGTAGCTAGAGACATGGTGCAGGCGGAGGGCTTCAGATCCTTGGGGCATTGGGACCAGTTCTGGGGCGGAGGGGAACTGTTCAAGTCGGACGGGTTGCAGCTCAACAGAGCTGGGACCAGTGTCCGCGTGGGGAGCTTCACTAGTGCTGTGGGGGAGGGTTTAAACTAATTTGGGAGGGGGATGGGCACCAGAATGTAGCATTAGAAAGGAGAAACAAGGTGCACAAAGGATTGGGAGAGGCAGGTAGCACAAGAGTAAGAAATAGTACAGGATTAGGTGGGATCAGAGTAAGAGAGAATATGAGAAGGTCTAAGACAGGTTTAGAGTGCATGTGTGTAAACGCACGAAGTATGGTGAATAAGGTTGGTGAGCTGCGGGTGCAAATAGCCACATGGGAATATGATGTGGCAATAACGGAGACATGGCTCAAAAAAGGGCAGGATTGGGTACTAAATAATCCTGGATACAAGATGTTCAGGAAAGATAGGGAAGGAAGAAAAGGAGTGGGGGTGGCAGTGTTGATTAAGGAGAATATTGCAGTGCTGGAGAGAGAGGATGTCCTTGAGGGGTCAAGGACAGAATCTATTTGGTTAGAGTTAAAAAACAACAGAGGTGCCATTACCCTACTGGGTGTATTCTACAGGCCACCAACTAGTGGGAAGGCTATAGAGGAGCAAATTTGCAGGAAAATTACAGAGAGGTGCAAGAACTATAGAGTAGTGATAATGGGGGACTTCAACTATCCTAATATAGACTGGGATAGTAATAGTGTAAAGGTCAAAGAGGGGGGAGGAATTTCTGAAGTGTGTTCAGGAGAACTTTCTTGGTCAGTATGTTTTCGCCCCAACGAGGAAGGAGGCATTGCTGGATCTGGTTCTGGGGAATGAAGCGGGTCAAGAGGAGCAAGTGTCAGTGGGGGAACATTTAGGGAACAGTGATCATAGTATCATAAGGTTTAGATTAGTTACAGAAATAGACAACGAGCAATCTTGAGTGAAAATACTTAATTGAAGGAGGGCCAATTTCAGTGGGTTAAGAACGGATCTGGCCTGGGTAAATTGGAATCAATGATTGGCAGATAAAATTGTAATCGAACAATGGTCAGCCTTTAAAGTGGAGATGGTTCAGGTACAGTCTAGGTACATTCCCATGAGGGGGATAGGTAGGACAACCAAAGCCAGAGCTCACTGGATGATGAAAAAGATAGAGAGTAAGATGAAGCAGAAAAACGGGGCGTATAACAGATATCAGGTTGATAAAACAAGAGAGAATCAGGCTGAATATAGAAAATACAGAGGGGAAGTAAAAAAGGAAATAAGAAGGGCAAAGAGAGAGTATGAAACAGACTGGCAGCTAACATAAACGAGAATCCAAAAGGCTTCTATAGGCATATAAATAGAAAATGGGTAGTAAGAGGAGGGGTGAGGCCGATTTGGGACCAAAAAGGAGATCTACTCACGGAGGCAGAGAGCATGGCTGAGATACTAAATGAATACTTTGCATCTGTCTTTACCAAGCAAGAATATGCTGCCAAAGTCACACTAAAAGAGGAGGTTGAGATACTAGATGGGCTAAAATTTGATAAAGAGGAGGTACTAGAAAGGTTGGCTGTACTTAAAGTAGATAAGTCACCCGGTCCGGATGGGATGAATCCGAGGTTGCTGAGGGAACTAAGAGTAGAAATTGCAGAGGTGTTGGCCATGATCTTTCAATTCTCCTTAGAAATGGGGGCGATGCCAGAGGACTGGAGAATTGCAAATGTTACACTCTTGTTCAAAAAAGGGTGTAAGGATAAACTCAGCAACTACAGGCCAGTCAGTTTAACCTCGGTGGTGTGGAAGCTTTTAGAAACGATAATCCAAGACAAAATTAATAGTCACTTGGACAAGGGTGGATTAATTAAGAAAAGCCAGATTTGTTAAAGGCAAATTATATTTAACTAAACTTGATTGAATTTTTTGATGAGGTAACAGAGAGGGTTAATGAGGGTAATGCGGTTGATGTTGTGTATATGGACTTTCAAAAGGGGTTTGACAAAGTGCCATATAATAGGCTTGTCAGCAAAATTGAAGCTGGAATAAAAGAGGCAGTGGGAGCATGGATACGAAATTGACGAAGTGACAGGAAACAGAGAGTAATGGTGAACGGTTGTTTTTTGGACTGGAGGAAGGTATACATTGGTGTTCCTCAGGGGTTGGTACTAAGTCCACTATATATATTAATATATATATATATATTAATGACTTGGACTTGGATGTACAGGGCACAATTTCAAAATTTGATATATATTAATGACTTGGACATGGGCGTACAAGGCACAATTTCAAAATTTGCAGATGACACAAAACTTAGAAGTATAGTAAAACAGTGAGGAGGATAGTAATAGACTTCAAGAGGGCATAGACAGGCTGGTGGAATGGCAGATGAAATTTAACACAGAGAAGTGTGAAGTGATACATTTTGGCAGGAAGAATGAGCAGAGGCAATATAAACTAAATGGTACAATTCTAAAGGGGGTGCAGGAACAGAGAGACCTGGGGGAATATGTGCACAAATCTTTGAAGGTGGCAGGACAGGTTGAAAAAGTGGTTAAAAATGCATTCGGAATCCTGAGCTTCATAAATATGGGCATAGGGCACAAAAGCAAGAAAGTTATGTTGAACCTTTATAAAATACTGGTTTGGCCACAACTGGAGTATCCAATTCTGGGCAACGCACTTTAGGAAGGATGTGAAGGCCTTAGAGAGAGTGCAGAAAAGATTTAGTAGAATGGTTCCAGGGATGAGGGACTTCACTTACGTGGATAGACTGGAGAAGCTGGGGTTGTTCTCCTTAGAGCAGAGAAGATTAAGAGGAGATTTGACAGAAGTGTTCAAAATCATGAAGTGTTTAGATAAAGTAAATAAAGAGAAACTGTTCCCATTGGTGGAAGGGTCGAGAACCAGAGGACACAGATTTAAGGTGATTGGCAAAAGAACCAACGGCGACATGAGGAAAATCTTTTTATGCAGCGAGTAGTTATGATCTGGAATGTGCTGCCTGAAAGGGTGGTGGAAGCAGATTCAATCGTGGCCTTCAAAAAGGAATTGGATAAATACTTGACAGAAAAAAATTTGCAGGGCTACGGGGGAATTGGACTAACTGGATTGCTCTTACAAAAAGCTGGCAGGGGATTGATGGGCCGAATGGCCTCCTTCTGTGTTGAAACTGTTCTATGAGTCTTTGATTCTATTCACTGGAGTTTGGAAGAATGAGAGGTGATCTCATTGAAATGTATAAAATTCTTAGAGGGCTTAACAGGGTAGATGCTGAGAAGCTGTTCTCAATGGCTGGAGAGTGTAGAACTAGGGGTCATAGTCTCAAGATATGAGGTGGGCCATTTACAACCGAGATGAGAAAAAATATCTTCACTCAAAGGCTTGTGAATCTTTGGAATGCTCTACACCAGAGGGCTGTGGATGCTCAGTCGTTGAGTATATTCAAGATTGAGATTGATAGCTTTTTGGACACTAAGGGAATCAAGAGATATGGGGATAGGGCAGGAAAGTGGAGTTGAGGTAGAAGATCAGCCATGATCTTATTGAATGACAGAGCAGGCTCGAGGAGCCGTATGGCCTACTTCTGCTCCTATTTCTTATGTTCTTAAGCTCTTAAATCTCGTATCAAACACTCCCTGTCCAACTTCAACCTTATACAGGGACAATAATGAAGGGGGCCTCACAGAGTGTCAGAAGCATGCAGTACTTAAAGGACCGCTGCTCAAAATTAAAGTGATGTCTGATTCACCCATGTTTTGTAAAAGCTACATGGGAGGGTAAAGAAAAGACAGGTAAAATTAAAAGGATGGAGAACCCAACGTGGGGGCATAAAAAGGGCAAATGGCAGAGAAACACTGCCTCTGGCTCTGTGTTTGAAGGCTGGAGAAATGAACATTCTGCTGCATGAGGTGGGTGAAAGGATAGTTGCCCTGTTTGGTCACTCCAGTGATCCCTCCCCGGAGGATGGCAGAGCACCATGTCTGGCAGGAGGTGGTGATCAGAATGAACACTGTCTACAGTTCCTGCATGACTTGGGAACAGATGTAGGAGAAGACGGCACACTTAACATGATGTGGTAAGGTAAGACAGCCCAGCAGTACAATAGATCTGGCACGTGGCACATGACACACAATATCGCCTGTCAACTGGCTCCACATTAACTACTCTCCCTTATCAAGCCCTCAAACAGCTTTACAACTGTGTCACTGTATCTCACGCATACCCAGACCTCAGCAAGGCACACAGTCAAGCTGCAACATAGAAGTGAAAGCCATGCCACACTTACACCTTCCAGGGAGTCACACATCAAGCCACTTTAACACAAACATAGGGTCAATTTTGATGTATGGTGTGCATTGGGCGGGTGCTGGGCAGCACGATCGGGAACACCCACCCGATGACACCAGCGAGAGGCTTAAACCATTTTGAAGATTCAGCTTAATTTGAAATACAAAGGTGAATTGCCTATTACCTGTTGTTATTGCTCCTATTCCTGTTTCACTTCTTGCAGCCAGTAAGCGATGGCCAATATCACTCCCATTGTTCAGTTAAGTAAATACCTCTTTATGCCAACAAAATAACATTCCCAGAAAAACTTCTCCAACACACCAGACAGCTATCAATTATCTGAATACTTGCAGGTGAGTGCCCCTTCAAATAATGCTGGAACTGGCCATTTCCAGCCTTTACCACCCAGTATCACTGGGTGGGTTCAGCACTGAGCATTCACCATGCTAAAATTAATGAAAATGGCATTGGAGTCCTATTGATGTCATAGGACCCCAATTTACATATGTTAATGAGGCTCCCGCCTGTTTCATACAGGGACCTTTGACCACCTATATTTGGCACCCATCAAAATGCGACAGCAGGAATCAAGCGGCAAGTTCTGCATCCCCATTTTCATTGCACTATCTCCCTGCTCCCACCCGAAAATGGGGAAGAAAATCGCCCCTAAGTGACTTACTGACATCCAGGATAGGCTTTAGGCTGGGCATGTGCCAGCTATCAGTGATTCTCTGTACTTTGGGAAATGTAGCAGCGGAAAAAATGCCTAAAGAGAAACACTGTGCTCAAAAGGTAGTGTAAAAGATGCAAAATAACTTGCTATGGCCATGAGACTTCCCTTGCTCCCATTTCAAATGGGCGCTGGGAAAAAAAAGAGCAGCCTCAGCAGAAATGCCTGTTTGGTGTTCACTTCAGTATTTTTGCATCAAATTTGGGGCTTTAATAAGGCTCACACATGTCATGTGTACAAGCACTTCAGCTCCCTAAGTGCACGCAATTGCTAGCTGAAAAGAAATTGGTGCAGGGCCTCTCTCTCAATTCAGCACTCCCTCAAGCACATTGCATTGCAATTAATGCTCCTCTGTTGCCTTAGTTAATATAAATGCTAAGTTAAGTATTTTTTAGCATTGAGGATTGGGATCGACCATACAAGGTTGCATGCTATAGGCTGCTGAATTGGAAAGAGAGATGGTTGTTGAAGCTCTATCAGTGTGTCGCAAAGCTATTGTGAAAGCAAACAATGTGTTTTTTAAAATATTATTCATTCTCAGGATGTGGGTGTCGCTAGCAAGGTCGACATTTGTTGCCCATCCCTAGTTGCTCTGAGAAAGTGGTGATGAGCTTTCTTCTTGAACCGCTGGTAGCAGTTTGATAAAACTGAGTGGCTTTTTAGGCCCCTTCAGAGGGTAGTTAAGAGTCAACCACATTGGTGTGGGACTAGAGTCACATTTAGGCCAGTCCAGGTAAAGGTTTTCTTCCTTAAAGGGCATTAATTGGCAGCCTTGGCTCAGTGGTTCCATTCTTGCCTCTGAGTCAGAAGTTGTGGGTTCACTCCAGGAACTTGAGCGTATAATCCACGCTGATACTTCAGCACAGCTCTTTGGGAGCATTTCACTATCAGAGATGCTGTCTTTCTGATGAGATGTTAAACCGAGGCCCTGTCTGCCTTCTCAATAATTTACATCCATTTATGGGATGTGAAAGATTCCATTGCACTATTAAAAGAAGAGCAAGGGAATTCTTCCCAGTTTCCTGGACAACCAACTTTAAAAAAAAAGATTATCCATCCTTTTTCTAATGTTCATATACCCATATGTATCTAATTTTTCCATAGCATTTCTATGTTCATATTCATGAGGACGTTAATGTAGCTCCACTTGTGTTGATTTATTTTTTTCTTCGCACAAGGTTGTGATCTGGTCATTGAGGAAGATTTTTTTTAAAGAGTAGTTTTCCCTCAGTATTAAAGTACACGCAATTTTGGACTTAGGATAGATTTTTTGTCTTCATTGCTCAGGCGAGCTCTATAAAGGGTAGACGGTCCACCCCGTCAGATTACAACCGGGCAGGTGAAGATGAAAATCTACCCCAGTCAATTATTGCGTCGAAAACTTTGGGAATGCTTCAGCTGAAATTGTGGCAGATAAACTTATAATGAAAGTTTAAATTCTCTGCAGGAAAGAAGCAAGGAGAAGTAACCATTTTTCCTTTGATTACAGCCCATGGCTTCCTGTGAGAGTTTTCTTTTTAAAAAAAGCTTTGCCACGGGGCTAGCCTTCTATTCAGGGCTGCACCTTCACAGTATTTCTGAAGCTTGAGTGTCAAAACTTATTCCATCATTAATCCTCCATTACCTGCATTGCCACTGCTCATTATGTTAATGGAGCAGTTGTAGAGGCCAAGTGAAGTCATGTCATGTTTCAAGACCTAGCTCCAGAAATATAGCAAAGACAGAAAACCCAATTTGCAGGCCAACTGCCACGTAGTGAGTGCTTTTAAAATGTTGGATTTTTTTTTCTTTTTTATAGTTATATATTGAGGCATGTTAATCTCACAAGCAGTTAAGGATTAGTCTAATATTGGGTCTTGACAAATCCTTTAACCCTTGCTGCACCATGGACAACTTATCTGATCCAAGTGTAATCAGGCTGCAATTACTGAGGATAAGATAACTCATCCAAGGTTAACATATATTTATTTGCCAGTTTTAAGTGAGTCAGAGGCCATTTTTTCCAAAATGGATGATGGGACACTAGACATCAGAGGTTAAAAAAAAGGCAAATAAAGTATTTTAGCATCGTTAAGAATAAACATTAAAATTGTGTGTATTAAATGTAAAAAAAAAGTCAAGTTAAAATAATACAAATAGACGAGAAGCAGAAATGTGAAAAAGATAATGAAGGGAAGTCAAGGCAAACTGAGGTAATGTGATTTTTTTAAATTTAAAAATAATTTTAGTCATTGCTTTAGATATATAGAGTTAATATTATGATAACATTTGAGTAGCCTTATTACTGCAATATTTATGTTTGTTGCGGCATCACAGTTTATGATCTGAAAAGTTTAAAAAGTGGTCAACTAAGCGAGATTAGAATTTCCCTTGAGCTGCCAGCATTCTGAGGGATAAAATAAAACAAGGTGCAATAAATGAGTTTTGGTGCACATGGGAAACATAGCCCAAAGTAATTTCACAACTAATTTATGAAATTATTTTTAAAAACTGCATAAAACAACTTTTTTGCATTGCAAGATCAGAAATGCCAGCCTCAGCACAAAAGTATACTGGAAGTGCATTATTCATTTCTATGAATTAAAATGGAGGAGTTTGTAAGCATAGCACTAGACCATATCTAATGGGAATTTCATGCTCAAGTGCAGAGCACTCTTAGCAAAGTATTAGCACCAGCTCAAACAGCTATTATTAAGTTCGGTCTGGTTTCATTATTGCAGCTATGTAGACAGAACACAGGCTGGAGCAAGTGACAACTCAATGACAATGTACTGTCAATGCGTTAACAACATTACACTAAAAATAATGGTGTAAATCAAGCAGATATAAACCTTTCTTTGTGTTGTGCGCATATGAAATGAAAAAGAACAGAAGTCATTTTTTGCCTGCATATGGTATTTTGTATGGCCAATTGATTGGCAATGATATGAGCCTTTGTATTAAGAAAGCACAATTACGAGCACTCAAAAGACCAGCGGAATGTCAGCAGCAAATCACAATATAAAACTCCCAAGAGTTGAAATGTTTCTAATTTTACAGTACTGGATACTGCACTTGTGCAAAGTCTCTATATAAACTATTTTAACAAAATCATTAAAATAGACAGACTAATGACTAAAATAATACACATGGGAATTTACACAAGCAATTGAACCTGTGCACTAAAATAGAACTTGGTGGAATTCCAACTCCTTCCCCAATGTACTGGGAGTTGGAGTCAGTGGTGGCTGCCAGTTGCACCTCCAATAGCAAGGATGTCACTGTCTGCAATGTGAACACAGGCTCCACTAACAGTAGGGACAAAGGTAGCAAATAAACACGGTAGACACCAGGTTGAAGACATGAAGCACTCCTTTAGCCCTGTATATATGTATTGAAGTTGTTTTGTTACTGCTCACCTGTATCAAACTTCTTTAGCAATTAGAGAAATTACAAGAACCCAAAAAATTGTTCCCAGAAAAGTTTTAAAATCTTCACATGCACAGCCCACTGCTGGTCCTAATTTGTACTTTTTTCAACAACAAAAAAATATTTGCTGCAGTAGTTGTAAGTTTGGTTCTATGGTCAGATGTTGCGAGGATACTGATGGTAACCAATCACCATGCTTGGGAATCTCCAAATCAAACTTTGAGAAAACCACTTTTCTGTTATGTGGAGCAAATTCTCTCCCCCGTAAGGAAATCCCACCTACCTAAGTCCAAATAAATTAGATGCAGGTTGGTGATAGCCAAGATTTAGGGACCCCAAGTTTGTGCAGAAGGCGGCTGGAGTTTAACCAGCTAAAACTATGCAGTTTACCAGGACAGATCACTTGTATGCTTTCTGCTACCTGTCCTGTTAGGACTACCCTTTCCCCAGAGCCGATTAGGAAGAATCCAAGCTCTCAGTGATAACTCAATCCCTCCAGATTCCTTCAATGAGCAAGGCTTCCTGGTCAATTATCAATGGTATAGTGCAGCACTATGAATCTGACTATGGGTCAGATTACCAATTACTGCCCTCCCCCATCAAAAGAGCATTGTCACTTGTTGGCCATTACACAGCTGAAAATTACAGGTTTGAGCTCTCACCAGACTGGCAACAGATATCAGGGACTCCTCTCAAATGTCATGGTGAGCAGCACAATACATCCTAACATATAAGAGTACATTGCCATTATCCTCTTGACCACAGCATTGAGCGACATCATATACCATTGAATGCTGGTTCCATCCGGTTAGAGGTGCAAAGCATAAGCAGCAACTACTTGTCTCTTTGCAACCCATTGAAAGTAGGCATTGGCCACTGACCATGTTCTCATTATCTCCATGCAATGCCT
Organism: Heptranchias perlo; assembly: GCF_035084215.1. Classification (NCBI taxonomy): domain Eukaryota; kingdom Metazoa; phylum Chordata; class Chondrichthyes; order Hexanchiformes; family Hexanchidae; genus Heptranchias; species Heptranchias perlo. Next base: position 62,952,409 of record NC_090328.1, read on the forward strand.
TCCAGCAACAGTTGTCACAAGCCACAGTTTCCTCATCAGCTATTTGAGAGACATTTGAAGGGAAAAAATTTGCAGGGCTACGGGGAAAAAGCGGAGGAATGGGATTAACTGGATTTCTCTGACAAAGAGCCGACACGGGCTCAATGGGCCAAATGGCCTCTTTCTGTTCTGTAACCATTCTATGATTCTATGATCTGCCTTCAATATAGCAGAAGTGCCAACATAGGACAATGTGTGACATGCTAGCCACCTTGATGTTCTAGGTGTCCATCCAATGCTGCATACCAGGCTTACTTGTCATGTGAGGAGCATTGCCATGAGGCTTCCTCCCTCTCCAGGATATAACACGTTGTCATAGACCAGAGCGTACACCCTTTTCAATTTTTTTGTCATAATTCCACCAGCTTGGTCCTGGATCTCATACATGGACCAAAGGAAGGCTTTTTGTTACATGCCAAGAAACTTTGAAACATGAAGAAGAACTGTTTCAATATAAATCTTTTACAGCAAACCTTAATCAGATGACATTTGCCCAAACAACCAAAATCAACATATATGATCAGCAATTGGGACAAATGCTCCTCCCCGTACCCTCCAATAAATATCTTTGAGATCCCCTCGAACTGTGCATGGTCATGACACAGTTTGTTTATTTTATAAATTGTAAGAGAAAGCATAGAAGCCATTTTTTTTATACATTCATGGGATGGGGGCGTCGCTGGCAAGGCCAACATTTATTGCCCATCCTTAATTGCCTTGAGAAGGTGGTGGTGAGCCACCTTCTTGAACCGCTGCAGTCCATCTGGTGGAGGTACTCCCACAGTGCTATAAGGTAGGGAGTTCCAGGATTTTGACCCAGCGATGATGAAGGAACGGCGATATATTTCCAAATCAGGATGGTGTGTGACTTGGAGGGGAAGGTGCAGGTGGTGGTGTTCCCATGTGCCTGCTGCCCTTGTCCTTATAGGTGGTAGAGGTCGCGGGTTTGGGAGGTGTTGTCGAAGAAGTCTTGGGTAGTTGTTGCAGTGCATCTTGTAGACGGTACACACTGCAGTCACAGTGTGCCGGTGGTGGAGGGAGTGAATGTTTAAGGTGATGAAAGGGGTGCCAATCAAACGGGCTGCTTTGTCCTGGATGGTGTTGAGCTTCCTGAGTGTTGTTGGAGCTGCACTCATCCAGGCAAGTGGAGAGGACTCGATCAAACTCCTGACTTGTGCCTTGTAGATGGTGGAAAGGCTTTGGGGAGTCAGGAGGTGAGTCACTCGCTGCAGAATACCCAGCCTCTGATCTGCTCTTGTAGCCACAGTATTCATGTGGCTGGTCCAGTTAAGTTTCTCGTCAATGGTGACCCCCAGGATGTTGATGGTGGGGGATTCGGTGATGGTAATGTTGTTGAATGTCAAGGGGAGGTGGTCATTGCCTGGCACTTGTCTGGCGCGAATGTTACTTGCCACTTGTCAACCCAAGACTGGATGTTGTCCAGGTCTTGCTGCATGCGGGCACAGACTGCTTCATTATCTGAGTGGTTGCCAGTGGAACTGAACACTGTGCAATCATCAGCGAACATCCCCGTTCCTGACCTAATGATGGAGGGAAGGTCATTGATGAAGCAGCTGAAGATGGTTGGGCCTAGGACACTGCCCTGAGGAACTCCAGCAGCAATGTCCTGGGAATGAATTGGTTGGCCTCCAACAACCACTACCATCTTCCTTTGTGCTAGGTATGACTCCAGCCACTGGAGAGTTTTCCCCCTGATTCCCATTGACTTCAATTTTACGAGGGCTCCTTGGTGCCACACTCGGTCAAATGCTGGCTTGATGTCAAGGGCAGTCACTCTCACCTCACCTCTGGAATTCAGCTCTTTTGTCCATGTTTGGACCAAGGCTGTAATGAGGTCAGGAACCGAGTGGTCCTGGCGGAACCCAAACTGAGCATTGGTGAGCAGGTTATTGGTGAGTAAGTGCTGCTTGATAGCACTGTCGAAGACACCTTCCATCATTTTGCTGATGATTGAGAGTAGGCTGATGGGGCGGTAATTGGCCAGATTGGTTTTGTCCTGCTTTTTGTGGACAGGACATACCTGGGCAATTTTCCACTTTGTCGGGTAGATGCCAGTGTTGTAGCTGTACTGGAACAACTTGGCTAGAGGCGTGGCTAGTTCTGGAGCACAAGTCTTCAGCACTACAGCCGGGATGTTGTTGGGGCCCATAGCCTTTGCTGTATCCAGTGCACTCAGCCATTTCTTGATATCACGTGGAGTGAATCGAATTGGCCGAAGACTGCCTTCTGTGATGGTGGGGATCTTGGGAGGAGGCCGAGATGGATCATCCACTCAGCACTTCTGGCTGAAGATGGTTGCAAACGATTGAGCCTTACCTTATGTACTCACGTGCTGTGCTCCGCCATCATTAAGGATGGGGATGTTCATGGAGCCTCCTCCTCCCATTTGTTGTTTAATTGTCCACCACTATTCACAACTGGATGTGGCAGGACTGCAGAGCTTTGATCTGATCCGTTGATTGTGGGATGGCTTAGCTCTATCTATAGCAGACTGCTTCCACTGTTTAGCATGCACATAGTCCTGTGTTGTAGCTTCACAAAGTTGGCACCTCATTTTTAGGTATGCCTGGTGCTGCTCCTGGCATGGTCTTCTACACCCCTCATTGAACCAGGGTTGATCCCCTGGCTTGTTGGTAATGGTAGAGTGAGGCATATGCCGGGCCATGAGGTTACAGATTGTGTTGGAATACAATTCTGCTGCTGCTAATGGCCCACAGCACCTCATGAATGTCCAGTTTTGAGCTGCTAAATCGGTTCTGAATCTATCCCATTTAGCACGGTGGTAGTGTCACACAACACGATGAATGGTGTCTTCAGTGTGAAGATGGGACTTCGTCTCCGCAAGGACTGTGCGGTGGTCACTCCTACCAATACATGAGGTACTGTGACTTTGTTTCCGTGCTCCCAAGATTGACTATAATGTTGATGGGCTTTAAGTGGCTTTCATTTCCATGCAATTCATGAGCTGAGAAGGGGTAAAGGGGAAATCAAAGTTCCATGAGTTACTAATGTTAGGCAAGTATCAGTTCTGCTCTGGATAGTGAGTTGTAGCTTTAATTGAAAATTGGAACTTGTACAGTTTGATCATCTTCTTTATTATTATTGAGTAGGAGAGTGGAACAACTTGAAGGAAAGATACATCCCTACACATTAGCATTTAATAGATGTTTGGTAACAAATGTTGGTCCCACCAGCAATAATCATCTTTGTACAGTATCCATATATCACATAAGCCACAAAGTAGTGTAATAGGAAAACATCACTCTCCTCATTATTCACCATAATAGAATTCAGCCATAGTGGGCAGCATCATAAATCACTGACAAATTACTCCACATGAAACTTCTGACTTTTCATGATTTGAATATCCTTACAATTCACAAAAAATTGAATTCTAGGCTTTTTAGGAGACCCATCTGAATATTTTATAATCTAAACACAGTACTAAGAAGCACTGTTTGAAAAATTAGAGCCAACACCTTTAAACTGTGACAATAGTCCTATTTTGGAAAGCACAGAAATGAGCTTTGTTGAAGGGAGATGGTCAATCAGTTAGGACGGCATGGTGGCAGACTGCATTGAAGCACCAATGCATTGCATCAAGGAGTTGGTGGCAATTATTTGTGCTTGTTATTCCCAACATAAGTCAGTTTTCTATTTCAACTGTATCATTCTGGTGAGTCATTTAACAGAGATTAGTTACTTTCCCACAGTGAGGGAAGAAAGCATTAGAGGGGAAGTCATCACTTTTATGCACCTCCTGATGGTTAGCAAAGGAGCAGCATTGATGGAGGCCTGGGAGCAGATGATGACTTGTCCTTTTAGTAAAGCAAAAGCACATGGCATGAAGCAACTCCCTGAAAGGATTAAAATGAGAGAAAATTAAATAAAAATTGATATTTATTGATTCAATTGAAGGGTCTAAAGCTGAAAAAATGAATATATGCAACCTAATGTTCCTCATTGTATTCGTATCTAGTTAAAAATCTTCAGCAATTACATCCATCAGTAGCATCAGTAGCAAAATTGGAATAAGTCTGCTGCCACCAACCCCACAGTTTATCTTTATCTATAAAATGTTACAAATCTTATGTCTGTGTGCACTTCCTATCTTCCCACCCTTACTTCCTGTTACATTTGTGTCAACTTTCCCATTAGTAATTCCCATGTCCCATTTAGAATGGAAATCCCCTGCCTAAATTTGTCATGTTGTAATTACACTCTCCCAACAGCGATGGCCCTGTAACATCTCTGTTTTGCTGCTCCCATCTCCTTAGCCAATACTGAGGAAAAACTCCAATGCTCCAACCAATTCTACTTCTTTGCTTCCCAAACTGCTTCAAGTTTTGCTATTTGTGCTATAAATACAATAATATAACATCAATTATTATATAAAAACAATGACAGAATGTATGACTTTAAAATGGGAACTCAATTACATCAGTATGCTCTGATCCAGTTATCCTCCTCCCTCTAATCTCACTTCACTTGAAGATTATAATTGGTTTTGACTCCCTTTGTGCAATGTCACAAATCAATTAGCATATTATTAAACTTCTTGTGTATACCTTCCCTTTACATTTTTAAACATACAGTCCTGGAGACTGCTTCCCTTTGAACCCTGCTTACAGCTTTTGTTGACATTTAATTTTTTAAATAATTCAACCCAGGAATTTCAGGCCTCTTTAGGCCTCATTTAATATTTTGGTTTTACCTCTGGCCAGGCGCCACCCCCCATCTAGCTCTGCCTCCAGTTATGCTCTGTTTAAATTTGAACCAATATTTCCTAGTCCCACATAACCTCCAGCTCCACAACCTCCAGGTATCCTTTATGATCCCTGCAACATATAGCCCATCCCTCTTAGGCCCTGCCAGGCCTACGGTTCTCCCAGCCCCCCTCCCAGCTCTACCTCTGTCCTTCTTCCTTCTAAATTTAAAAAAACACTTGTCCATACCAACTCACCTCCCAGATCCTGTGACCATTTCTTTAGCCCAGGCTTCACTTTTTGCTCATTGCAGCTTCTGCGGCCTCGTGGACTCTCTGCCCTGCTCTCCACCCAGAGCCTGCTGCTGTTTTTTTTTTGTGAGCGTAGCTCGGGTCCTCTGACTTCCCATCAACAATGCGATGAACATCCACTAGAAATAGTTAAATGAAAGAATAAATGCAAGTCATTGAAAGGAAGTAATTACATTCCAGGGTTCAAATACCAATTATAAGCTGCTCAAGCTGCACTCCAGCAGTTTATGGTATTATTTGAATCCCTTTAGTGACATCTTAGCTCAGCTGGTAGCACTCTTATCTTTAAGTCAGAAGGCTGTGGGTTTAGTAAGCACTTAATCCATGCTCATACTCCTGGCTAGTTCTTTCGCAGGTGCCATTCTTCAGATGAGACAATAAACTGAGGCTCTGTCTGCTTGTTTAGGATGATGTTAAATATCCCATGGCATTAGTTTAAAGAAGAACAAGGAGATCTCATGGGAATAAACTTCCATCTTTAGCAATCCTGTTGTAGAACTTTATGTGCCAGGAATGTATGTTGGAAATTCTGGTGTGCACCTAACCCTGGGATAAGGCAATTGGTGACAAGCAAGTCAGGTATGCAGCATTGGACTTAGGCCACTAGAATATCAAGGTGATGGGCACATTGCAGCTGGTTCTGCATCGGTGCTTCCACCATGCTGGAAGCAGACGTCCATCATATAGCTGATGAGGAAACTCTGAGACTTAGGACAACAGCTACTGGAAGGTACTCTCTGGCACCTGGGAATGAAAAGATGTGCCCATGTATCTAGCGATTGATATCTATTATGATCTATTATGATCAGGTTGCAGGGAGTGAAGTAATTTCTTCTGAAGAATGTGGAACTCGTGACCGATTTTCTATCCATTAAAATAAATGAGCCCAAATTCTTGCAAAACCCTGTAATGGGAGCAATGCAAATGAAAATTTCCCTCATGGTGCCCTGGCCACAATTTATCCCTCAAGTAACACCTCCCAACAGATAATTGGTCAGTAATCTCGATGCTGTTGCTGAAATCTCTGTGTGCAAAATGGCTGCCACATTTGCCTATGCAACTGCACTGCAAAGTAATTCATTATATGTGAAGCAATTTGGGACATTTTGAGAGTTGTGATAAGGTGCTGTCTTTTCGTACTGTCTTGTATTCACTACTTTTGTTAGTCAGAAAAATGTGCAGATGAAAACAAAATTACAAAGCGATATTGATAGATTAGGTGAATGGGCAAAACTGTGGCAAATGGAATTCAATGTAGACAAATGTGAGGTCATCCACTTTGGATCAAAAAAGGATAGAACAGGGTACTTTCTAAATGGTAAAAAGTTAAAAATAGTGGATGTCCAAAGGGACCGAGGGGTACAGGTACATAGATCATTGAAGTGTCATGAACAGGTGCAGAAAATAATCAATAAGGCTAATGGAATGCTGGCCTTTATATCTAGAGGACTGGAGTACAAGAGGGCAGAAGTTATGTTGCAGCTATACAAAACCCTGGTTAGACCGCACTTGGAGTACTGTGAGCAGTTCTGGGCACCGCACCTTCGGAAGGACATATTGGCCTTGGAGGGAGTGCAGCGTAGGTTTACTAGAATGATACCCGGACTTCAAGGGTTAAGTTACGAGGAGAGATTACACAAATTGGGGTTATATTCTCTCGAGTTTAGAAGGTTAAGGGGTGACCTGATCGAAGTTTATAAGATATTAAGGGGAACAGATAGGGTGGATAGAGAGAAACTATTTCCATTGGTTGGGGATTTTAGGAGTAGGGGGCACAGTCTAAAAATTAGAGCCAGACCTTTCAGGAGCGAGATTAGAAAACATTTCTACACACAAAGGGTGGTAGAAGTTTGGAACTCTCTTCCGCAAACGGCAATTGATACTAGCTCAATTGTTAAATTTAAATCTGAGATAGATAGCTTTTTGGCAACCAAAGGTATTAAGGGATATGGGCCAAAGGCGGGTATGTGGAGTTAGATCACAGATCAGCCATGATCTTATCAAATGGCGGAGCAGGCACGAGGAGCTGAATGGCCTACTCCTGTTCCTATGTTCCTATGTTCCTATCACCATGCTCAGGAATCTCCAACCAAGCTACTGAGAAATGCATACAGGTAAAGTTTCTGTTGGGCTAATATTTAGTACTCACTTCCTCTCCATAGAGACACACCAACAAGACAGCATAGATGCAGATTGGCAAGAGCCAAGGCTCAAGTGTCCCCAAATGTGGGGAGTTTAACCAGCTAAAACCATACAGCTTACCAGTACTGGAAAGTGGTGAGCTTCCTGCTGATTGTCGAGCCAGGACCACCCTACCCATTAGGGCACTCAATCGCCTGATTATTTGGAGTCAAGTAGGAAGAATCACAGGCCCTATTGACAAAGCTAACCCTCTAACTCCCATAAATAAGTTTTGATTTTTGGTACCCCAAAATGCTGCCCCTTGGCAACATCACATATACGCTGACAATACCCACCTCTACCTCTCCACCACCTCGCTCGACCTCTCCACTGCCTCTGTGTTGCCAGACTGCTTATCTAACATTCAATCTTGGATGGGTGGCAATTTCCTCCAGTTAAACATTGGAAAAACTAAAGCCTTTGTCTTTAGCCCCGCCACAAACTCTAAACTCTTGACACTGAATCCATTCTCCTCCCTGACAACTGGCTCAGGTTGAAACCAACTGTGCACAACCTCGGTGACCTATTTAACTCTGAGCTGAGCTTCTAACCCGATATCATCTTCATCCACCTCCATTACAATGCTTGCCTCCACCCCGCCTCTGCTGATGAAACACTCATCCATACCTTTATCAACTCTAAACTTGATGGGGTAGAAATTGGATCTCCTCTTTGACCACCTCTTTGACCAAGCTTTTGATTAGCGTTCCTATTATCTCCTTCTTTGGCTCCATATCCACTAGGTGGGCAACAGGTACTTACTAGCAATGGTGTACAATGGTGTACGGTGTACAGGGCAAAGACCAAGGGAAGTCTAGATTAAACTGCATTTATTTCAATGCAAGAAGTCTGATGGGCAAGGCAGATGAACTCAGGGCATGGATGGGTACATGGGACTGGGATGTTATAGCTATTACTGAAACATGGCTAAGGGAGGGGCAGGACTGGCAGCTCAATGTTCCAGGGTACAGATGCTATAGGAAAGATAGAGCAGGAGGTAAGAGAGGAGGGGGAGTTGCGTTCTTGATTAGGGAGAACATCACGGCAGTAGTGAGAGGGGATATATCCGAGGGTTCGCCCACTGAGTCCATATGGGTAGAACTGAAAAATAAGAAGGGAGAGATCACTTTGATAGGATTGTACTACAGACCCCCAAATATGTAAGGAGATTACAGACAGCTGCAAGAAAAATAGGGTGGTAATAGTAGGGGACTTTAACTTTCCCAACATTGACTGGGACAGCCATAGCATTAGGGGCTTGGATGGAGAGAAATTTGTTGAGTGTATTCAGGAGGAATTTCTCATTCAGTATGTGGATGGCCCGACTAGAGAGGGGGCAAAACTTGACCTCCTCTTGGGAAATAAGGAAGGGCAGGTGACAGAAGTGTTAGTGAGGGATCACTTTGGGACCAGTGATCATAATTCCATTAGTTTTAAGATAGCTATGGAGAAGGATAGGTCCGGCCCAAAAGTTAAAATTCTAAATTGGGGAAAGGCCAATTTTGATGGTATTAGACAGGAACTTTCAGAAGTTGATTGGGAGAGTCTGTTGGCAGGCAAAGGGACGTCTGGTAAGTGGGAGGCTTTCAAAAGTGTGTTAACCAGGGTTCAGGGTAAGCACATTCCTTATAAAGTGAAGGGCAAGGCTGGTAGAAGTAGGGAACCTTGGATGACTCGGGAGATTGAGGCACTAGTCAAAAATAAGAAGGAGGCATATGACATGCATAGGCAGCTGGGATCAAGTGGATCCCTTGAAGAGTATAGAGATTGCCGGAGTAGAGTTAAGAGAGAAATCAGGAGGGCAAAAAGGGGATATGAGATTGCTTTGGCAGATCAGGCAAAGGTGAATCCAAAGAGCTTCTACAAATACATAAAGGGCAAAAGGGTAACTAGGGAGAGAGTAGGGCCTCTTAAGGATCAACAAGGTCATCTAAGTGCGGAACCACAAGAGATGGGTGAGATCCTGAATGAATATTTCACATCGGTATTTACGGTTGAGAAAGGCATGGATGTTAGGGAACTTGGGGAAATAAATAGTGATGTCTTGAGGAGTGTACATATTACAGAGAGGGAGGTGCTGGAAGTCTTAACGCGCATCAAGGTAGATAAATCTCCGGGACCTGATGAAATGTATCCCAGGACGTTATGGGAGGTTAGGGAGGAAATTGCGGGTCCCCTAGCAGAGATATTTGAATCATCCACCGCTACAGGTGAGGTGTCTGAAGATTGGAGGGTAGCAAATGTTGTGCCTTTGTTTAAGAAGGGCAGCAGGGAAAAGCCTGGGAACTACAGACCAGTGAGCCTGACATCTGTAGTGGGTAAGTTGTTAGAGGGTATTCTGAGGGACAGGATCTACAGGCATTTGGAGAGGCAGGGACTAATTAGGAACAGTCAGCATGGTTTTGTGAGAGGAAAATCATGTCTCACGAATTTGATTGAGTTTTTTGAAGGGGTAACCAAGAAGATAGATGAGGGCTGTGCAGTAGACGTGGTCTACATGGACTTCAGCAAAGCATTTGACAAGGTACCGCATGGTAGGTTGTTACATAAGGTTAAATCTCATGGGATCCAAGGTGAGGTAGCCAATTGGATACAAAATTGGCTTGACGACAGAAGACAGAGGGTGGTTGTCGAGGGTTGTTTTTCAAACTGGATGCCTGTGTCCAGCGGTGTGCCTCAGGGATCGGTGCTGGGTCCGCTGTTATTTGTTATTTATATTAATGATTTGGATGAGAATTTAGGAGGCATGGTTAGTAAGTTTGCAGATGACACCAAGATTGGTGGCATTGTGGACAGTGAAGAAGGTTATCTAGGATTGCAACGGGATCTTGATAAATTGGGCCAGTGGGCCGATGAATGGCAGATGGAGTTTAATTTAGATAAATGTGAGGTGATGCATTTTGGTAGATCGAATCGGGCCAGGACCTACTCCGTTAATGGTAGGGCGTTGGGGAGAGTTATAGAACAAAGAGATCTAGGAGTACAGATTCATAGCTCCTTGAAAGTGGAGTCACAGGTGGATAGGGTGGTGAAGAAGGCATTCAGCATGCTTGGTTTCATTGGTCAGAACATTGAATGCAGGAGTTGGGATGTCTTGTTGAAGTTGTACAGGGCATTGGTGAGGCCACACTTGGAGTACTGTGTACAGTTCTGGTCACCCTATTATAGAAAGCATATTATTAAACTAGAAAGAGTGCAGAAAAGATTTACTAGGATGCTACCGGGACTTGATGGTTTGACTTACAGGGAGAGGTTAGACAGACTGGGACTTTTTTCCCTGGAGAGTAGGAGGTTAAGGGGTGATCTTATAGAAGTCTATAAAATAATGAGGTGCATAGATAAGGTCGATAGTCAAAATCTTTTCCCAAAGGTAGGGGAGTCTATAACGAGGGGGCACAGATTTAAGGTGAGAGGGGAGAGATACAAAAGGATCCAGAGGGGCAATTTTTTCACTCAAAGGGTGGTGAGTGTCTGGAACGAGCTGCCAGAGGCAGTAGTAGAGGCGGGTACAATTTTGTCTTTTAAAAAGCATTTGGACAGTTACATGGGGAAGATGGGTATCGAGGGATATGGGCCAAGTGCAGGCAATTGGGACTAGCTTAGTGGTATAAACTGGGCGACATGGACATGTTGGGCCGAAGGGCCTGTTTCCATGTTGTAACTTCTATGATTCTATGATTCTATGATAAAATGTATGAATGCATTGCCACCGCCCTTCTGATCACAGCATGGATACTCAACATACCACACTGATCATAATCCCTCGATATATGGGCACATCTTCTCATACCCAGGCACCAGGTAGTGCCTTTGAGTAGCTGTTGTCTGTCCCAAGTCTCAGAGTTTCCTCATCAGATATATGATGGACATCTGCTTCCAGCATGGTGGAAGGACCAATGCAGAACAAGCTGCAATGTGCCCATCACCTTGATGTTCTAGTGGCCCAAGTCTAATGCTGCATACCTGGCTTACTTGTCACCAACTGGTTTATTCTGATCTTCGTGTGGCAAAAATATATCACTGCCATGAGGCTGACTTCCTCTCCCCCAAACACCCCCCCCACCCGTGCCAGCCCCCCCCAGTGTGTCCTGCAACAGTAGTATGTGAGGCTCCACAAAATATATCCCTTAATGTTTTGGCATTGCCATTCTGTGCTCAACCATTTGATGGAGACACCATGGTAACACATGTTCCTTTTTTCTTCACATTGGGGCCTCCCAAGATGACACATTTGGCACCAAAGAACAGCAGGAAGCTGGGTCATCTCATGATTCACCCTTCTGATTGTGTGCTTTGGAGAGTACAGACACCAACTCAGATACATCCACCTCGCGTGCATCAGGTAGAGATGGTTAGGAGGGTGCACGTGGTAAGTGCTGCTCCAACATCCGTGCAGTCAGGCAGGATGGACTAGCAAACCTGCAAGCCACCAGAGAGCCAATGGAATCTCCACAGGCATCAGCAGGGAAACTTCCAAGGATAGTCAGAGATTCCCTCAAAGGCACAGTAACTGCTGCTTTTGAGACCCGGGCCCCCAATTTACAGGTGGATAATAGTTCAATCTGGGTAAGTTAAGGAATTGGCTTGAGAGTCCTAAGTAGTGGCCAAAAGTCTGTTCCCACACAGATTCCAAGGGATAACCAGCAGTCGGAAAATGGACGAAAAGTGAAGCCACATCTGCCCAAAGCAGCCACCCCTTCACAAGGCTGAAGAAGTGGCAAGTGGTGAATAGGTTCAGCCAGCCAACACAGAGACCCAAAGTGCAGAGCTATCTCCTGACCCATCACAAAGAGATACAGCACCACAGATATGTCAAGAGGGCCCAGTTGAGGAGCAGCAGGCTGTGAGCACACTTACTCCTCCCACTGTGGTAGCACTTAGAAGGAACATAAAGTTAAATAGGAAGCGAGGTAAACAAAACATCAAGTTCAAGCACCGGGAACTAAACAAAAAGCACATACACAAAACAGAAGATGCACCTCCTTTGGAATAAGGTGTGGAGATGGATTTTCAGACAGGACATATTAATGTAGTAAGCAGTGAGTTGATAGACATGTTTTTTTTTTATTCCTTCACGGGATGTGGGCGTCGCTGGCGAGGCCAGCATTTATTGCCCATCCCTAATTGCCCTGGAGAAGGTGGTGGTGAGCCGCCTTCTTGAACCGCTGCAGTCCAAGTGGTGACGGTTCTCCCACAGTGCTGTTAGGAAGGGAGTTCCAGGATTTTGACCCAGCGACGATGAAGGAACGGCGATATATTTCCAAGTCGGGATGGTGTGTGACTTGGAGGGGAACGTGCAGGTGGTGTTGTTCCCATGCGCCTGCTGCTCTTGGCCTTCTAGGTGGTAGAGGTCGCGGGTTTGGGAGGTGCTGTCGAAGAAGCCTTGGCGAGTTGCTGCAGTGCATCCTGTGTATCAAAGTAGTGTTAATTAGGCTGAACATGTTGTTCTTGGGGCCAGTATATTATGCTCATATACATGCTCACTGTACATGCATTATATTATGCTCACTGTACATGCAAGGGCACTTCACAAAGTTAAGTAGAAGTCCTGTCAATCAATGATTGACACACCAGTCTGCCTTGCACATTGCCTTCAACCATTTCTTCTTCCTCCTCCTCTGCCAAGGTTACAGCCTACCCTTTCTGGTCCACTTGCTGCATGACCACCTCATCTGGATGATGCACTTACGCACTAGACAGCAGACATAATCATTTTAGACAGCTTGTCAGAGTTATTAACCAGTAGCCACACCCCACCAATCTGTCCAAATAACAGAATCCCTGGTTCAGCATGCCAATTCTACGCTCCACCAGGATTTGGATAGAAGCCTGAGCTGCATTGTATCTACAGTTCACATCTGTTTGGATGTCTCTCAATGTTGTCATTAGCCAGGATTGCAGTGGATATCATTGATCCCCTAGCAACCAGACATCTAGTTTGCCTGCTCCTTCAAATAATTGTGGTATGGTGGATAGCATCCTTTGTAAGCAGGATCAAGAGTCCCACATGGTATGTTGCTTACCTGGTGCCAGGATGAGGGACATCTCGAACTGACTTGAAAGGATATTGGAGAGGGAGGGGGAGGATCCAGTCATTGTGGTCCATGTTGGAACCAACAGTATAGGAAAGAGTAGGCAAGGGGTTCTGTTCAGAGAGTACCAGGAGCTAGGAGCTAAATTAAAAAACAGGACCTCAAGGGTTAGAATCTCTGGATTATTACCTGAGCCGGGTGCAGATTGGTGTAGGGAAAAGCAAATTAGGGAGGTGAACACATGGCTGATGGAATGGTGTGGGAAAGAGCGGTTCTATTTCATGGGACACTGGCACCAGTACTGGGATAAAAAGGAACTGTACCGTTGGGAGGGGCTCCACCTGAACCGAGCTGTGACCAGGGTCCTAGCGGAAAGGATAAATAGGTCATAAGGACTTTAAACAAGTAAATGCGAAAGAGGGCTCAGATGGGGAAAGGTAGTATAAATAATAATACTAAAACAAACGAAAAGGAAGAGAATAGAGTGATGGTCAGAAATTATGTTTTAGGCACTACAGGTAAAGGGAAAACTAAAAGATGTAAAGTAATTAAATTAGGAGGAGAATAAGAAATATGTGAGAAAAACATTAGAGCAGAAGGAAAGGTTAGGGTGTGTGGCCTTAATAAGTGTTCGTTATACAAACACACAGAGTATAAGGAACAAATTGAATGAATAGCAAGCGAAAATTCAACTTAGAGGGTATGACATGGTAGCCATTACTGAGACATGGCTGCAAGACGGTCAGGACTGGGAACTGAATATATCAGGTTATAAGGTCTACAGGAAGGAGAGGGAAACTGGTAGAATTGATTAAGGATGAAATTATTTCAATGATAAGAGAGGATATAACAGAGGTAACCAGGCAGTGGAAACTTTATGGGTAGAATTAAGAAATAGAAAAGGATTTAAAACTGTAGTGGGAGTTATGTATAGGCCCCTGGTAGCAGCTGTGAAGTGGCAGAATGTATAAATGCAGAGATTAGACAATCATGTAGCAAAGGCTAGTGTAGTGTTAATGGGGGATTTTAACTTTCAAATAGATTGGGATAAGCAGGTAGCGAATTTCTTGAGTGCGTTCAGGACAACTTTCTGCAACAATATGTCCTAGAACCAATAAGGGGGCAGGCCATATTAGATTTAATAATGAGTAATGAGCCACATTTAGTTAACAGCCTAACAGTGCGTGAAAATTTATCTAATAGTGATCATAATATGATCGAGTTCAACGTTGTGTTTGAAAGGGATAAACCCATATCAGCTAAAAAGATTCTAAATTTAGGTAAGGCCAACTTCAACAGGATGAGATAGAGACTGTCCACAGTAAACAGGGCAAATCTGTTAATGGGTAAAATGACAGACAATCAGGGGGAGGTGTTCAAAAAAGAATTTAACATGATACAAACATATGTTATACCCCTAAGGGGCAAGAGCTCTACTTGCCAAAAAAAAAAGCCAAGGACGACAAAAGAGATAAGGGACAAAATAAAACTAAAAGAAAAAGCATACAAAAATGCAAAAAATAGCACAAATCCTGGCGATTGGGAGAGATACAAAGAACAGCAAAGGATGACAAAACAGATAGAAAGAGCTACAAAAAGGGAGTATGAATAGCTTGCAAGGGATTTCAAAATGAACACAAAAATATTTACAATTATATTAGGAGAAAAAGGATGATCAAGAGCAAAGTGGGCCCCTTAAAAACTGATAATGGTGATATTGTAAATGAAAATAAGGAAATAATTACTTTGTGTCAGTATTTACAGTAGAGGAAGAGGATAGCATGCCAGATACCCCAAGGAAACTAATTTTGAATCAGGATTGGGGACTCACCATAATTAACATAAGCAAATTAACAGTAATGAAGAAAATAATGGCACTGAAGAGTGACAAATCCCCAGGACCAGATGGTTTCCATCCTAGGTTTTAAAGGAAGTAGGTGAGAACATTGCAGATGCCCAAACTATAATCTTCCAAAGTTGTCTCGATTCAGGAACCATTCCCTTAGATTGGAAAATTGCATGTCACTCCGTTATTTAAGAAAGGTGAGAGAGGGAAACCAGGGAATTACAGACTAGTTAGCCTAACATATGTTGTCTGGAAATTACTAAAGTCTATAATTAAGGATAGAGTGACTGAACACCTTGAAAATTTTCAGCTGATCAGAGAGAGCCAGCATGAATTTGTAAAGGGTAGATCATGCCTGACGAATCTGATTGAATTTTTTGAAGAGGTGACTAAAGTAGTAGACAGAGGAATGTCTATTGATGTTGTTTATATGGACTTTCAGAAGGCATTCGATAAAGTCCCTCATAAGAGATTGTTAGCTAAAGTTGAAGATCATGGAATTGAGGGCAAATTAATGACCTGGTTAGGAAGTTGGCTACACAGCAGGAGACAGAGAGTAGGGATAATGGGCAGGTACTCAAATTGGTAGGATGGGGCTAATAGTGTCCCACAGGGATCTGTGTTGGGGCCTCAACTATTCACTATATTTATTAACGACTTAGATGACGGGATAGAGAGCCACATATCCAAATTTGCCAATGACACAAAGATAGGCAGCATTGTAAGCAGTGTAGATGAAAGCATAAAATTACAGAGAGATCTTAATAGATTAAGTGAATGGATTTCAATGTAGGCAAGTGTGAGGTCATCCACTTTGGACCTAAAAAGGATAGATCAGAGTACTTTCTAAATGGTGAAAAGCTTGAAACAATGGAGATCCAAAGAGACTTAGGGGTCCATGTATATAGATCATTAAAATGTCATGGACAGGTACAGAAAATAATCAAAAGGGCTAATGGAATGCTGCCCTTTATATCTAGAGGACTAGAATACAAGTGGGTAGAAGTTATGCTACAGCTGTACAAAGCCCTGGTTAGACCACACCAGGGGTACTGTGATCAGTTCTGGGCACCGTACCTTAGGAAGGATATATTGGCTTTGGAGGAAGTGCAGCGTAGATTTACTAAAATGCTACCTGAACTCCAAGGGTTAAATCATGAGGAGAGATTACACAAACTAGGGTTGTATTCCCAGGAGTTTAGAAGATTAAGCAATGATTTGATTGAAGTTTTCAAGATATTAAGGGGAACTGATAGGGTAGATAGAGAGAAACTATTTCCGCTGGTTGGGGATTCTAGGACTAGAGGATATAGGCTAAAAATTAGAGCCAGGACTTTCAGGAGTGAAGTTAGGAAAGACTTCTACACGCAAAGGGGGTAGAAGTTTGGAACTCTCTTCCGTAAACGGCAGTTGATGCTAGCTCAATTGTTAATTTTAAATCTGTGATTGATGGATTTTTGTTAACCAAAGGTATTAAGGGATATGGAGCTAAGGCGAGCATATGGAGTTAGGTCACAGATTAGCCATAATCTCAATGAATGTCGGAACAGGCTCGAGGGGCTAGATGGCTTACTTCTATTTTTATGTTTCTATGCCAGGGTATTATACATTGACTTGCATTATTCTGTTCCTGTGGTCTGACACCACTTATACATTAATGGAATGAGAAATTCCCATTCATGTGACACTTGCCATGCAATGGGATTGTTGCTAAGAGCCCTGTTGCCACATGTATACCATTAATGGGTCCTGCACTTTTGGCAAACCTGTCATCTGGCAAAATTGTTGCATCCTCTCATTCTGTTCCCTGTTTTCCATGGGGAATATATGATGTAAGTGTTTCCCTGGCAAACAAGGCTTCTGTCACTTGTTTTATATATCAGTGGGTAGAGACTGAATGATATGGGAATGTCACCAACGGGGCTTGGAAGGTTGAAATCACTTAAAATTGTAATGCTATGGTAATCCTCAGAGCTACAGGCAGGGCTGTTCACGTGGTAGATCTTGTTTGAAGGTTGGGCTTGATGAGACAGTCTCCTTTGTAATGCACAGATGGAGAACCCAGGTCTCTTCAGACATCCCCAAGTAGATGTAACCAGGTCTGAAGACTTAGCTTCTGGGTCAAGACCATGTGACCACCAAATATTTGTGAGGCAATCTCACCTGCCATTGATCTCGCTACATAAACTCCTCTTCCTCCTCCAAATCCATGGCTGTCATTGGAATACCGAATGTAATTCCCATGCTGAACACTGGGGTTGCTGCTAATGAAGCAGCTGCTGTCAAAAAGTGTTATGAGAAAAGGTCTTTGCAAAAGGAGTCTTGAAATGACAAAAACACAGCAGTAAACAACAGCAGTGCGCAATGCACCAAAGATAATGCAGAAACCGCTATGTGAAAAGCAAAAAAACAAGACGTTGAAATGCAATAGCAAACTATCAATCACACCTTCAAGAACCAAAAGTCTAAAGGTCAATGCCCATTTTAAATAGCCATGACGTGGAGATGCCGGTGATGGACTGGGGTGGACAAATGTAAGGAATCTTACAACACCAGGTTATAGTCCAACAATTTTATTTTAAAATCACAAGCTTTCGGAGATTATCCCCTTTGTCAGGTGAATGTGTGAAAGATTCTCAAATTGCATATCTTATATTAGGCTGGGACACCATCACACCAATCAAAAGGTGTCGTTGTTGTTCAAACAGGCCAGTCACGGAGAACAGCACGTCCCAGTACACTGGATATACATTGTGTCAATTGCACAGACAGAAAGAAAGAGACCCAAATGGCAGAGAGAGAGAGAGAGAATATTAAAACACAAAACTTTTTTTTCCCTTTTTGCTGGTGGGGTTACGTGTAGCGTGACATGAACCCAAGATCCCGGTTGAGGCCGTCCTCATGGGTGCGGAACTTGGCTATCAATTTCTGCTCGACGATTTTGCGTTGTCGTGTGTCTCGAAGGCCGCCTTGGAGAACGCTGACCCGAAGATCAGTGGCTGAATGTCCTTGACTGCTAAAGTGTTCCCCGACTGGGAGGGAACCCTCCTGTCTGGCGATTGTTGCGCGGTGTCCGTTCATCCGTTGTCGCAGTGTCTGCATGGTCTCGCCAATGTACCATGCTCCGGGGCATCCTTTCCTGCAACGTATGAGGTAGACAACGTTGGCCGAGTCACAGGAGTATGAACCATGTACCTGGTGGGTGGTGTCCTCTCGTGTGATGGTGGTATCCGTGTCGATGATCTGGCATGTCTTGCAGAGGTTGCCGTGGCAGGGTTGTGTGGTGTCGTGGACGCTGTTCTCCTGAAAGCTGGGTAATTTGCTGCGAACGATGGTCTGTTTGAGGTTGGGTGGCTGTTTGAAGGCAAGTAGTGGAGGCGTGGGGATGGCCTTAGCGAGGTGTTCGTCATCATCGATGACATGTTGAAGGCTGCGGAGAACATGGTGCAGTTTCTCCGCTCCGGGGAAGTACTGGACGACGAAGGGTACTCTGTTGGTTGCGTCCCGTGTTTGTCTTCTGAGGAGGTCTATGCGATTCTTCGCTGTGGCCCGTCGGAACTATCGATCGACAAGTCGAGCGTCATATCCCGTTCTTACGAGGGCGTCTTTCAGTGTCTGTCGGTGTCCATCGCGTTCCTCCTCGTCTGAGCAGATCCTGTGTATTCGTAGGGCCTGTCCATAGGGGATGGCCTCTTTGACGTGGTTGGGGTGGAAGCTGGAAAAGTGGAGCATCGTGAAGTTGTCCGTGGGCTTGCGGTAGAGTTTTAAATAGGTGAGTAGCACTGAATGAGTGAAGAGGTGAAACAGATTGCTTATTTCGGCATGGGACCAATTTGCATACAATTGACTGAAATTAAGAAATGTGATGAGGTTTACACACACTTTGAGGTTTCCAAATATTGAAAAACTTTGCAGCTCACTGAATTTGATGCCCACAAATCAGGCGTTGAGGCCTTCTCGATCAATTCAGCAAGGCATACTCCCAGAGTGAGATGGCAACATTGTTGAATCAGCCCTATTGTTAATTGTATCCATTGATTTGTATCAATTAGTGTTAATTGTATTCAGGTGGTGTGTCTCAATTGAGGCTGTCTTGTATCCATAAATAAGAGAGCTTATCTAGGGTGTGGTATGTGTAATGTGGCGCTCTGTGAATAAAGGCTTGGAAGCAACTGAAGACCACTGGGCTATTCAGTTTAGAACACCTATCGTTTCTTTCCATTCCAAGACGCACATTTAATAGATATGAAACACACAAACTACTCCTCAAAAAGCCATCCTAACTAATAAACATATAACATTTGAACTATTGGAATAATGTGGTGCAAGTAGGTAATATAAGGTTAGGGGAACATTTAGGAAATAGCAATCGTAACATAATTGAGTTCAATACAAAAACTGATAAGGAATGGGAATAATCAAAGATGAAAATACTTGACGAGGAAAAAGCAAACTTCAATAAGATCAAAAAGAAATTAGCCCAGATAAATTGGAAAGATAAAAAATCTGATAGTGAACAATGAAAATCTTCCAATAAGAGATGTTTAGAAATGGTGAGAAGGAAAAGCTAGAATTCTTGGGATGAATAGAGAAATTAAAATTAAAAAGAGGTTTTAAAATAAGGCATGTGATAATTTATGGCATAACTATACTAAAGAAAATCAAATGGAGTACAGAAAAAAAAGTGAGAGGAAGTGAAAAAGATTAGAAAGGCTAAGAGAGGGCTTGAATAAAGATTGACAGAGAGTGCAAAGGGAAATGGTAACAGTGTTTATAGACACATAAAAAGTAAATGAATAGTTAAAAGAAAGAATAGGGCCAATGAGAGTTGAAAAAAGAAATCTCATAAAGGATGAAGAAATGGTCTCTTTTTGAATGGCTTCTGATAAACTTGACAATACCTCCATGCTGTCAAATTTTCCTCAACTTTTCTCTCCCCCTCCCCTCCTCCTCTTTCTCCCTAGCCCGCTCTCTCTCTCTTCCCTCCCTTGTTTTTCTTGTCCTTTCCATTCCCTTCTCCCACACCTCTCCCTCTCACTCCTCCTCTCCTCCCTTCCTCTACTCCTTCCTTTCTGCTTCCCCTTCTCCTCTCCACTTCCTCCATCATTTCCCTCCTCCTTCACTGTCCTATTTCCCCTCACCCTTCCATCCCTCTTCTCCCTCCTCTCACCCTCTTTCTCCTCCAATTCCCCTTCTCCCTCATGCCCTTCCCTCTTCCCTCCTTCCCCCTTGCTCACCCACACTCTCTCCCCTCCACCTCACCATCCACTTCTCACCCTCCTCTTCTTTGCCTCCTGATTCCCCCTCCTCTCTTCTCCCCTTCCCCTCCAGCCTTTCCCTTTCTCCCCTCTACTTCCATACCCTTCATTCTTCTGTTCCCTTTCCTCCTCCCCTTCTACGCTCCTTCCCCCTTTCCCTTCCTCCTTATTCCAGCTACCCTTTCCCTGCCCTGGTAAAATTATCCCACTGCTATCTCTCCCTGCTCAACCTGAAGACTGCACTAGGTTTTGACTCCCTATACACAATGCCACAGAAGATCAAATTGTTGGATCAAAAATATGCATTCATCAAGTCCTGTACAGACATATTGGGAATTAAATGAATGTTTAAATATTTTGTATCAGATATACATTACCTGTCCCACATGAACCAGCCTGACCAGTTCAGGTTTCTGCTCCTTTCAATGAAAATTAAGTGCTTCATAAATCAGGGTTTTTTCCAATGTCTCTATATTTTTATGGCTAAACTTTAAATTAAATAATACTTCAAATTCTACTCTAGAAATGATCTTTCTTCCCTCTGGAGCTCACATGCTGTGATATCATGGTTGTATTTCACTTTATTTTGAGCAGTCATAAAGCAGCATTGACAGCATCCAGGAAGAGATGTGCACAAGTTGAACAATGCTGGGCTTCCAACTGAATAGTATTCATCAGGCAAATATGCAGAAAAAGAAAAAGGTAACAAAGAAAAAATGCCAGCTGATGTGAAACCTCCTTCCTCAGTTGACTTTTATATATGCTGCTGTGCTTGCTGCCTTTATTATTGCATTCTTTCCCATTTGCAAGTCTTGCCTTGTCCTTTCTTTAACTTATTTGATTGACAGGATCAGGACTTCTGATGCTGTTTGTCAACAGTGACATTAAAAATTTAAAACCATCATCGGTTACTGCTGATGTGCTTCTGAATGTAACAGGTGGCATTAAGTTGTATCCTGAATCAGCTACTATTCCAGCTCTTCCTATTCCT
The DNA here is from genome assembly GCF_035084215.1 of Heptranchias perlo. Classification (NCBI taxonomy): domain Eukaryota; kingdom Metazoa; phylum Chordata; class Chondrichthyes; order Hexanchiformes; family Hexanchidae; genus Heptranchias; species Heptranchias perlo. Next base: position 62,973,794 of record NC_090328.1, read on the forward strand.
CTGGGAGCTACTTCAACCGTTCGCTAGATTTCACAATGTAATAAAAATAGCCTATATCTGCTGTTCTAGTCACAAGACACCAGAGCATTGTGATATTCCCCATGTCAGAGTAAATCTTGCGGTATTATTGATGTGTGTTGCATATATATTCAATTAAAGCTGTGCAAATTTGTAACTTGATGATCGCAGGACTGCCTGTGCATTATAATCAGAATGATGCCCCAAAGTAGATGAAGCAATAATAGTTTTAACATTATATTTTAAAAATCAGCCAGGAAAAAAAAATAACACTACGACTAGTGCCAGCTTTTAGAGCTGAATTTAACACAAATGTAAGAAGGCTGCTGATTTGATTACATGATGTGGAGATGCCAGTGATGGACTGGGGTGGACAAATGGAAGGAATCTTACAACACCAGGTTATAGTCCAACAATTTTATTATAAAATCACAAGCTTTCAGAGATTATCCCCTTCGTCAGGTGAATGGGTGAAAGGTTCTCAAATCGCATATCTTATATTAGGCTGGGACACCATTACTACCAATCAAAAGGTGTCGTTGGTGTTCAGACAGGTTAGCCATGGAAAACAGTAGGTCCCAGTACACTGAATACACATTGTGTCAAATTACACAGACAAAGAGAAAGAGACCCGAATGGCAGAGAGAGAGAGAGAGAGAATATTAAAAACAGATAACTTTTTCTTCCCCTTGCTGGTGGTGTTACGTGTAGCGTGACATGAACCCAAGATCCCGGTTGAGGCCGTCCTCATGGGTGCGGAACTTGGCTATCAATTTCTGCTCGACGATTTTGCGTTGTCGTGTGTCTCGAAGGCCGCCTTGGAGAACGCTGACCCGAAGATCAGTGGCTGAATGTCCTTGACTGCTAAAGTGTTCCCCGACTGGGAGGGAACCCTCCTGTCTGGCGATTGTTGCGCGGTGTCCGTTCATCCGTTGTCGCAGTGTCTGCATGGTCTCGCCAATGTACCATGCTCCGGGGCATCCTTTCCTGCAACATATGAGGTAGACAACATTGGCCGAGTCACAGGAGTATGAACCATGTACCTGGTGGGTGGTGTCCTCTCGTGTAATGGTGGTATCCATGTCGATGATCTGGCATGTCTTGCAGAGGTTGCCGTGGCAGGGTTGTGTGGTGTCGTGGACACTGTTCTCCTGAAAGCTGAGTAATTTGCTGCGAACGATGGTCTGTTTGAGGTTGGGTGGCTGTTTGAAGGCGAGTAGTGGAGGCGTGGGGATGGACTTGGCGAGGTGTTCGTCGTCATCGATGACATGTTGAAGGCTGCGGAGAACATGGCATAGTTTCTCCGCTCCGGGGAAGTACTGGACGACGAAGGGTACTCTGTTGGTTGCGTCCCGTCTTTGTCTTCTGAGGAGGTCTATGCGATTCTTCGCTGTGGCCCGTCGGAACTGTCGATCGACAAGTCGAGCATCATATCCCGTTCTTTCAGCGTCTGTAGGTGTCCATCGCGTTCCTCCTCGTCTGAGCAGATCCTGTGTATTCGTAGGGCCTGTCCATAAGGGATGGCCTCTTTGACGTGGTTGGGGTGGAAGCTGGAAAAGTGGAGCATCGTGAGGTTGTCCGTGGGCTTGCGGTAGAGTGAGGTGCTGAGGTGCCCGTCTTTGATGGAGATTTGTGTGTCCAAGAAAGAAACCTATTCTGAGGAGTAGTCCATGGTGAGTTTGATGGTGGGATGGAACTTGTTGATGTTATCGTGTAGTCTCTTCAGTGATTCTTCGCCGTGGGTCCATAGGAAGAAAATGTCGTCAATGTATCTGGTGTATAGCGTTGGTTGGAGGTCCTGTGCAGTGAAGAAGTCGCGTTCGAACTTGTGCATGAAAATGTTGGCGTATTGGGGTGCGAATTTGGTCCCCATGGCTGTTCCATGTGTTTGGGTAAAGAACTGGTTGTTGAAGGTGAAGACATTGTGATCCAGGATGAAGCGGATGAGTTTTAGGATGGCGTCTGGAGATTGGCTGTTGTTGGTGTTGAGTACTGAGGCTGTTGCAGCGATGCCGTCATCGTGGGGGATACTGGTGTAGAGTGCCGAGACGTCCATCGTGGTGAGAAGTGTTCCTGGTTCAACTGGTCCGTGGGTGCTGAGTTTTTGTAGGAAGTCTGTAGCATCGCGACAGAAGCTGGGGGTTCCCTGTACGATGGGTTTCAGGATGCCCTCGACGTATCCAGAGAGGTTCTCACACAGGGTTCCGTTGCCTGATACGATAGGACGTCCGGGTGTGTTGGCTTTGTGTATCTTTGGGAGGCAGTAGAAGTCTCCCACGTGGGGAGTACGTGGGATGAGAGCACGTAGGATGCTTTGAAGGTCTGGATCGAAGGTCTTGATCAGTTTGTTGAGCTGGTGGGTGTGTTCTTTGGTCGGATCTGCGGGTAACTGTCTGTAGTGTTCCTGGCTGTCCAGTTGTCGGTATGCTTCTTTGCAATAGTCCGTTCTGTTCTGTATAACAATAGCTCCTCCTTTGTCCGCTGGTTTGATGACGATGTTGCGGTTGGTCTTGAGAGCGTTGATGGTGTTGCGTTGTGCTCGGGTGACATTCTGGACAGTCTTGTGAGTGCGGCTGATGAATCTGGCATTGACGCATCTCCTGACAGCTTGAGCATACATGTCAAGCTTAGAGCAGCGACCCTCCGGAGGAGTCCAGTTTGACTCTTTCTTCTTCGGTTGCTGTACCGCGGATCCCACTGTCTGCTGTTTCGGATCGTTGATTGTCTCATTGGGTTCGCTGCTGGAATCTTGGGATTTGTGGAAGAATTCCCGGAGTCATGACACGACAGAATTCCTACAAAAACTCAGCACCCACGGACCAGTTGAACCAGGAACACTTCTCACCACGATGGACGTCTCGGCACTCTACACCAGTATCCCCCACGATGACGGCATCGCTGCAACAGCCTCAGTACTCAACACCAACAACAGCCAATCTCCAGACGCCATCCTACAACTCATCCGCTTCATCCTGGATCACAATGTCTTCACCTTCAATAACCAGTTATTTACCCAAACAAACGGAACAGCTATGGGGACCAAATTCGCACCCCAACATTTTCATGCACAAGTTCGAACACGACTTCTTCACTGCACAGGACCTCCAACCAACGCTATACACCAGATACATCGACGACATTTTCTTCCTATGGACCCACGGCGAAGAATCACTGAAGAGACTACACAATAACATCAACAAGTTCCATCCCACCATCAAACTCACCATGGACTACTCCTCAGAATCGGTTTCTTTCTTGGACACACGAATCTCCATCAAAGACGGGCACCTCAGCACCTCACTCTACCGCAAGCCCACGGACAACCTCACGATGCTCCACTTTTCCAGCTTCCACCCCAACCACGTCAAAGAGGCCATCCCTTATGGACAGGCCCTACGAATACACAGGATCTGCTCAGACGAGGAGGAACGCGATGGACACCTACAGACGCTGAAAGACGCCCTCGTAAGAACGGGATATGATGCTCGACTTGTCGATCGACAGTTCCGACGGGCCACAGCGAAGAATCGCATAGACCTCCTCAGAAGACAAAGATGGGACGCAACCAACAGAGTACCCTTCGTCGTCCAGTACTTCCCCGGAGCGGAGAAACTATGCCATGTTCTCCGCAACCTTCAACATGTCGTCGATGACGACGAACACCTCGCCAAGGCCATCCCCACGCCTCCACTACTCGCCTTCAAACAGCCACCCAACCTCAAACAGACCATCGTTCGCAGCAAATTACCCAGCTTTCAGGAGAACAGCGACCATGACACCACACAACCCTGCCACGGCAACCTCTGCAAGACATGCCAGATCATCGACACGGATACCACCATCACACGAGAGGACACCACCCACCAGGTACATGGTTCATACTCCTGTGACTCGGCCAATGTTGTCTACCTCATACGTTGCAGGAAAGGATGCCCCGGAGCATGGTACATTGGCGAGACCATGCAGACACTGCGACAACGGATGAACGGACACCGTGCAACAATCGCCAGACAGGAGGGTTCCCTCCCAGTCGGGGAACACTTTAGCAGTCAAGGACATTCAGCCACCGATCTTCGGGTAAGCGTTCTCCAAGGCGGCCTTCGAGACACACGACAATGCAAAATCGTCGAGCAGAAATTGATAGCCAAGTTCCGCACCCATGAGGACGGCCTCAACCGGGATCTTGGGTTCATGTCACGCTACACGTAACCCCACCAGCAAGGGGAAAAAAAGTTATCTGTTTTTAATATTCTCTCTCTCTCTCGCTGCCATTCGGGTCTCTTTCTCTCTGTCTGTATAATTTGACACAATGTGTATTCAGTGTACTGGGACCTACTGATTTCCGTGGCTAACCTGTCTGAACACCAACGACACCTTTTGATTGGTGTGATGCTGTCCCAGCCTAATATAAGATATGCGATTTGAGAACCTTTCACTCATTCACCTGACGAAGGGGATAATCTCCGAAAGCTTGTGATTTTAAAATAAAATTGTTGGACTATAACCTGGTGTTGTAAGATTCCTTACATTTGATTACAAGATAAGTAGAACGTAACAGCTGCAAAATTAACCTACAAAACACAGTGGCCTAAATTTTAACATGGAGCCGGGAAGAGAGCAGGGGGGATGTTTATCGGACGCGAAACCTAGAAGTGATGTGAGTGGGTCAGAATCTGCGATCGTTAACTTAATTGAAGCAATAAATTTTTCTTCCAGGTTTCACGTCTCCGAGCCGCATAGCGGGCGGACTGCGCACCCGCATGGCACGATCTGAAGTCCACTATTTAAAGGGCCAATGCAAAAATGGATTTTGGAGGAGAAAGGAGGAAGTGAAGCCATGAATTCACAGAGAGAAAGGCAGCACTCAGGTTCACAGATGCTTCCATGGAAGTACTGCTGGGTACAATGAGGACCAGGAGGGAAGTAATTTACCCCACCGATGGGAGGATGAAATCTGGTTCTGCTACCAAGAAGCCATTGCTGGAGGTGGCTGTGGAGGTGAGCAGCAGGATCATGGTGTCCCAGTCTTGGCTGCAGTGCAGGAAATGCTTTAATGACCTAACCAGGTCAGGAAAAATGAGTACAGTTGCTGATTCACCCACATCCTGTGGTGTACAGCACCCCCTCTCACTCTATCTTGCCAAGTGTACTCCATCACACAATAGGTACTTTTACTGCGACGGGCAATGTGTGGCCACCAGGTCCAGCAGGGAGCAGCTCTTCCTCAAGGAGCCTGCAGTTGTCTGCGACCACCTGGCAGCTCAATTTGAGCCCGCTGCTCAGAGAGGTCCAGGAAGCTCGGCCTCTGCCTGAAGACCCTCTCACATTGGTAGTACCTCCTGCAACCTCGGCCCCTCTGTTTCTCCCCTCTCTGCTGTTCTCCACTCAGCTCTTCTCTCAGGTGTTCTCCACATCTTTGTTGTGCACCTGTCTTTTGTGCACCTGCAGATCCCAACACAGCACGACATTGCTGCAGTGGATGGTCATTTTCTTCCGCCTCAGATGTCCTCTCGAATACATCCATTGCGCCCCCCCCAACCCCCACCATCCTGATCTTGTGAATTTGAAAGGCTCCAAAATTTTGAACAAACTGTCTCAACACAAGAACTCTCTGCCAAAAATTTGCCAGAGGCAACTGAGACACCAGCTGCAATAACTGAGCTTTTATTCAGATGGGGCAATCACAAGTTTAAATGCCCACATGAACTGTGGCTCAATATCGCCTCCGTTTCACTGGTGAGATTCACGGGCCCCGGGAAACCCTTGCTGGAGGCGTTAAATTTAATGTTCCATCACATTCAATTAAGAAACACCTACTTAACGTCTCGCAAGGACGTTAATTGATGACATAAATATCTGCCTGCCTGAAATCATTATGGTCCCGACTATGGCGAGTAGGTTACTCGCACGCATCCAAACGCACCTCCGTTAAACCCAGAGGTGGGCGTGTTGGAGCCGGGTTGCGTTCGCACTCCAAAAGTCAATGATTTTCACTTCCCACCCACCCCCAACCCACCCGTTCTTGGAAGTTAAAACTTCCCCTAGTGTGCTCGAATTTCCATGGAGTTCTCCAGATACTTGGCAGAAGATCGACGGAAACCCTGGAGAAATGGTGTAAATAAACATTCGCACCGTTTCTGCAGGGTTTCCATTGGTGTACCACTGCAGTTATGGATGGGGGATCGGGAGAACCCCAGGGAAATTCCGGGCAAGTGTATTCGCTTGAATTTTCAGAAGGCATTTGATTAAGTTCCATATGTAAATCTTCAAGAAGATTGAGGATTAACTACAAACTTGCTAGCTTTGTTGAAAACTGGTTTGTAGAGCAATAGCATTCATTGATAATTAGCAATGACTTTCAGCATGCAGAGCCATTTAGGAAAAAGGTAAAAACAAGTCGGCAAATGGACAAAAAAATCTTTATGAAACAAGAATCAAAATTAATTCCAACCAAATTATAATAGATTAAAGGGTAGTGGAGGCCAATGTAGCTGACCAGGAATGTGAAGAGTAGTTTCAAGGTTAAAAAGGAAGATTTCAAAATATAGAAAGAACATGGTAGGTGGGAGGCGTAGTAAATTCCAAGAATCTAGCGGCACCTCAAACGAAAAATAGCCACAAGGAAATGCAACATCTCTTTAAGAGATGCATTCCTGCTTTAAATAAACCTCTGGCTGACCCACCCCGAAATTGTTCCCTGAAAGTGGACAGGTTTCTGGTCATGTCAGCTAATTTGCATTAGATTGTGGTCTACTGAAATTCTTTTCCCTGCAACCAGGTGTAAAATGTCATTTCATTTCCAGCTGTGCTCCACAGTAGGCAAGGGGAAAAATTTCTCATCATTGACTGATGTGATGTGAGAATAATCCATTATACAAATATTGACAGGAGGTGAGTGCTATCGCAATAAACTACTGACCCAAGGAGTACAGAGGTGATGGTATGTTCTTACCCACTCCAAGTTCCTTGAGTACACAGAGGCACTAGCCTGAAAACTGAAATCAGCATTTGTTCCCTAAATACAAGCTTATTTTAAAAACAAGAAATGTAACTTTCTGTAAGATATATCTTGTGCTGTGTGATGTCTGCAAGCTGTTCTATTGACTGGATCTGAAGGTTATTACCTGCTGACACAATAGTGAAACTTGCAGTGGCTCCTTGGGTAATTGGATTTGGCATTTCAGTCCAAGGTTATAATAATACAAAATTTTCACTCTATTGTATCATCTGGAGTATATACTCCATGAAAATTATGCCCCATCAGTAGAAAAATTCAGAACCTGGTTTGGTAATTGAAGTTTTGGGGATTAAAAATCTGCAAACAACATAAACCATGAATATTTGTGCATTTGAGGTAATTGATAATTTCTAAGGTGAATTTTAATATTTTTATCATTGTTAATAAGACTGGCCATTCACAGAGGGCTTGCTGTTTGTAAGTTCTGCCTCTTGCCAATTTCCAATGAGGAAAAATTAGACAGAATATATCAGTTTTTACAGTTCTTTCAAAACATGGAAACAGTGTGAATCATGAATATTTCAACTCTTTGTGAGGACATCTTTAAAAAAGTGAGTGGGAAAAAAAATTGGATAAGCCTATTATCGGGCGCGGATAGCACGATCTGCTATTAACTCGCGCCCGATGGCCCCTATGCAGCCAGCACATGAATCTTGTGCTACCTGTTAATTAGCATGATAGGTCCGTGCAGCCTCTCAGCAGCATGGGTAGCGCTGGCTGCACAGAGCTATCATGCTAATTAGCAGGCAGCACAAAATTCATGTTCGGCCTGCATAGGGGCCATAGGGCACGGGTTAATGAATGAGGAAGTGTGAAATGGGGCGCGCTCAGCGCACATCATCGGGCGCCTGTACCTCTAAAAGGTGTAGCAGGAGAGACCTGAGGGAGGACAGGGACGCCTACACATCCTCACCCCCTTGGAGGAGACAGTGCTTCGGATCATTGGACGGCCCGTTGCTGCAGCCGTGAACACTTGCCATGCTGGAGGTCCCGATGAAGGGGGTCTCTGTATATCTAATGCTCTGCAATAGAATATTGGAAAATGTGAGGTTATGCACTTTGGCAGGAAAAATCAGAGAGCAAGTTATTATCTTAATGGCGAGAAACTGGAAAGTACTGCAGTACAAAGGGATCTGGGGGTCCTAGTGCAAGAAAATCAAAAAGTTAGTATGCAGGTGCAACAGGTGATCAAGAAGGCCAACGGAATGTTGGCTTTTATTGCTAGGGGGATAGAATATAAAAACAGGGAGGTATTGCTGCAGTTATATAAGGTATTGGTGAGACCGCACCTGGAATACTGCATACAGTTTTGGTCTCCATGCTTAAGAAAAGACATACTTGCTTTCAAGGCAGTACAAAGAAGGTTCACTCGGTTAATCCCGGGGATGAGGGGGTGGACATATGAGGAGAGGTTGAGTAGATTGGGACTCTACGCATTGGAGTTCAGAAGAATGAGAGGCGATCTTATTGAAACATATAAGATTGTGAAGGGGCTTGATCGGGTGGATGTGGTAAGGATGTTCCCAAGGATGGGTGAAACTAGAACTAGGGGGCATAATCTTAGAATAAGGGGCTGCTCTTTCAAAACTGAGATGAGGAGAAACTTCTTCACTCAGAGGGTAGTAGGTCTGTGGAATTTGCTGCCCCAGGAAGCTGTGGAAGCTACATCGTTAAATAAATTTAAAACAAAAATATACAGTTTCCTAGAAGTAAAGGGAATTAGGGGTTACGGGGAGCGGGCAGGAAATTGGACATGAATTTAGATTTGAGGTTAGGATCAGATCAGCCATGATCTTATTGAATGGCAGAGCAGGCTCGAGGGGCCGATTGGCCTACTCCTGCTCCTATTTCTTATGTTCTTATGTTCCTTCTCGTTTCCCACATCTCCCTCCTCCCATAATCTTTCCTGACTCACGAGCTACAGATGCTGTCAGTACGCATGTCTTACTTGCTCCTCTCCCCGCTCCACAACTCAACCTGTTTCCCTTGGTCATTGCAGATACTCAAGTACACGTGGTGGCACCATCAGAGGAGGAGGAGGAGGAGGAGGATGGGGACACTGAAGCCACACCGTCACTCGATCTGACACTCACATCCACCAGCTCAGAGACTGACACTGCGCGTCGTTTAGAGGCTAGGTTAGAGGAGGGATCTGCACGTGGTGAGACACTGAGCACAAGTGCGCAGGAGCCGGGGCGGGGGGACGGAGACCACAGGTGCCAGCTCACCGGAGGGCGAGGTCGCTCACTAGTTTTGCTGCAGAGGAGTCAGATGAGGACTTCAATGGGCCAGGTTACAGAAGGCGGCTGATGGGCGTACACCACCAAATGCTTGGGGCACTGGAGAGCCTGCGCACAATGGGAAGGGGCATGGAGCAGTCCAGCTCCAACTTGGCACAGGGCTTTGCGCAAAGCTTGGAGCCCATCATTTCCAACCTGGAACAGGTGGTCACCTCCATCAGCACACCTGTGGAACCCACCATGATGCAGCGCCTGATGGCCGATGTCGCTGCTTCCATTGCAACACAAACCAATGTCATCAAAGGTCTGCAAGCTACAGTTGCAGCTCAGATTGCTGCAATGGAAGCTCAGACTGCTGCTATCATGGCTCTGGGGACCACTGTGGAACGGAGCTTCCAGGGTGTCACAGCACTCCAGCAACCCGTTCTCCAGCTGATTACCAAAAGTGCTGAGGAGCCTTCCCGGGAGAGCGGCAGTGGCACCATGGCTGTCGGACCTGCTGCCTCTCTCAGGACGACATCACTCCTGCTCCCACCCCTGCCACTCCACCAGTGCCCTTGCTGTTGCCTGTCAACCAGCCAGGCCAGACTGCTGCAGCAGATGCAGAGATGGTGCAGTCTGAAGCCAGGCCCTCCCGGCCCAGAGCTGCTCGAAGTCATCCCCCAAAGCCATCTGCACATTTCTCAACCGAAGGCCAGCAGCCTCCCACCACCCATGCTCCAGCCACTGGGGATGCATATCATAGGAGCACTTGGATAGGTAAAGGCACACGAACAAACAGGCACTAAAGGAATGCACAAGGATGATGAATAGTTCTGGTCTGTTTCCATAATTTTATTTGTTAATTGATAAATGTGACTTTGAATTTGCATTTGGTGGTGGCGTTTATCTGTGCAATGAGAAAGGGGAAAGCAATGTGTAAATCAGATGGAGAGCGATTTGATGGCCATGTGGGAGCAGACAGGTGGGGAGTGTAGGACTGTTGGTGAGTTGGAGGATGTGGTTCACATTATTGATAGCGGGCACGGATCAAGCGAGCACACAGAGCCCTTGCAGACAAGGTGTGCATTCCCTGTTGCACCCTTGCGTCTTCCTACACTTCCACCTCCAGCTCCTCCCCCTCCACCTTCACAGCCTCCTCATCCTTTCCCTCCTCAGCCTTTTCCTCCTCCTCCTCCACCTCTGGCTCAGGGTCTTCTCCAATCATCGGTGGCAAGGGCTGATCCCAAATAATGGCGAGGTTGTGCAGCATGCAGCAGACCACCACGAATCTTCCCACCCACTCAGCGGAGTACTGCAGGGCTCCTCCAGAACAGTCCAGGCGGCGGAAGCATTGCTTCAGGAGGCCTATGGTGTGCTCCATGACATTGCGTGTGGCAACATGGCTCTCGTTCTAGGCCTACTCTGCAGGTGTGCATGGGTTCCTGACTGGAGTCATGATCCACCATGTGAGGGGATAGCCCTTGTCATCAGTAGCCAGCCTTTGACTTGCCGAGGTGGGTGAAAGATAGCTGGCACGTTGGACTGCCGCATGATGAAGGCGTTGTGACTGCTCTCACGCTAGCGGGCATGGACCTCCATGATTCGATGCGTGTGGCCGCACACCAGCTGCAGGTGCACGGGGTGGAAGCCCTTTCAGTTGATGAAGATGGCTGAGTTGATATGCGGGGCACGCAGGGCAATGTGCGTGCAGTCAATAGCACCCTGCACCATGGGGAAGCCAGCAATAAGAGCGAACGCCCGTGCTCACTCGTTCTGCTTGTCTCTGTCAAAAGGGAAGGTGATGAACCTGTTCCATCTGGTACATTGCGTCTGTGACCTCCCTTATGCAGCAGTGCACTGCATACTGCGAGATGTTGCACAAGTTGGCAGCAGAGTCCTGAAATGATTCTGAGCCGTAGAAGTTCAGTGCCAAGGTTACCTTCACAGCCACAGACAATGCTGTCCTTGCCCTGCTCTGAGGCTGCAGTTGACAGATCTCCATCATGGCCTCCTTGGTGAATCTCAGCCATCGGATGCAATCCTCCTCGGTCATGTTGAGGTAATTGGTCCCCGAAGGCCCTCATTGGATATGGCCTCCTGCTCAGTGCCCTGCGCCTCCTCCTCCTGCCTCCCCTTGCAGCTTGACCTGCTGCGTGTGGACTCTCTGCATGCTCCCAGTCATGCTCAATGCCCAGCGGGAGCCGCAGCAGACTACCCATGGTTGCCGGGAATGTTGTTCAATCACAGTTGTAACTTTCCGAACCATAAGGCAGTACCTGCCAAACCATTCTCAAATGTACTCCAGGAACTCTCAGTAACTATCGGGAGCTTCAAAAAAAACACTTCCTATTCCACCAGCAGCCAGAAGCAATAATCCAGCTACCATGCATGGTCCCTTTAAATAGCACTGGTGGGGAGTCCTCAAGGCACTCTAAGACATGCTTAGGCATGCGTGGTTAAGACTGTGCATTGAGTCTATCACTTTAAATCAGCATTGCACACTGATTGTATTCATTTTCTCCCCACTTTACATGCCACCGGCATTCGATATTTGTGCATGCGCTGATACCTATACCAAGATGGCGTCCGGCGCATGTCACGCTGGAAACGTGCGTGCATAGCCAAGACACTATCTGGGTACTTTGGGAGGCCGCGTAGCGCCGAAACAACGGGTGCTAGGTGGCCCAATTTCCAGCCCAGTGTTTATACCAGACTAGACAATTTATTTATAAAAACAGCCAAGTGTTTTCTAATTGGTCCTGACATAGAAACAGAGTAGAATTTCTAACTTTGTGCTCCCAGCAGGGTAGCTTATCAAAAATTTGGGCAAGCACTGCACACAATAGGGTTGAAATTTCTTCAGGCCCATTTTCCGGCCTGCAGTGGGACACATTATTTTTGTGGAGCCAGGAGGAACACTGCTACCCTTCCTGGTCCCACAAAAAATAAAAGATAAAAAAGTTTGGGGCCCTTTTGTGGAGCAGCCACCACTGGTCATACTGCTCACCACTTGATGCAATTGGACAGAGTGTGCTCTGCACAGTCTCCACCCATTTATACTTCAAAATTGTAATCGGGGTCCTACAAGGGTGTAAGACACGAGTTGCATAAACAGCCTTCTGCCTGAAACAGGTGGACGTGCTGTTTCCCTATTTACAGGTCCAACTGAAAATTGCATCAGGTGGGCTTTGGATGTCCAAGGGGCTGTGAGGCTCTTTACCACCCCCCCCCCTGATTTTCAACTGCTTGCTGACTGTTTTTCAGGCGAGAAATGGGTGGCCAACAGTTGTAAATCGCCCCGGTGTAATTTTACCTTGTATGGTCTGCCAGCTAGATAACTTGCCCAAATCAGATTGGTTTTGCATGAAGCAGGAATTCAATGGGGCTGAAGGGATTGCAATGATCTAGGTTCTTTCAGTTTAGTAACATACAACTAACTGTAGGAAGAAAACCTTAACTTTAATTCCTTTTTTTTCTCTGTTTTAAATTATTTAGATAAAAGTTATACTGGTTCTGTAGAAAGCGGTATTTGTAATCAGAATTTTTCTTTGTTTCATTACAGGTAACCTGTTATAGATTTTCTTGTCCCTGGAGGTAATGTAACCATTGAGCTGAATACAGCAGGTTTGCTGAGCTCCTGAATAGCTTTTACATGTATCAAAGACAAATTCAACTTTTTTTTATTATGTGCTACGTGCTTTCAAGAAACATTAATTGTACAATTTTGTTTGACTATATATTATTTCCTAAAAAACATATTGCACCAAAGTGATTTTATTCTTTATTTTTTGTTGGGTGAAGAGAGGCCATGCGAATTGTATTTTGGAATGTGTACTGCTTGTTGTTTGTAAGAATTGGAATTGTATTCTGTGCATCTGAGGACATTGTGTGATGACAGGATTGGGCTCGGTTATGACATTATTTATCACTACTTTTACCTGCAGTTCTAATTTCCTCCAGTTCTAGCCATTTTTTTCAAATACAATCTATCATCCCCGATCAAGTTGGATACAGTGCACAATAGAAGAAAGGCAATTAATCCATGTCTACTACGATCTAGCTGGTGTATCTCATAATCCCAGCTCCAGTAGCCTTTGCAATAAACTAAATCATGATCTCTCTGTGATATTTGTGCAATGATCAGGAATGAAGCAAAGTGAGATTTGTGACCACCTGAATGTAGGATGCCTGACCTTGCTAATTCTTCCAGGGCCCGACCTATTTAAATATTTGTAGTGTGTTCTTGGCATGAATAATGCCCGTCATTGGAAGACTGCTATTTGGGGATGGGATATCCAACAATACTGCAGTAATTTAAAGGGAACAGCATTTTTGAAAGAAATTTCTGTACAATCAGGAAAATGGAGCAGCACAGTACACTGATGCATCTCTAGAGGTTTGCTTCAGGAAGTGCAGCAGTGAAAGACGGTGCTGTAGAGTAACCATGGGTACCATCCACATAGGTGAACTGCACAGAGTGCATGGGAGAATATGGAGCTATGTGTCAATGTTGTCTCAACCACCATGACTTCAAGAGAGAAAAAAATTCAGACTTCACCATATCAGCTAAGATTGGAGAACTCAATAATACCTATATTAAGTAAGTGGACAAAGTATGCATGCCACAGGGTGTTTTTTTCCCCCTCACACTATCTTGCCTACATGCATGTCCATTCTGCAAGAGGGCACACTTTGCAATAGCATGTACCTGAAGCTCTTCATACATTCAGTTTCATCCTATATGTGGTCAGCTGTGGCTCAGTGGTTGCACTCTCACCTCTGAATCAGAAGACTGTGGGTTCAAGTCCTACTCCAGAGACTTGAGCACAATATCTAGGCAGACACTCCAGTGCAGTACTGAGGGAGTGCTGCACTGTTGGAGGTGCCGTCTTTCGGATGAGACGTTAGACCAAAGTCCCGCCTGCCCTCACAGGTGTTCAGAAAAGATCCCATGGCACTATCTTGAAGAAGAGCTGGGGAGTTCTCCCCAGTGTCCTGGCCAATATTCATCCCTCAACCAACATCAGTAAAACAGATTATCTGGTCATTATCATATTGCTGTTTGTGGGACCTTGCTGAGCACAAATTGGCTGCCACGTTTCCTACATTACAACAGTGACTACACTTCAAAAGTAATTAATTGGCTGTAAAGTGCTTTGGGACGTTCTGAGGTCGTGAAATGAGCTATATAAATGCAAATCTTCTTCTGCTTACATTTACGTCCAACCTCCCATCTTCCACCCTCCATAAACTTGAGATCATCCAAAACTCTGCTACCCATATCCAAACACGCACAAAGTCCCATTCAACCATTACCCCTGTGCTCACTGACCTACATTGGCTCTCGGTCCGCAACGCCTTGATTTTAAAATTCTCATCCTTGTTTTCAAATACCTCCATGGCCTCGCCCCTCCCTATCTCTGAAACCTCTTGCAGTCCTACAACCCTCCGAGGTCTCTGTGCTCCTCCAATTCTCGCCTCTTGCGCAGTCCTGATTTTCATCGCTCCATCATTGGCGGCCATGCCTTTAGCTGTCTATGCCTTAAGCTCTGGAATTCCCACTCTAAACCTCTCCTCCTCTCTACCTCTCTCTCCTCCTTTAAGATACTCCTTAAAACCAACTCTTTGACCAAGTTTTAGGTCACCTGTCCTAATATCTCCTTATGTAGCTCGGTGTCAAATTTTGTTTGATAAAGCTCCTGTGAAGTACTTTGGGACATTTTACTACGTTAAAGGCACTACATAAATGCAAGTGTTGTTGTTGAAAGCATGGAAAGAGGAAAGGCTGTTTGGCACATCAACCCAACTGATTACATAGATCATGTACAATTTACCACATCATAAACTCTACCAAAACCATTTAACCACCTAGGGAAAGTACTTAAATATTTTCAAATGGTAATTAAGCAAAGCTCCAGAATATTCATCCATTCCTACATCGTTATTCAACTATCAGCTTGACTTCACATTAGAGCAAATTTACCTCTTATGATGCTTGGGTGTAAAAGATTGTCTGGGCAGAGCCCATAGAGGAAAATCGGGCATGGAGATTACTTGCACATAACCGAGCCTGCCCAAATTTACATCCATTTAAATTAGATCAAGAACACAATACAATGCCAAGCTATAAATATTGAAAAAGAATGGAGGGATAAGTATGAAGGGAAAGAATGGAGTAAATGAATGATAAAGTACAGAGTTTAAAGCTTAGCAAATATCTGGCTTAGACAAACAACGTAGAACTTGTTGGCTGTAATGGATGGCTGTAATGGGCTGTAATATGAGTAATTATAAGTTTACATTTTTCTGTGGCTTGGGTGATTAAGTGCTTAAGCACTTAATTAGTGTGGGTGGATTCAAAATCTAATGGGAAATGAATTTAATGGGTCGTAATGCCTTCTCTGTTGCTGAGGATTAGTGTCTCATTGTTTTGTATTTTATCTTCTACTCTTCAGTAAGATATAGAGAGGATGGATCACTGGCTGGGACTCAGGATGTGGATACTTGGAGTGAGTAGACAACATAAAATTACATGTTGGGAAAAGACAGGTTTTGACCTTTTGGGTATGTATCCTTCATCAGAACACCAGAAATGTTGTAACCTGTGTTTTCTCTTTACAGATGCTGACTGACCTGCTGTGTATTTACAGCCCTTTGTGTCTTTTTTATTATTTCATATTTACATCATTTGCAATTATTGCTTTTTTATGAAATTAAACCTAAGTGGTAGGGAGATTAGGCATCATTTTAGCACCCGCTATCGGGTGCGTTCCTGGCGGGGGGCTCCGAAAATCGGAGAATCCCGGAGCCCGGCTCCAACCCGCCCACTTCCGGGTTCCCCACTGACACGCCGGCGTGCGCGCACAGCCCCCGCAGGTGAGAATCCAGCAGGCAATTAAAGCCAGCGGGGTTCCACTTGAAAGTATTTATTTTGCTTGTTCAGGTCATTAACTGACCTGATTAAGGGATTATGTGAGGAGGGGTGGGATTTTAGAGCAAACTGGGACTGTTTCCCATACTGGGGGAAACACTCCCAGTTCAAATGGACCTGTTGCAGCTGTCAGCCTGTGGCAGCTGCAAAGGTCCATTTGACAGATTGGGGGGGGGAGACCTTCACTCATTGCAGGAGGCCACTCTGTCACTTGGGACAAAGTTTGGCCTCCACCACCCTCCTCCTGACAATCAAAGTCACCAACTTGCACACTTACCCCAGGGTCCAGAGACATGTACCTACCTTGCGGATCCCCTCAGATGTACATCTTCCGGATGGGGGCCGCCGTAGCTGCAGTCATGACCTCCTCGGAGGGCAAACAGCATCACCAGCCTCACCAGCCTCGCCATCCACGCCGTCCACCTCTGACACGTGGAGCTCCACAACAGAGTGCTGTGACACATCCACCTGTACAGCAGGAGGGAGGGCAACCGCAGAGAGAGATGCGTTGCAGAGGGCACTACCCTCGCCACAGGGTCCACAGACCGAGGCTCAGCTTCCTGGACCTCTCTGAGCAGCAGTGCACACGGAGGCTCAGAGTCACTCGACATGTAGTCGTGGACATCTGCAGCCTCCTTCATGCCAAGCTGCTCCCGGCTGGCCCGAGCACCATCTTCTTACCTGTCGCTGTCAAAGTCACCACTGCCCTCAACGACTTCTCCTCCGCATCCTTCCAGGGTGCCACCGGGGACATCGCCGACGTCTCTCAGCCGTCTGCACAAAAGAGCCCTGCAAATACACCTACACCCACTCTGCAGTGACACAATGGGTGGCATCAGTTGTGGGTCTTCATAGTGATCCTCAGGAAAGGGCATTATTGCACAAACCAGACAAGATTCGCAAAGACATGGCAGTAGTGGTGCCAATATAATATGTAATATGAGTTGGTCAGAAATTCAATATAAGTAACAACCATGACAAACCCTCCAACACCCTTGTGCATCCCCTTCATGCTCACAACACGTTTGCCTTATGCTGCCTACTGCACATATGTGATGCATGCCCTGTGGCTGCAGCACAGGTAGTGGCAGGTTGAGTGAGGCTGACCGTGAAATAGATGCACGAGAGGGTGAGTATGAGATAGAGCCATGAGATTGTATGAGGATTGGGTTGAGTGGTAGTGGCGGGATGAGTACTGGCGAGGTGAGTAAGTACAGGTAAGATGAGGATGAGGTTTGAGTGGGTATGAGGGGTTATGTGACAGAGTAGCGTTGGCAGTGCAGAAAGAGATGTGGGGTGGGGGCGGTGATGTGGCAGATGGAGTGTAGGGGAATGAGTAAGTGCACTCACTTTGGCTGACCTACTGAGGTCATTGGAGGGCCTCCTGCACTGTATGCAGGTGGGCGATATGTTGGTGGTGCTGGTGACCTCCTCTGCCACCTCGAGCCAGGCCTTCCTGGTGGCAGAGGCAGGCCGCTTCCTCCCACCCGCCGGGGGGGAAGATCTCTGTCCTCCCCCTCCTCCTCACCCAATGTATTGATACCTGGAGTGAGGCATCATTAAACTGGGAGCAACCTTCCCCCTGGGCTGCTCCATGCTGTAATTTTTGCTATTTGTTGCAGCATCTGTCAGTGGAGGACTGCCCCTTTTAATAGAGCTCCTCCAGCTGACAGATCTTACTGCGCATGCGCAGCCCGCCCGACGCACAGATCAGCAGTGGGGAACCCGGAAGACAAGGTAAGTGGATCCAATTGGGCTGCGATCGCGCGGGTGACTGACTAATTTCACCGGGCGCGTTACCCACACGCCCAATAGCCCCCCCGCCGCGAACCCGCAGCCCTGGTAATATCGAGCCCATTAACTTAATCTGGCCTTTGGGGGCTGAAAGATGGAAACAATGGTTAGGTCAAAATCAAGCTATTGTATATTACCTGTTGCTTTTGAAAAGGTAATCGAAGTCCATTGCCCCAGTTGTATAAAATAGATAAACATCTTCCTGACCACAGCCAAATAAACTGTGGCAATGAACGTCAAGGGACAGCTGCCTGTGTTCAGGAAAACCATGTCTACACACAGACTAATCGGCTGTCCTTAAAAAGACTGCTGGAGGCCTCCACTTAAAAGATAAGTCAGTAAAAAATATTTACTTGAATGTGAAGCTGAGGGATGCAGGAGTGCACCTCGCGACCCCACATTAAAACCACTGGCCGCTGTCAGCCCCCGCCCCCCCCCCCCTGCCTAGACCCCCATCCCAATCACTGCCGCTTCCCCCTCCCAATCGCCGCCTCAACCCTTGTCCTGATGTCTCGATTGCCCCTCCATCCCAATGTCCCATCATGCTGTCCTGATCGACCTCCATCCCAATGTCCCGATCGACGCTCCGTCCCGATCACCCTCCCTATCCTGGTAGCCCTCCTCCCAATCGCCTTGCCTTCCCCTTTAAACACTGACTGAGGGTTGCAGTGGCATGAAATTCAAAGCCTCTTCACTGGCAAGCTGCCTGGGGTCACCAAACAGGTATCTGCAGCTCACCGGTCTCAATTAAATGATGTGGATCCCACGTACTCCCCGCGTGGGAGACTTCTACTGCCTCCCAAAGATACACAAAGCCAACACACCCGGACGTCCTATCGTATCAGGCAACGGAACCCTGTGTGAGAACCTCTCTGGATACATCGAGGGCATCCTGAAACCCATCGTACAGGGAACCCCCAGCTTCTGTCGCGACACTACAGACTTCCTACAAAAACTCAGTACCCACGGACCAGTTGAACCAGGAACACTTCTCACCACGATGGACGTCTCGGCACTATACACCAGTATCCCCCACGATGACGGCATCGCTGCGACAGCATCAATACTCAACACCAACAACAGCCAATCTCCGGACGCCATCCTACAACTCATCCGCTTCATCCTGGATCACAATGTCTTCACCTTCGATAACCAGTTCTTTACCCAAACACACGGAACAGCCATGGGGACCAAATTCGCACCCCAATACGCCAACATTTTCATGCACAAGTTCGAGCACGACTTCTTCACTGCACAAGACCTCCAACCAACACTATACACCAGATACATCGACGACATTTTCTTTCTATGGACCCACGGCAAGGAATCACTAAAGAGACTACACGATAACATCAACAAGTTCCATCCCACCATCAAGCTCACCATGGACTACTCCTCAGGATCAGTTTCTTTCTTGGACACACGAATCTCCATCAAAGACGGGCACCTCAGCACCTCACTCTACCGCAAGCCCACGGACAACCTCACGATGCTCCACTTTTCCAGCTTCCACCCTAACCACGTCAAAGAGGCCATCCCCTATGGACAGGCCCTGCGAATACACAGGGTCTGCTCAGACAAGGAGGAACGCGATGGACACCTACAGATGCTGAAAGACGCCCTAGTAAGAACGGGATATGACGCTCGACTCATCGATCGACAGTTCCGACGGACCACAGCAAAAAATCGCATAGACCTCCTCAGGAGACTAACACGGGACGCAACCAACAGAGTACCCTTTGTCGTCCAGTACTTCCCCGGAGCGGAGAAACTACGCCATGTTCTCCGCAGCCTTCAACATGTCATCAATGAGGACAAACACCTCGCTATGGCCATCCCCACACCTCCACTACTCGCCTTTAAACAGCCACCCAACCTCAAACAGACCATCGTTCGCAGCAAATTACCTAGCTTTCAAGAGAACAGCGTCCACGACACCACACAACCCTGCCACGGTAACCTCTGCAAGACATGCCAGATCATCAACACAGATACCACCATCACACGAGAGGACACCACCCACCAGGTGCATGGTTCATACTCCTGTGACTCGGCCAACGTTGTCTACCTCATACGTTGCAGGAAAGGATGCCCCAGAGCATGGTACATTGGCGAGACCATGCAGACGCTGCGACAACGGATGAACGGACACCGCGCAACAATCGCCAAACAGGAGGGTTCCCTCCCAGTCGGGGAACACTTCAGCAGTCATGGACATTCATCCACCGACCTTCGGGTAAGCGTACTCCAAGGCGGCCTTCGAGACACACGACAACGCAAAATCGTCGAGCAGAAATTGATAGCCAAGTTCCGCACCCATGAGGATGGCCTCAACCGGGATCTTGGGTTCATGTCACGCTACACGTTACCCCACCAGCGAACAAATGTTATCTGTTTTTAATATAACGGGTCAGTTGCTGTCTTTTCTATGTTTCTACCTCTCTATCTCTGTTTTTTTTTGTTTGTTGTTTTTTTTGGTGATTTGTATATTCTGAGACCTGGCAGGTAACACCTGTCTGTCTGCACACTGATTGCCTTGGCAACGGGCAGTTGAAAAAACTGTCTGTTATCACCAAGCATTGTTCTGTGAATTATAAATGCGATTTCATTTCGAGGATTTCATTTTCACATCGTTCACCTGACGAAGGAGGAAGCCTCCGAAAGCTTGTGAATTTGAAATAAAATTGCTGGACTATAACTTGGTGTTGTAAAATTGTTTTCAATTAAATGAGGCACTGGGACAAGGACTCAGGGATCGCAAAATGGGGCAGCCTAGAGGCTACCTGACCAGAAGCAAGGTAAGTCGTCGGGAGGGGAGTTCAGGAGGGTTTTGGGAACACGAAAGTGAGGGAGCCCGGGTCAGCTGCAGCCTAATCTATTTTAGTGAGGGCCAGAGGAGGAGCACTACTGACCCCACAAAAATAAATCTTTTGCTTACCTTGGAGGGGCTCCACTTCTGGTCCGACAGCTTCTACTGAGCGGAGTGTCCACGGCCATCGTACCGCCTAGTAGGTCATAAAAATGGCTTTGGGGTCCTACCTACGTAAAAGGACCCCAATTAGCATAAATTCAGGAGCCTCCTGCCTGAGCCAAGCGGGCGCTTCGCCCTCCTGACTTTAAGATAGCCACGGGGCAGAAAAAGAACAGTAAGTGGACCGCTTTGATTTTAAACCCTCCCCCCCACCCCCACGCCCTTCTGTTTTTTTTTTGCATTTTGCTGTTCTGTATCTGCATTGTCCTTGATGCATTGTTTCTTGGTGGTGTTTGTCATTTTTCTGCATTAGAAGACTATTTTTGCATATTCTTTCCCCCCAACAATCTTGCTGACAGTGCCCATTTCACTGGCATCAAGCAGATTTCTCAGCATCAGATTTCCCCTGGGTATTCCTATCCCAGTCCTTATTGTGAAGGTAAGAAAGGTGCAATTGTACCTGAGGCTTTTGGCACCTATGCCTGTCACAGGAGCCACATGTTTAGATGTCAGCATACGGTCCCAGACATGTCTGAAAAGACCTGGCTTCATTATTCACCATTCACAAGGGATGCTCTAGCTCCTGGAACAGTACTTCAACAACAACAACTTGATATAACGCCTTTAACGT
The DNA here is from genome assembly GCF_035084215.1 of Heptranchias perlo. NCBI lineage: Eukaryota > Metazoa > Chordata > Chondrichthyes > Hexanchiformes > Hexanchidae > Heptranchias > Heptranchias perlo. Next base: position 62,995,379 of record NC_090328.1, read on the forward strand.
AGTAAAACATCCCAGGGCACTTCATAGGAGCGATTATCAAACAAAATTTGAGACCAAACCATATGAGGAGATATTAGGACAGGTGATCAAAAGCTTGGTCAAAGAGGTAGGTTTTAAGGAGCATCTTAAAGGAGGGGAGAAAGGTAGAGAGGTTTAGGGAGAGAATTCCAGAGCTTAGGACCTAGGCAGCTGAAGGCACGGCCACCAAAGGTGATGCGATTAAAATCAGGGATACGCAAGAGGCCGGAATTGGAGGAGTGCAGAGATCTCGGAGGGTTGTAGGGCTGGAGAAGGTTACAGAGATAGGGGGGGGCATGGCTATGGAGGGTATTTGAAAACAAGGATGAGAATTTTAAAATCGAGGCGTTCCTGGACCGGGAGCCAATGTAGGTCAGCGAGCACAGGGGTGATGGGTGAGTGGGACTTGGTGTGAGTTAGGATACGGATAGCAGAGTTTTGGATGAGCTCAAGTTTATGGAGGGTGGAAGGTGGGAGACCTACCAGGAGAGCATTGGAATAGTCAAGAGTAGAGGTAACAAAGGCATGGATGAGGTTTCAGCAGCAGATGAGCAGAGGCAGGGGCAGGGACAGGCGATGTTACGGAGGTGGAAGTAGGCGGTCTTGGTGATGGAGCGGATATGTGATCAGAAGCTCATCTCAACATCAAATAGGACGCCGAGGTTGTGAGCAGTCTGGTTCAGCCTCAGACAGTGGCCAGTGAGAGGGATGGAGTCGATGGCTATGGAACGGAGTTTGTGGCAGGGACTGAAGACAATGGCTTCGTTCTTCCTAATATTTAGATGGAGGAAATTTTTCCTCATCCAGTACTGGATGTCGGACAAGCACTGTAACAAATCAGAGACTGTGGAAGGGTCGAGAGAGGTGGTGGTAAGGTAGAGCTGGGTGTCATCAGCGTATGTGTGGAACCTGATGTGTTTTTGGATGATGTCGCTGCGGGGCAGCATGTAGATGAGAAATAGTAGGGGGCCAAGGATAGATCCTTGGGGGACTCCAGAGGTAACGGTGCAGGAGTGGGAAGAGAAGCCATTGCAGGTGATTCTTTGGCTACGACTGGATAGATAAGAATGGAACCAGGCGAGCGCAGTCCCACCCAGCTGGACAAGAGAGGAGAGGCATTGGAAGAGGATGGAACCTCATCACAAGTTCCACCAAGGGGACAGCTGTGCCCGTGGCTGTGAAGCTGAACACAGCATCAATTTGTTTGTGCAACCGGATCCTTCCATGCCATCATTAATGACATTTGCCGCACCACGAAAATTGATCGGTCCTCCTGCCGACATCATCAGGCGTTGCATCACCCACGACCCTCCCGATATATGATCTATATGAAAATCGCTCCCACTATTTACAAAGAGGTAACTTAATTCTTCGAGTTGCAATCTTTTTGTTATTTTGTCCACTCAAGGAGCTAGGAGAAAGAATGTCTATTGTACATATATAACTAAATGATGCGACTGTTACTTATATATTTGCTCATCTCTTGTTTAATACCTTCTTCCACCAGCCCCATGCGACCATAAATTCCACTTTCTGATCATCCCAGTCTTCCCCTCCTTGGCCCCCTGCCAATTACAGCACTCCCCAAGCCCTCTCTACCCCAGAGAGCTGTGAATGCTCAGTCGTTGAGTATATTCAAGACTGAGATCAATAGATGTTTGGACTCTAAGGGAATCAAAGGATATGGGGATCGGGCAGGAAAGTTGAGTTAAGGTCGAAGATCAGCCATGATCTTATTGAATGGCTGAGCAGGTTCGAGGAGCCGTATGCCTTCTCCTGCTTCTATTTCTTATGTTCTTATGTCCTATTTCAGCTGGGATCACTGATTCAAGCCTGTCGTGCCAAGAGGGGCAGTAACTTTGGGTCTATAGATATAACAGTTGCTGCTGAATGAAATGTGATACATTATTATTGTACAATTCTGCATAATTATAATACTTCTGAACAGAGTCAATAACAATTTTAAAAATATAATTGAAGACCAAATTAGATGCTGGAAAAAATTAGAGAAATAATCTAATATGTAAGAAAACATTCAATTTGATATAAAATAAAAATGACAGCATTGCAATGGCCTAAGTTTCGTATTTTAAATGTTTCTCATATAGCCTCTGGATTAGAAAGAAAAGTCACAAAGGATGAGATATAATTCAACATCTCCCCCTATTACAGCAAGTTACATTAATAAGTGCTAACTAATAAAAAGGATCCCCACTAAATGATAGCCTATTACAAGTATTTAGTGTCAAACATTGAGAAGCACATTACGACCATGAAAGGCTTGACAGAAAGGAGCAGATTCATTTTTGATGTCATTTTCAAAACTCCTTACCATATGCCTTCATTGCCTACAAATCATACTTCATTTTAAATGTCAGTGCAGTAGTACTGTCCACAGAATTATTCACTGCCCTCTTCCACCTTTATTCCAGCAGTTGATATAATATTGCTGACAGGTGAGATTTGGGTGAACAAACATTGCACCAAGCTGCTGTTCTGAGGTACTGCAGGAAAAAAAAGTCATTGTGAAACAGGTACAGCTGTAAAGAAGGAAGGAGGAAGCCTCCGAAAGCTTGTGAATTTAAAATAAAATTGCTGGACTATAACTTGGTGTTGTAAAATTGTTTACAATTGTCAACCCCAGTCCATCACCGGCATCTCCACATCACAGCTGTAAAGTCAGTGGGGGTAATTTTGACTTTGTGCGATAGTGTAAAACGAGTGATAGCAAATTGGCAGCCCAAATAAAAATTGGGAGAAATGTAAAACAGGCTGCTGATTCGCTATCACCCGTTTTACACTATGGGACAAAGTCTAAATTCCCCCCAGTGACTGTGATATGGCAATAATTATAATTTCAAACAGGGAGTTTACACTTCTATTAACAATATAAAAAGAAAGAGCTCATTAACAGTCTTAATATGGTAAAATTGCGCTGCCCGCCAAGACCAGGCAAGACCATGGGATCTGCTGCCAGGCCTGTCCCTGGCCCCACGAGGAAAGTAAAAAGAATTTGAAAACTAATTGATCCAAAGCTTGAATCTCTGCTTGGTACAGTGTATATCCAGGTCATTGTTTGAGAGAGAGGTATCATGTGCCAGCACATGATCCATTCCAGTAGCCACTGTACAGAGTAAGGTTTCCCTGTTACAATTCCTGGGATTCACTATTATTACCTGAACATGGGGCAGGAAAGGTGCACACTGGATCATAGGAGATTCGAAGTCCAATTACAGGGGGTGGTCAGTGAAACTATACACTGGAAAATATCTAGCAAAGTAACCCAAAAATTTGACACCTAACCTCAGAAGAAGACTCCTTGGACGGCATTCCCGTATCCCATTCCAAATGTAGTACAGTGCTGGAAAAATGGACTGGTGATGGTGATGTATTTTCCAATTTCACCATCAAAGCTCAATGAGAATTATGTCACCTGAGACATGCAGTAGACTGTCTAGAAGGAGGATATTTCAATCATTCTCTTTAGCACATGTGAAATCAGTGTGTAACCTTGCATTGAAGATCCACTCATGCTAAAAGGCATGGGTAAGAACTAATAGCATTTGAAACTTGCCTGTTTTCTGCTTAAAATTCTGTCTTAGGTTTCAGAGGCCCCCAAATTTCAAATCCTCTGCATTTCCCACTTTTTACCAGTTGTGGTAAATTGGATTTTGCCTGAATTGTGTGAGCTACATTACATTGAGTGTACAGCACTGAAACAGGCCATTTGGCCCAATTGGTCTATGCCGGTGTTTATGCTCCACACGAGCCTCCTCCCTCCTTACTTCAATTACCCCTATAAAACATACCCTTCTATTCCTTTCTCCTTTGTGTGCTTATCTATCTTCCCCTTAAATGCATCTATGATATTTGCCTCAACTACTCCTTGTGGTAGCGAGTTCCACATTCCTACCGCTCTTTGGGTAAAGAAGTTTCTCCTGAATTCTCTATTGGATTTATTAGTGATGATCTTATATTGATGACCACTAGTTTTGGACTTCCACACAAGTCTACCCTATCAAACCTTTCATTATCTTGAAGATCTTTATCAAGTCACCCCTCCACCTTCTCTTTTCTAGAGAAAAGAGTCCCAGCCAGTTCAGTCTTTCCTGAGAAGTATATCCTTTCAGTTCTGCTATCATCCTTGTGAATCTTTTTTGTACCTTCTCCAATGCCTCTATATCTTTTTTTGTAATATGGGGGCCAGAACTGTGCACAGTACTCCAAGTGTGGTCCAAACAAGTTTAACACAGCTTCTCTGCTTTTCAATTCTATCCCTCTGGAAAAGAACTCCAGTACTCGGTTTGCCTTTTTTATGGCTTTATTAACCTCCATCGCTACTTTTAGTGTTTTGTGTATCTGTACCCAGAGATCCCATTGCTCCTCTACCCCATTTAGATTCTTATTATCCAAGCAATATGTGGCCTCCTTACTCTTCCTACCAAAATGCACCACCTCACACTTATCTATATTGAAATTCATTTGCCAATTACATACCCATTCTGCAAGCTACAACGCAGGACTATGTGCATGCTAAACAGTGGAAGCAACAAGCTATAGACAGAGCTAAGCGATTCCACAACCAACAGATCAGATCAAAGCTCTGCAGTCCAAACACATCCAGTCGTGAATGGTGGTGAACAATTAAACAACTAACGGGAGGAGGCGGCTCCGTGAACATCCCCATCCTCAATGATGGCAGAGTCCAGCACGTGAGTGCAAAAGACAAGGCTGAAGCGTTTGCAACCATCTTCAGCCAGAAGTGCCGAGTGGATGATCAATCTCGGCCTCCTCTCGAGATCACCATCATCACAGAAACCAGTCTTCAGCCAATTCGATTCACTCCACATGATATCAAGAAATGGCTGAGTGCACTGGATACAGCAAAGGCTATGGGCTCCGACAACATCCCGGCTGTAGTGCTGAAGACTTGTGTTCCAGAATTAGCTGCGCCTCTAGCAAAGCTGTTCCAATACAGCTACAACACTGGCATCTACCTGACATTGTGGAAAATTGCTCAGGTATATCCTGTCCACAAAAAGCAGGACAAATCCAATCCGGCCAATTATCGCCCCATCAGTCCACTCTCAATCATCAGCAAAGTGATGGAAGGTGTCGTCGACAGTGCTATCAAACGGCACTTACACACCAATAACCTGTTCACCGATGCTCAGTTTGGGTTCCGCCAGGACCACTCGGCTCCAGACCTTATTACAGCCTTGGTCCAAACATGGACAAAAGAGCTGAATTCCAGAGGTGAGGTGAGAGTGACTGCTCTTGACATCAAGGCAGCATTTGACCGAGTGTGGCACCAAGGAGTCCTAGTAAAATTGAAGTCAGTGGGAATCAGGGGGAAAACTCTCCAGTGGCTGGAGTCATACCTAGCACAAAGGAAGATGGTAGTGTTTGTTGGAGGCCAATCATCTCAGCCCCAGGACATTGCTGCAGGAGTTCCTCAGGGCAGTGTCCTAGACCTAACCATCTTCAGCTGCTTCATCAATGACCTTCCCTCCATCATTAGGTCAGAAATGTGGATGATTACTGATGATTGCCCAGTGTTCAGTTCCATTCACAACCCCTCAGATAATGAAGCAATCTGAGCCCGCATGCAACAAGATCTGGACAACATCCAGGCTTGGGCTGATAAGTGGCAAGTAATATTCGCACCACACAAGTGCCAGGCAATGACCATCTCTCACAAGAGAGAGTCTAACCACCACCTCTTGACATTCAACAGCATTACCATCACTGAATCCCCCACCATCAACTTCCTGGGGATCACCATTGACCAGAAACTTAACTGGACCAGCCAAATAAATACTGTGGCTACAAGAACAGGTCAGAGGCTGAGTATTCTGTGGCGAGTGTCTCACCTAATTCCCCAAAGCCTTTCCACCATCTACAAGGCACAAGTCAGGAGTGTGATGGAATAACCTCCACTGGCCTGGATGAGTGCAGCTCCAACAACACTCAAGAAGCTCGACACCATCCAGGACAAAACAGCCCGCTTGATTGGCACCCCATTCACCACCCTAAACATTCACTCCCTTCACCACCGGCGTACCATGGCTGCAGTGTGTACCATCCACAGGATGCACTGCAGCAACCCGCCAAGGCTTCTTCGACAGCATCTCCCAAACCCACGACCTCTACCACCAAGAACAAGATGGGCAACAGGCACATGGGAACACCACCTGCACGTTCCCCTCCAAGTCACACACCATCCCGACTTGGAAATATATCGCCGTTCCTTCATCATCACTGGGTCAAAATCCTGGAACTCCCTTCTAAACAGTACTGTGGGAGAACCTTCACCACACGGACTGCAGCGGTTCAAGAAGGCGGCTCACCACCACCTTCTCAAGGGCAATTAGGGATGGGCAACAAATGCTGGCCTTGCCAGCGATGCCCACATCCCATGAATGAATTAAAAAAAAGTTTATTAATGGCTTTTTGCATTTTAACACATTCTTCCTTTGCATTAACTATACCCCCCAATTTCGGGTCATCTGCAAATTTTGAAATTGTACTTCCAATTCCCGAGTCCAAATTGTTTATCTAAATTCTGAACAACACTGGTCCCAGCACCGATCCCTGTTGAACACCCCATCCCACCTTTTGCCAGTCTGAGTAGCTACCCTTAACCCCTACTCTCTGGCTTCTATTTTATAGCCAGCTTGCTATCCATTCTGCCACCTGTCCCCTGACTCCACACACTCTGACCTTAGTTATGAGTCTACAATGCGGTACCTTATCAAAGGCCTTTTGACAATCCAAATTTATTACATCTACTATATTTCCCTTGACTACTCTCTCTGTTACTTCTCTATAGAATTCAATAAGATTGGTCAAGCATGACTTTCCCTTCTGAAATCCGTGCTGACTATTCTTTATTATATTTTTGTTTTCTAGATGTTTTTCTATTACATCTTTGAGTAAAGATTCCATGATCTTTCCTATCACTGACATTAAGCTAACTGGTCTATAATTCCCTGGACTTGTTCTATCTCCCTTTTTAAATATACTACAACAACAACATCTACTTGCATTTATATAACACCTTTAATGTACTAAAATGTCACAAGGCACTTCACAGGAGCCTTATCAAATGAAATTTGACAGGAATAACATTGACTGTCCGCCAGCCTTCTGGCACTATTCCCTTTTCTAATGAATTGTTATATATATGTAATAGTGCCTCTGCTATCTCCTCCCTAACTTTTTTTTAATATGCGTGAATGCAGTCCTTCCGGACCAGGGGTTTTATCCTCTCTAAGTTTGATTAGTTTATCAATTATCTCCCCCCTTTCTATCTTAAATGTCTTCATACCTTTTTTGATCTCCTATTCTAATGTCATACCCACCTTGTTAGTTTTTCTGGTAAATACTGAACCAAAGTAGCGATTCAATATTTCTGCCATTTCACTGTCATTACTTGTGAGTTTATCTTGTGCATTCCTTGGTGGCCCAAAACCTATCCTGATTTCTCTTTTGTTCTTTATGTGTCTATAGAATACTTTACCATTTCTTTTTATATTCCTTGATAAATTAATTTTGTAGTTCCTCTTTGCTTTCCTATTTGCTTTTTGATTTCTTTCCCAACCTTTTCGTATTCCCTTTTGTCATCCTCTCCTTTATTGTCTATATACTTAGAGTATGCTTTCTTCTTTAGTTTCAATTTTACCATTATTTCTTTATTCATCTATGGTGTTTCATTATTGGCTAGTTTGTTCTTGCTTTTTAGAGGAATATATTTCTCCTGAGCTCTATTGATCACCGTTTTAAATATTTTCCACTGCTGTTCTATATCTTCGTCTGTCAAAATTTGTTTCCAGTTTACCTTCCCTAGTTCCATTCTCATCCCCTCAAAATTAGCTGGAGTTATTCAACTTATTGGACGGGAATTTCCTTGGAGCCACTCCTAATCCACTGTCATAACTTCCAGCAAATTTACAGGAGCAGAGCTGGATCAGCGCCAAGGAAATTCAGTCCCATCAGGTTTCTCTAGTGCTATATTCAGCATTTTTTTTTCAACAACAAGCCAGCAGCTTAAAAACTCATGTAGGTTCACAATAGTGATTTATAGTGTTAATTAGTTATACTGATGGAGGACCATTATGTACAAACTCAAATATTTTGAGCCATTATCAGAAGATAGCTCCTAAAGACTCCTAAGGTCTCCATTCCATTCACACATTATGGAGCCCCTTGCTCACACATCAAAGGATAGGATCTCACCTCAGGGTAGTAACTTTGATAGCTGGGTGGGCCAAAGCCCCATCTCATGTACTTTAGGAGGGAGAAGCCTCTGGGGGACTTTTCTCCATGATCTCACCTGAACTGCTGAACTGGGGAGGGAGGGGAATCATGGCAGAAATGGTGGGAACATGGGGGAGTGAGGCCTACCACTGTTTTACCATCCAGACCAGGATTTCCCTTCCCCTTGCCTGCTGGAACCGCCACTGCTCGCTCTTTTCCCACCAATCACATTCAAATAGTGGTGCTGAAGGCAGGGTCAAGGTCCATGGCAGATTTTCCATCTTTTGGCCCGTGTTACCACTGCTTCCTAGGGTCTCCAAGGGGAAGGCAGCAGTTGTCCTCAGAGAGCACCAGTCATGGCCCTTAGCTGCCCCCCAGGAAGCAAGATGTAGCAACCTCCGCACTCTCCAAACACTTACCTGTTGATGGCTCCAGTATTGGCTAAGGCGTTTCTGTTCTTTGGGGCACTTCATGCAGCAGCTGCAACACCACCAGGATCCTCTTCCTTTGCACTGGCAGGTTCTCTCACCGGGAGCCCGCCAGGCGTTGATGAGCCCTGAATCAGGAAAATGGGTCAGGGCTGGGGCAGAAGTCTTGTCGAAGAAGAGAATTTGCCCTTTTGTCTCTCTCTCTTCCTGAGACACAGAGTAGTCTGTATTTTCACAGCAGCAAGAAACGGTCTGTGTTTTAAAAGTCCAAATCGGCTTAGCTCCGACAACTCAGCTAGAAAAAGTGAGCAGATATTTAGAGAGTTACTAAAGGGGTCGTTTTAACTTAAGCCGCCCAGCAGGAAATTAACCAGTGCGGGTTCGCCAGCCTAGTAAAATCACGCGAAACGCACCGGTAAGTTTCCCACCAAATGGGTTAAGTTAAAATTACCCCTTAAGTTGCTTCTATTACCTTTCATAATTGAGAAGTATAGGAAAATTCATTGTTCTCACTATAAAAACTGTATACTGTTAATGAATGCGTTTAATGTCAATAAACCAGTCAATGGTCAGAAGCTTATCCTCATCTTGGTAAAGTGGTATTTCAGTCCCCTTTCCGTAAACAGAGAAGGAATCATGTGGCGGCACATGACATATTTCAGTAGCCAGTATATAGAGTAAAGGTTCTATGTTAGGCTCCCTGGGTTATGCTATCGTGTAACTATATGCTGGGCAGGAAAAGGTGCACTCCCAATAGCAGGTGATATGAGATGCGGTAACAGGAGTAACTGGTGATGCTGAGGCAAAATAAAATCTAGCATAAAAGCCCCAATATTGTGACACCTATATTGGACCATGTAAGCTGAGCCACAAAATGGCTTTGAATGTAAAACACAATCAATGTCAAACTTGAAAGATGGCATGTTCTTTTCATGGTGTACAATTTACATGACTGTGACAAAATGTACCTGGATAACGTATATTATGGCCTTTATATTGCATACTCAATAGCTGAAGGGATTGTAATAACCCTTCAGTCACATCAAATTGTTTTGATTTATATGCATCTCATTCAAGAGATTTAGCTTATGGAGAATGTTTTTCTTGTGAAACCATTGCAACTGATCTGAGTAATTCATCTCTGAATAATTTGTCCCTTGTTAGTTGACACTTTCGTGACTGACTATTTCTAAATGTAAAAAGTCATGTCAGTTAAAAAATGTGACGATCGTTTTTAGAAAACAGCATTAGACAACACAGCGACAAGTACAGTGAACTGAATTTGTGAATTTTTTAGAACTTTATGCTAAATCAACAAGATTAGGGTTTTATACTTTATTTGGACTATTAATGCTAATAAGGAAGCATCCTATGGCTTCACATATTTCTCCAATTTTACTTTATTACAATGAGAAAATGTACAAAAGAGCATTAATGTAGGAGGTATATTATACAGAAAATTCTGACTATTTGTATAACTGTAAAAGAAATGTCAATACACAGGGGAAGCATGCCAGGAAATCTTGGAAAATGTCCAAGTGACATGTAATACTTTATCTTGTTCTGATTTTTTTGAATTAACATTCCAATTAAGCAAGTTTTTCTGGAAATAACAGTATGGGCCTTTGCACTGTAGGCATTGCTAACTTCTACTCATTCTTGTTTCTTTTACATGAATTATTCAGAACAGACATGGATCACCCTCAGGCACTTAATTGCCATTTCGAAACCTAGGTTTGATAATTAATAAATATGTCTGAAAGTAAACAGAGCAGCAGGTTGTTAACACGCAATTTTTAATTGTCAAACAGTACACTTGAAATTATCAAGACTTATGTCATGACATTGCCATGACTGCACTGTCATCTGCTCTAACTCATGACTGGCTTGTATTTTTTTTTCTAATTCAGGTTCAAAAGTAGAACATTTATTTTTGGTTCATACTTTTTTTTAGTGTGTTTGAACTAAAGAGCCTGTTAACCATTTCATGTTCCAGGATTTCTACCTATGCCACCATGGGGGTACCTTGGTATAATTTTTGTTAAAAATGCTACTAAGACTTCATAACCTATATTTTCCACTTGATCAAAATCTTGCAAGTGGATGGGAAGCGGCTGTCGGCCGGGACTCAGGTAAGTGCAAAGACCAGGGTTCCGGGGAGGGGGGCGGGGTTCTTGTGGTAGAGAAGTGGGGAAGTCGGGGCAGGGGAGGTCTAAACTTTCCTAGTGGGGCCCGGAAAAGCACTCACGCTCCTTTGGCCCACAAAGAAAAGTTAAAAAAAACTTACCTTGAATGGCCTCTTCTGCTTCAGATCCTTTTCTGACTTGACTTCAGCTGATCAGGTCACAGTTAAAATAGCATTCTGGGCTTGATGATGTCATTGGACCCTGAACAGCATATTTAAAGAAGGACCCCGTAGCCTCAGATGAATTCATTGATCAAATACTTTAGCACCTAATTAATAAACAATATGATAAAGTTATAAAAAGATGCTGAATCATATTAAGTTAATTCAAAGTGAAATTACATTTGTGATTGCATAAACTTTCCCAGCAGCCAATATTTTAAAACCATTCTAAACACTGTAATGCAAATTCCACGCAGCATACGTTATACTGTGCTAGTGGCTATGAAATTGTTTTTTGATTAGATCATTCCTGTTTATCCAAGAGCTGAGCCTATACCAGAAATCCCTCAAATCATTCCAATCGCCTCTTGTGATGTTCAGTCTCCATTCCTTCATCATTGCTGTGCACTGCAGGCTATAGGGGGTAGAAATTCAGGCATGCCCATTTTGAGTGCATTCCCTGTGCCTGAATGGTGAGGCCCGAGGCGCCCTGGATATTGGGCCTCAGGCCTTATTTCAATGGACAGGGCATGGCGCGAACAGGCAGCCGGCAAAGAGTCAACCAAGATCGAGCCACTGCTAGCATCGTAGCTGCCTTCAGGTAAGTTGGGGCAGGGGGTCGGGAGATAGGAGGCTGCGGAAGGGATCGGAGGCTGGGGGGGAGGATAGGATGCCAGGAGGGGGTCTGTTGCCGGGTCGGGGGGAGCAGAGGATATCGATGGAGGGGAACAGCTTCACATTCAGGTAAGTATATTTCAAAAACTTACCTTTTTGGTAGCAGGTGGTCCCAAGGTCTGGTTTTACTGAGTCAGGGCAAACCAGTCTTGCAGTGGGGGTCTCAAACAGGCATTAGGTCCTTTATTTGCATATGCAAAGGGACTAACGCCTATTTCAGGTGTGGACCCTGTACCCCTTTTTATCCCTTTGCCAATATGGCGGGCGGCACATTTGCACCCTGCCCACCACATTAGGGGCTTAAAAGGCCTGATAGCACCCAAAAAAACGAGCGTTGTGTGGCTGAATGTATGGGCCTCAGTGTCTCCATGATAATCAGTGTAACTCTGAGACTGGCTTACAGGACTGGCAATGCCAGTTTTAACTTGTGATCTGATCTAATATCATGAAATACATTGCCTATGGCTTCAACAAGATTTAACTATTCAGCAATCTTGGAAATCAAATCCATTCTCTATGTATTGTAAAGTGAGCATTCTTATATCATTACACCACTGGAACGCCCGCCTTTCCAACGCAATAAGAATTTGCTGCATAAGTGACACTTGACAGAAATCAATGGCTCCAAGCACTAATAAATTAGCCTCGAGCTTCTACTCCTTCTTAGGGTGGAAGTCTGATGTTACTACTGAGTAGGGACCAGAAATCGGGGCAGAACCCATTGCCAATAGGTTTCCAACCTTGACAGCAGCCACAGCGAATTCTAATGAGCATATCGGGTCCCTCCTTCCGCCTGGACTTCAGTTTGAGGATGCCAGAGGAATCGATTGTCATTAGAATTATTGAAACGTATAAAATTCCTAGAGGGCTTGACAGGGTGGATGCTGAGAGGCTGTTTCCCTGGCTGGAGAGTCTAGAACTAGAGGTCATAGATTCAAGGTAAGGGGTCGCCCTTTTAGGACCAAGATGAGGAAAAATTTCTTCACTCAAAGGGTTGTGAGCCTTTGGAATTCTCTAACCCAGAGGGCTGTGGATGCTCAGTCGTTGAGTATCTTCAAGACTGAGATAGATAGATTTTTGGACTTTAGGGGAATCAAGGGATATGGGAATCGGGCGAGAAAGTGGAGTTGAGGTCAAAGATCAGTCCTACGTGACGTGCGCCAGATGCCACCTTTATACAGGAGTTAGCGCAGGCTCAGTTAATAAACGTTGGAATCATGTAAAGTAGGGAGAAAATGCTTCAATCAGTGTGCAACGCTGATTTAAAGTGATAGACACCATTTTGGAACTTAACGCTCAACTCAACGCACAGTCTTAACCCCAACAATCTGTACTTGTCTTAAAGTGCCTGGAGGACCTCCACCAGCGCTATTTAAAGGGACCATGCAGGATTTACAGGTTAGTCGCTGGATTATTGCTTCTGGCTGCCGAGACATTTGTAACTATTTTTGGAGGTCTCCTAAACTTGAATACTAGGATGTGGGGACATAGCCTAACTTTTCGAGCCAGGATGTGCAGGACTGAAGTTAGAAAATGCTTCTACATGTAAAGGGTGGGAGACGTTTGGAACGCTCTTCTGCAGATGGCAGTTGATGCTAGCTCACTTGTGAATGTTAAATCTGAGATTGATAGATTTCTGTGACCTAAGGGTATTAAGGGATATGAGGCTAAGTCAGGTATATGAAGTTAGGTCACAGGTCCACTATGATCTCATTGAATGGAGGAACAGGCTCAAGGGGCTAAATGCCACTGGCACTTGCTGCCTCCTGATATGCGCCACCTTCTCCTCCAAGAAAGCAGGACGTGGGTCTGGGTGATGTGAATAGCTGCCAGTGTGTGTGGTCTGTCAGTTGTGGGTGGGCGGCTTGAAACAGTGGTAATGTGTAAGGGTGAGAGGAACCATCTGGTTGGAAGAGTTGAGTACTGATGAAAAGAGTTTGTTGGTATGTGGGTGATGGAGGCTGTAGTGCGTGGTGCAGTTGGTAGGAGACGCCACTTGACAGTTGACCTCACTCAGCTTGACCACTCATGTCAAAGCATTGAACTTCTTCCTGCACTGCATCCATGTTCATGATGCTGTGCACCTGGCATTGACTTCATCCCCCGCTGCCTCCCACTGCCTTTTGGATATATGTCTGGAGGGCCCCTTGCCCACCCCCCCCAACCCACCCCTGCGGATATAGGATGTTCTTCCTTCTGTCTACCTCTTGCACCAAGGTCTCTAGTGCATCAGCAAAGAACCTTGGTGCATGCTCTCTCACAGGCCTGGTACCAACTCAGATCGGCAGATTGGTGAAGTCTGGCGTGCAGATTGGAGGATGTGGGATTTAGAAGTGTGCAACCTTTATTCAATGTTTTAACATAACTCATCGGTGTATAAACATAGGGATGGGACCTGCATCTGTGTTTTATGTGTGCGATGTCTGATCTCCGTTCAGACTCCGTGCAGACAGTAGACTGTTATTTTCGGCAAATAACAGGTACCAGCTACCTTTAGGAGATTTCTAAGAAACATCCTCCCTTTAAGAGATTGGGCTCCCCCTGCTAGTGGAAAGTGCGAATTGCATTGATTCCACTTGCAAGGCCTGAAATGGAACGCTGATTGCAGGTTAGTACTCAGGCCGGCCAAAACTTGTGTCCTGCCTGCGAATGGGTCATTTGGCACGGGGTAATAGCGCATCACACTACCCACACCCAAAAACGGCCCTTATCCAATTTTTTTCCCCCAAAGAGTCTGTAAAAGGATATAGACAAGTTAAGTGAGTGAGCAAGAAGGTGGCAGATGGAGTATAATGTGGAGAAATGTGAGATTATTCACTTTGATAGGAAGAATAGGAAAACAGCATATTTTTTTAATGGCGAGAAACTTAATTGTTGTTCAGAGAGATTTGGGTGTCCTTGTACAAGAAACACAGAAAGTTAACATGCAGATACAGCAAGAAATTAGGAAGGCAAATGGTATGTTGGCCTTTATTGCAAGGGGGTTGGAGTACAAGAGTAATGAAGTCTTGCTACAATTGTACAGGGCTCTGGTGAGACCACACCTGGAGTACTGTGTACAGTTCTGGTCTCCTTACCTAAGGAAGGGTATAGTTGCCTTAGCGGGGGTGCAACAAAGGTTCATTGGATTGATTCCTGGGATGAGAGGGTTGACCTATGAGGAGAAATTGAGTAGAATGGGCCTATACTCTCTGAAGTTTGGAAGAATGAGAGGTGATCTCATTAAAACAAATAAAATTCTGAGAGGGCTTGACAGGATAGATACTGAGTTGTTGTTTCCCCTGGCTGGAAAGTCTAGAACGAGGGGGCACAGTCTCATGATTAGGTGTTGGCCATTTAGGACTGAGATGAGGAGGAATTTCTTCACTCAGAGGGTTGTGAATCTTTGGAATTCTCTACCCCAGAGGGCTGTGGGTGCTCAGTTGTTGAGTATATTCCAGACTGAGATCGATAGATTTGTGGACTCTAAGGGAATCAAGGGATATGGGACTCAGGCGGGAAAGTGGAGTTGAGGTCGAAGATCAGGCATGATCTTATCGAATAGCGGAGCCGGCTCGAGGGGCTGTATGACCTTCTCCTGCTCCTATTTCTTATGTTCTTATAACGACAGCCACTACACTTCAGAAAGTAGTTAATTGGCTGTGAAGTGCTGTGGGATGTCCCATGGTTGTGAAAGGAGCTCTATAAATGCAAGTTTTGTCTTAATGACCTCACAACAACAACAACAACTTGCATTGATATAGCACCTTTAACATAGTAAAACGTCCCAAGGCACTTCACAGGTGCGATTATCAAACAAAATTTGACACCGAGCCACATAAGGAGATATTAGGACAGGTGACCAAAAGCTTGGTCAAAGAGGTAGGTTTTAAGGAGCATCTTAAAGGAGGAGAGAGAAGTCGAGAGGCGGAGAGGTTTAGGGAGGGAATTCCAGAGTTTAGGGCCCAGGCAACTGAAGGCACAGCCGCCAATGGTGGAGCGATTAAAATAAGAGATGCGCAAGAGGCAAGAATTGGAGGAGCACAGAGATCTCGGAGGGTTTTAGGGCTGGAGGAGGTTAGAGAGATAGGGAGGGGCGAGGCCATGGAGGGATTTGAAAACAAGGATTAAATTTTTTTAAATCGAGGCGTTCACAGACCAGGAGCCAATGTAGGTCAGTGAGCACAAGGGTGATGGATGAACGGGACTTGATGCGTTAGGATATGGGCTGTAGAGTTTTAGATGAGCTCAAGTTTATGGAGGGTAGAAGATGGGAGGCCAGCCAGGAGAGTATTGGAATAGTCAAGTCTAGAATAACAAAGACATGGATGAGGGTTTCAGCAGCAAATGAGCTGAGGCAGGGACAGACACAGGCGATGTGCAGAGGTGGAAGTAGGCGGTCTTGGTGATGGAGCGGATATATGGTCGGAAGCTCATCTCAGGGTCAAATAGGACATGAAGGTTGTGAACGATCTGGTTCAGCCTCAGACAGTGGCCAGTGAGAGGGATGGAGTCGGTGACTAGGGAATGGAGTTTGTGGCCGGAAGCAAAAACAATGGCTTCAGTCAGTCTTCCTAATATTTAGTTGGAGGAAATTCTTGCTCATCCAGTACTGGCTGTCAAACAAGCAATATGACGAATCAGAGACAGTAGAGAGGTCGAGGGAGGTGATGGTGAGATAGAGCTGGGTATCAGCAGCATACATGTGGAACCTAACATTGTGTTTTTGGATGATGTCGCCGAGGGGCAGCATGTAGATGAGAAATAGGAGAGATCCTTAGGGGACGCCAGAGATAACGATGTGGGCCCGGGAAGAAACGCCATTATAGGTGATTCACTGGTTACAACTGGAGAGATAAGAATGGAACTAGGGGAGAGCAGTCCCACCCAGCTGAACGATGGAGGAGAGACGTTGGAGGGGGTGGTGTGGTCAATCGTGTCAAAGGCTACAGACAGGCTGAGAAGGATGAGAATGAATAGTTTACCCATCGTCGCAGTCACATAGGATGTCATTTGTGACTTTGATAAGGGCTTTTTCTTGCTATGGCAGGGGCGGAATCTGATCGGAGGGATTCAAACATGGAGTTGCAGGAAAGATGGGCATGGATTTGGGAGGCGACAACATGTTCAAGGACTTTGGAGAGGAAAGGGAGTTTGGAGATGGGGCAGTAGTTTGCAAGAACAGAGGGGTCAAAGGTGAATTTTTTGAAGAGGGGGGGTGATGATGACAGATTTGAAGGGGAGGGGGAAAGTAACAAAGGAGAGGGAACCATTAACAATGTCAGTAAATATGGGGAGGGTTGTGAATCTTTGGAATTCTCTATCCCAGAGGGCTGTGGATGCTGAATCGTTGAATATATTCAAGGCTGAGATGGACAGATTTTTGGACTCTAGGGGAATCAAGGGATATGGGGATCAGGCGGGAAAGTGGAGTTGAGGTCGAAGATCAGCCATGATCTGATTGAATGGCAGAGCAGGTTCAAGGGGCCGTATGGCCCACCGCTGCTCCTATTTCTTTGTCCTTATCTTATGTTCTTACAACATGAATTTTGCCCATAAAAGCTGTTTGCATGGGAGTTCTAGGGAGCTGCCTGTCAAAGCAGGAAGATAAGTTTTAAGTAATTTGTTTTTTTTCTCTTGTATCCTTGACTACATTTTGCTCTATGCTTTAATTGGTTTTGCTGGCTAGGCTCCAGTTTTGCATTTTTGTTTTTTTCCCCACCAGTACTTTTCTTCATTATTCTTGGGTGCTGATGGTTTTGACATTACAACTTATAAAGAAATTACAAACCATTTTCCTTTGGAGGTTTCAAACTTGCTTCATAATTGAGATGAGGAAGAGGAATTAGTGAGGGACAACAAGTGCAGGTAAAACAAAATCTGAGGGGTTATTACCCTGGAATCTGCACCTGCACATTAAATAGAGTCCTGTCTTTGCTGCTTCTTCTTCACAATAAAGACTACCAGAAAGTTGTGCCGTCTGCTGCACAATAACTGAACAGATACCTAGCTCAGCGACAGTTCTTCCCGTAGAAGTGAAGGTTACTGCAACATGAAGTTTTGCAAGCCATGAAAACTTTCCAAGTCACCCCAGGAGACATTGGCCATATGCAGTGCACGCATGTATCAGGGGAGTAACAGCTGCTATGTTTGCAAGGGACGGGCACCTTCATCAATTTTCCTGTGAAAAGGAGACATCAGCTGAGCAGGATTCACTGCTTTTACCGGGTGGTAGGGTTCCTTTGCATTCAACCAGTCACACTCTACATAAAATGATACAGTAAAACTCTAAGTAACTGTGCTTGATCAGTCAAAGCTATAAACTCTTTGATGTTATTTCAGGTTTGTTAACATAAGAACATAAGAAATAGGAGCAGGAGTAGGCCATATGGCCCCTCGAGCCTGCTCCGCCATTCAATGTGATCATAGCTGATCTTCGACCTCAATTCTACTTTCCCGCCCGATCCCCATATCCCTTGATTCCCCTAGAGTCCAAAAATCTATCTATCTCAGCCTTGAATGTACTCAATGACTCAGCAACCACAGCCCACTGGGGTAGAGAATTCCAAAGATTCAAAACGCTCTGAATGAAAAAACTCCTCCTCATCTCAGTCTTAAATGGCCGGCCCCTTATCCTGGGACTATGCCTCCTAGTTCTAGACTCTCCAGCCAGGGGAAACAACCTCTCAGCATCTACCCTGTCGAGCCCCATCAGAATCTTATATATTTCAATGAGATCACCTCTCATTCTTCAAAGCTCCAGAGTCTATAGGCCTATTCCATTTAATTTTGCCTCATAGGGCAACCCTCTGATCCCAGGAATTAATCTAGTGAACCTTTGTTGCACCGCTTCTAAGACAAGTATATCCTTCTTTAGATAAGGAGACCAAAATTGTACGCAGTACTCCAGATGTGGTCTCACCAAAGCCCTGTGAATTTTTTTAATTCATTCATGGGATGTGTGTGTCACTGGCAAGACCAGCATTTATTGCCCATCCCTAATTGCCCTTGAGAAGGTAGTGGTGAGCCGCCTTCTTGAACCACTGCAGTCCGTGTGGTGAAGGTCCTCCCACAGTGCTGTTAGGTAGGGAGTTCCAGGATTTTGACCCAGCAACCAATTGTAGTAAGACTTCCTTACTCTTGTACTCCAATCCCCTTGCAATAAAGACCAACATGTCATTTGCTTTCCTAATTGCTTGCTGTACCTGCATACTAACTTTTTGTGTTTCTTATATGAGGACACCCAGATCTCTCTGAACACCAAAATTTAATAGTTTCTCACCATTTAAAAAATATTCTGCTTTTCTATTCTTCCTACCAAAGTGAATAACTTCACATTTCCCCACATTATACTCCATCTGCCACCTTCTTGCCCACTCAATTAACCTGACTATATCCCTTTACAGACTCTTTGTGTCCTCCTCACAGCTTACTTTCCCACCTACCTTTGTATTGTCAGCAAACATGGATACATTACACTCGATCCCTTCATCTAAGTCATTAATATAGATTGTAAATGGCTGTTAACATAGATTGTAAATAGTTTTGATATGATAATTATCACGATTCCCTCAAAATATCCTCTTGCTTGAGTCACAGCATTTCTTCCATTATCGTTCCCACTTTGTATATCCCCTGCGCAAAAACGTGTCGGACATAAAGCTTGAGTCACAAACTGATGAGAAAATAACAAGGTTGAACTTCAGTCATGAATATTCATGATGCAGGAATTGATCTTTTCTAACGTGTCCTCTAACTTATTGAAGGGGATTTTTTTTAAAGATAATTTTCAGTGTTGTAAAACTGCAGAGATTTTTAATGGTGTGCAGATAGTACTGAATTCTTTGTGTGTATAGGAAATGCAAATAAATCAGTGGTCACCAAAATGACTGATTCTAGATTCACCTAGGGGACTGCAAAGAAATGTTTCACATTTTCCTACCAATGATATGTTTCACCCCAGAGATTCATGAAGGTGTGAGCTGCATAAATTGTATGCTCAACGCTAGCACATCCCTATTAATGCTTATGAACAAAGGTTTTACTTTGATGCAGTTGCATAACCATTCTTTACACCGATGGCAAAATTGTTTCAATTATTTTGTCTCAGCAAGTATACCGCTCTGCTAAAGTTATACTATGCAGCAGGACCTGACCAGACCTTTTGCACAGGCTCTGATTTCTTCATGTGAATAACCTAATGCCAGTTACACTAATAGAAGCAGAGGACAGGGGGGTAAATTTTAACTGCAAGCTGGAAAGGGATCAGGGGGTGGGGGTAATATTTCCGGGTGCGAAACCCGGAAGGTAACTGGGCGGGTCGCGATCGCGACCTTAATGACGCCCATCAATTGCACTTCCGGGTTTCACGTCCAGCAGCCAGCCTGATTGGTAGGCTGGCTAGCTGGCTGTCGGGCAGGAAGGTCAGCTACAGCAGGCCGCAGCCAGGGATCGGAGGAAGGGAGAGATCATGGACCGGGGAGGAGTTCGCAGGGCTGGGGAAGAGATCGGGGTGGGGGGGGGGAGCCGAGGAGAAAATCAGAGGGCCAGGAAGAAGATCGGGGAGCCAAGGAAGAGATTGGGTGGCCGGGAAGAAGATCGGAGGGCCGAGGGAGAGATGGGGGCGGGGGGATGGAAAGAAGACTGGGGGACCGGGAAGAAGTTGGAGGGTCCGGGAAGAAGATTGGAGGTCACTGGAAGTCAGATGAAGAGTTGGAGTTGGTGGGTGAGGGTCCACCATGGGGGTGGGGGGAGAGTCCACCATCAGGGCGGGAGGGGGAGTCCACCATCAGGGGGGGAGGGCAGCTGATCGCGGGGGTCCTGTTGGCCAGGTGAGCTTGTTGGGCCTGGATAAAGCACTCCTGCTCCTCCAGGCCCACAAGCAGTGCAATAAAGGCAGTCACCTCATGGATCTGGCCCTTCCCTCCTACTTTCACCTGACGTGAACGGGAAGCGATGGGAAACCCGAACAGGTAAAGTTAAATTTGTTTCATTATTCTGATACACAAAATATTAAGTCCTTAAGTATCTCAATGAGGTACATTGGCCTTTTAAGTATCGGCCCGCCAGCTTTAAGTGGGGGCGGCACTTCCTGATGTCTGCTCCCCACATGCATACAAACCCACCTGGATTAAACCCTGAAGTAGGCGTTTGGAATCAGGATATGTTCCCATTCTGAAAACGGAGGATTTTTACTCCTCTCCCCCCCCCAACCCACCCATCCTTGGGGGTTAAAATTTACCCCCTGGTATTAGCATAAAACATTGGGTAATAGTTATCATCCAAAAAAATCATAGGCTCCAATTCCTGGCATAACAGGAATATGGGAGAGGCATGATTTTTCTTATTTATGAAAGAAAAATCACAGGCCTTAAGGCATTTTTCTTTGTTTCTGTGGCTGATATTCTATTTTCCTTCAGCATCAAATCCAACATGACTGCCAGAGCACAGCAAAGCCCTGCAGTTATGCAGTCATTGTAAAAAAATTGCCAGCTTTTACTTATTGTTACAATAAAGTTCTTGTGCTTCAGTGCATATGCAAAATATCTGCACAATATTCCATCGGCTTAAACACCAGAAAAATGGAGAATGTAACCTTCTGTGTTACTTGCCTTGTATTGTAAGAGCAGCTGTGACTGTGTTATTACTGAGCTTCATGCAATCTTGTTTGAACACCTAAAATAACACAAAACAAACAATGAATGCTTTCAGGTCTCAGTGTTTGTGTTTTTTGGAACATGTAGAAGTGTAATTAGATCTAAAAATATTTGCAGAACTTAAGATGGATAAGTCACCGGGCCCTGATGGCATGCACCCTAAGCTGTTAAAAGGAGGAAGAGAAGAGATTGTAAAGGCTCTGGCTACACTTTTTCAATCCCCTTTAAATATGAAAATTGTATCATGAGACTGGAAAGTAGTCTATGTAACACCCTTTTCAAGAAGGGAGAGAAGGATAAATTGGGTAACTATAGACCAATTAGTCTAACATTAGTTGTAGGCAAACTTTTAGAGTCCATAACATCCACAAATGTTTTCACCTGAAATGGCTACTGAAAGAATGTATGATGTTGGAAATAATATGATGCTCTGTAAAACATAAATGTCTTGGTCTAGAAAATCTACTGAATAAATATGAAACTTGTTTTCATTCTAGCAGTTGAAAATAATACTACATGGGAAACTTGCTATCCCCCAACGTCAGTTGTGGACAAAGGATAACTAGCATCGATTTGTTAAAGGCACGTCACATTTGCTTCGTAAAGGTTTTTGAAGTGACTGATTGAGTTGATAAAAGGAATGCAGTAGATGTAGTGTGTATGAATTCAGTGAGATGTGTTACGAGAGCCATGTTAGAAAAATTCAGCTGTATGGTATAAGAGGAAATGTAACAACACTGATAGAAAGTTGATTGATGGGCGGGAAACAAAGAGCTAGGGTAAATGGTGTTGTTCAGATTGGGGAAGAGTTGGAAGTGGTGTACCCCAGGGATCAGTGCTGGGTCCACTTTTGTTCTCAGTATATATAGATGATTTGGACTTTGGTATAGGGAACACGGGGCAAGCGACCGTTGTTTCAGCGCTATGCGGCGCTATGCGACCTCCTGAAGTGCCAAGATGACGTCTTGGCTGCGTGACGTGCGCCGGACGCCATCTTGGTATAGGTATTAGTGCATGCGCAAATACCGAACGTTGAAAGCATGTAAAGTAAAGAGAAAATGGATACAATCAGTGTGCAATGCTGATTTAAAGGCACCATTTTGGAACTTAACACTCAACTCAATGCACAGTCTTAACCACAACCATCTGAACATGTTTTAGAGTGCCTGGAGGACTCCCACCAGCACTATTTAAAGGGACCATGCAGGATTTACAGGTTAGTTGCTGGATTATTGTTTCTGGCTGCCGATACATTTGTAACCATTTTTGGAGGTCTCCTATACTTGAATACTAGGACACGGGGACATAGCCTAACATTTAGAGTCAGGACATGCAGGAGTGAAGTTAGGAAACGCTTCTATGCGCAAAGGGTGGGAGAAGTTTGGAACGCCCTTCTGCAAATGGCAGTTGATACTCGCTCAATTGTGAATTCTAAATCTGAGATTGATAGATTTCTGTGAACCAAGGTTATTAAGAGATATGGGGCTAAGGCAGGTATATGGAGTTAGGTCACAGGTCCACCATGATCTCACTGAATGGTGGAACAGGCTTGAGAGGCTAAATGCCACTGCCACTTGCTGCCTCCTGTTATGCGCCACCTCTCCTGCAAGCAACTGGGACGTGTGTCTGGGTGATGTGCCTGTCATGGCTGAATAGCTGCCAGTATGTATGGCCTGTGAGTTGTGGGTGGGCGGCTTGCAACAATGGTAACGTGTAAGGGTGAGAGGAAGCATCTGATTGGAAGAGTTGAGTACTGATGGAAAGAGTTTGTTGGTAGGTGGGTGATGGGGGGGTGTAGTGTGTGGAGCAGTGGACGCAGCTAGTGGTGCAGTTGGTAGGAGACGCCACTTGACAGTTGACCTCACTCACCTTGACCACTCGTGTCAAAGCATTGAACTTCTTCCAGCACTGCATCCATGTCATGATGCTGTGCGCCTGGCAGTGACTTCGTCCCCCACTGCCTCCCACTGTTTTTTGGGCATATGTCTGGAGGGCCTCTTGCCCCTCCCCCTTCCCCGCCCTGGTGGATATAGGATAGCCCTCCTTCAGTCGACCTCTTACACCAAGGCCTCCAGTGCATCAGCAGAGAACCTTGGTGCATGCTCTCTCACAGGCCTAGTACAATCTCAGATCGGCAGATTGGTGAGGTCTGGCATGCAGATTGAAAGATGTGGGATTTAGTACAATGCAATCTTTATTCAGTGTTTTAATATAACTCATCAGTTTGCAAACATAGGGATGGGACTTGCCTCTGTGTTTTATGTGTGTGATATCTGATCTCCGTTCAGATAGCAGACTGTTATTTTCAGCAAATAACAAATACCGGCTACCTTTAAGAGATTTTAAGAGACAGCCTGCCTTTAAGAGATTGGGGCTCCCCTTGCTGGTGGGAAATGCAAGTTGCATTGAACCCACGTGTCAACACTGATTTCCAAAGCAGCTTGAAGGTAAGTCCACAGGCCTCATGAAAGTCTCGTCCTGCCTGCATAGGAAGCATCGGGCGCGAGTTAACAGTGGATTGCGCTACCCTTCGAGCCTACTCCTCCATTCAGTGTGATCATGGCTGATCCTCTATCTCAATACCATATTCCCGTTCTCTCCCCATACCCCTTGATGTCTTTTGTGTCTAGAAATCTATCTAGCTCCTTCTTAAATATATTCAGTGACTTGGCCTCCACGGCCTTCTGTGGTAGAGAATTCCACAGTTCAGCACCCTCTGAGTAAAGAAATTTCTCCTCATCTCAGTCCTAAATGTCCTACCACGTATCCTGAGACTGTGACCCCTCATTCTAGACCCGCCCCTCCCCCCCCCCCACCAGCCAGGGGAAACATCCTCCCTGCATCCAGTCTGTCTAGCCCTGTCAAAATTTTATATGTTTCAATGAGATCCCCTCTCTTTCTTCTAAACTCGAGTGAATACAGGCCGAGTTGACCCAATCTCTCCTCATACGACAGTCCTGCCATCCCAAGAATCAGTGTGGTGAACCTTCACTGCACTCCCTCTATGGTAAGTATATCCTTTCTTAGGTAAGGAGACCAAAACTGCATACAATATTCCAGGTGTGGTCTCACCAAGACCCTGTATAACTGCAGTAAGAGATCCTTGCTTCTATACTTAAATCTTCTTGCAATGAAGGCCAACACACGATTTTCCATCCTAACTGCTTGCTGCACCTGCATGTTTGCTTTCAGTGACTGGCGTACAAGGACACCCAGATCCCTTTGTACATCAACA